>NC_135319.1:7596455-7922452 GCF_048772815.1 Callospermophilus lateralis
GTGATGTTTTCAAAGTTCTGTTATCTGTAAGCCCCTTTTGTGTAACTTTTTGGGCTATATAGCTGGGCTGCAGGAAAGGTGGTGTTGCTGTCTTGTTCCCGCCATTTTGGGATGGAGAGGCAGCCCAGTTGGTGTTTTAATAATAAGCTTGCCTTAATTTGATTTTAATAGGAGTCAGTGGTCTTTTCTTGTGTCCTGGTCTAACATTTTGGAGTTCCCCTGTGAGATGACGCTGCCCAACCCGATCACAAGACCAGACTACTGAAAATTCTGAAGCTGGCCTTCCCTCCCGGGCACTGGGCTGGAGAGCCACTCTAGGGGGTGCACAACTTGAGATGTTACAAGGCCTTGGGGTGAGCCTTCAGTCTGGGGAGCACTGCAGTGAACCACCGCACTAAAACTATGAGCAAGCACCTGGTACAGGAGGCCTCCATAGGTAAGTGACGCCTTTATAACATCTGATATCTGGTTAAGGGAGATCTTTTCTGATGACAGAGAGGTGGCCTGAAGAGGCTCACATTCACTCCTGTCCAGGACAGTAATGACAATCGTTCTATCCTCTGTTCTGTTCTGTAGGGAATTCCTCTGGAAGGGTAGAGAGGTGCCGTGGGCCACGCACTCGCTCCTACCCCGGAGCTTTAGCAAGATGTTGCATTGCTCCTCTGTTTTTCTGTTTCTTCACCGGGTTTCTGTTTCTTTGTGTTTTTTTCTGTGTTCTATATGGTTTTTGTTTGTTTGTTTTTGTGCGTTTTTTTGTGTGATTTCTGTGGTAAAATCTTAAGGATATTGGACGTGAAAATGGGTAACAAAGCAAGTAAGCCTGACACCCCTTTGGACTGTGTTTTAAGGAACTGCGATGAACTTTACCACCCTTTGTTAAGCAAGATGAGAGAAGCCCCTAGTTGGCTGCCTGGAGCACACCCACTCCAGATGTCAATGCCTGCTGGGGAACGAAGAACTGAGTATATCCCAGGTTAACAAGTGAAACTCCTTAGAAACCCCTGGTCCCTCCAGATCAAGAGAGTCACAACCTTTGGGCAGAGTCCCCTTGTTTTCTTTGTTAGCAAAGCAATAAACCTCCCATTTTATTTTTCTCAAAACCCTGTCTGCATTATTAAATTGGCTTTATATTGGGTTCAAGTTCAGGAACCAAACTTTATGTTAAAAATTTTGATACCCCCCAGTCCCAGAACTTTTTAAGAGCTGACTACTGAAATGTTAGGTGATGGAGCATGCTTGGGGTGGAACCGAAACAGAAGAGCTAATCCTGTATGTAAAAGGAGGCACTGAGGGACTCCCAGCATCTGCCAAAGCCCTGTTGTTTCAGGGAATTCCCTCCTTCGTCCCCTGCACTGTAAGGATTATGCCACCTCTGTCCTCTTAAAAAAGAGAAAAAGAAAAAGGGGACACTATTGCAGTAAAGTCACCATGGAGACCCTTGGTTTTACATTTCAGGTTGCTCCTCTGTGAAAACATCTGGGCCCCTTGTGGGGACATCTGTGGTGCCACTGGTGTAGGAGATTTTTCTCTTATCTGCTCTGTTGGAAAGGCTTCTGTCTGTCAGACATAGTCTGGAGTTCCTTTGTTTCTGTCTTGTGGCTTTTTTCTGGCCCTTTAAGACATGTGAAATAATGTGTTGATATTATAAATTGTTTTTTGAGAATGATCTTAGCTAAATGTGTGTCTAAATGATGATGTTTCATTGTAACAATCTGGTATCTGAATGGGTTTTTGAAGCATTGCACAATCTTGCAGTTAAAAGTCGGGTTTAGGTAATTGTTTAGTTTATGATTTCAGATAATTCATGCAAAGAACTTAAATACTTAGGATGGAAAACTAAAGAACTCTACTTCCAAGTTGGCAAGTAACTTCCCAATCATTCAGTCTTTTTTCACGAATTTTGAATTGGGTAGCCTGGGAAAATGTCACTGTGTGTGCCAGTGCATCAATTTGGACAAGGATACTGAATCAAAGTATGGTATCTGTTGACAAAACAACTTGTAATTATATAAAATTTTGTGAATTGTATTTTAAACTTGTATCATAATTTTCAACATCCTAACCAGAAAATTATGGTTAAAATGCCTTAGGCCTGAGGTGTCTGCTCAGAATAGCCATTTTTTCCTGCTCCTTCCAGACTTCAGCCAGGACTTATTTTCAAATGCAAATGAAAGAAGCCTGTAAACTCAAAACAAGACTGATATGAGGCCTAAGGGGAAAAAAGGTATATTGTGTGGTATTTACTAATTACTGGCCAGTCATTTTATCTAGGACTCATTATTTTTTCCATAGATTCTTTATTTATTTTTTGAGCTCATGATTTTGATCCTACAGACCTAGGTTAATGTTTTTCTGATCAGTTCTATCTTTAACCAACTGTGGCATTTTTAAAACATTGCAATGGAGATTTCACCTGTTAAAAGCTACAAGGCCTTCACTATTATTATGTGTGCACACTTTTGTTATGTGTTGCATGTCTAAATATATACATATGTCCATATATAATATATATGATACACAAATTAACATATATAATAAACACTTATATTAAAAAATAACTCATAAAAACAATTTTAAAAAGTGGAATCAAAGATCTTTAATTCACGTGATTTAAATGTTTCAATTATAAGTTGGATAACAGATAAATATAAATGTCTTTAAATTTAAGCTTACACGTTTTTCTAGGTGTTCAAAAATCTAATAAAATATTAATGTCTACAAATGGTCTGATATGCCTTTGTTCTAGGACTTTTCCTTCAACCAATAAATATGGTTTACACTGTTCAGTACATTTTTCTAATATTTTGATAAATAAGTAAAGTAAATTTGATATGGGATTACTCATTCATGAGTACTTTTGTTTGATATCTGATTGATATACTAAGGTCTGTATATGTACGCATTATATCAAGCTGGTGTTCTGAAGTTGTATGGTAAATAAAATATATATTGGGGATTTATTTACCTGTTATCAATAAGATATGTAAAGTTTTATGTTACTTTTTACATTGTGGAACAATTTAAATATATTTGTAAGTTAATGATACCCTAATCTATGTAAAGGTTAAAAACTTCCAGCCGTTCTTTAATTCATGTTTTAAATGTGATATCATATGGTGTTAGCTAATGTTCATGTGACCTCAAACAATTTATGTAAACTTTGTAAAATGATATTTAAAAAACAAAGATCAGCTTTAGCAGTAAAACACTTAAGATTTATAAAGAACCCTGCCTTACCTGAGATAAGGCTCTGTGTCCCATCTTACTACATGTGAGAATAACTACAAAAGCAGTAGGTCAGATTTTATTTCACTTAAAGTTATGTTCAAAAGTTTTTTTTTTTTCTGTCAAGATTAATAGGAACTCAAAAAGGGGATATAATGTATAACTCACCCAAAAAATTCAGGGTAGCTATTACATGAACTAAGTATTTTTACTCTTGTTAAAAAATTTTATTTTGTAATTTCCTTATAAGTGATCTAATAATTTCCTGTTGGTGTTTTACAGAAGTGTTGCTTTAAGAACAGAACATGGGTTAATTTAAGATAATAAGTCATCACCTACAAGACAGACAGAATAATAACATCGCAATTAATAAAATATAAATTATTATAAAGTTATAGACATTAACAGGCTGTTAAAATTTATTTGCTGGTTGTTTCAGATTAGGATTTAAAATTAAATTTAAGTGAAAAGGGCCAAGAAAACCAATATTTGGCTCTTGCCCCTTGAGTCAGTCTGAATCCAGGAAACAGGGGACTTCTCTAAGAGCTTTGCAACTCTGGGCCACATAACCTCCTGATCAGGGAGATTAATGAGACTACTGGAGAACATAAAGCCAATCAGTGATTTGCTACAAAGAGGAGAGTCATCAGGAAAGGGAGACATCCCTGATGCTTCTGAGGGAAGCCACATGGTCAAGCAAGTCCTGAAGCCACCTAGCTCAAATTACACTAGCAGAACTGAAAAGCTGCTCTCAAGTTTCCCCAGGAATGACTCCCATAAAAGCTCAGCTGACTGTTAACAATAGATAGAAACAAAATTCAGTTTGACTGCTTCATCTTAAACACTTAGCAAAGATAGTTGAAAGCAAAATACAGCCATTCCTGGGTATTTTAATAATAATAATAATAATAATAATAATAATAATAATAATAATATTTTTAGGTATACACTTTATGTTAGCCTACCAAAATAAGTAACACTGTGGGCTACAAAGAAGGATTCTCAGACAGGAATGCCTGATAACTATAAAGAGAGACTATCAAGAGGAGCTACCAGAGGCAGAAGTTTTTAGTTTAAGGCCTACAGATATTCCTAACCTACACAGGTAGGCTTGATGTTTGCTAGTACGATTATCCAGCCCTGAGTAACAAAATTAAATGTTTCTCTATTAGACTCAGAGGTCATACTAGTGAAAGGATTTTGCAAGATCAGATGACATTAAATTATTAAACTGTATCTTATGGGGAGGGACAATTGTACAATAAATGTTAAATATTAAGTTGACAGTCCTGATAACTGGAAATATTAAAGATTGGTGAGGAAACTTCATACAGTGACATGTTCCAGCTGCTGCAACATTTATTCAGTACTCATGTTTTTTGTTTCTCTCATAGAAGAACCCATCCCCAGATGACTTTACAACCTGTTCTTCCCCAACCAGACTTCAAAACGAATTGACTTCTAAAAGGCAACTCATGTCCCTCAACTGACTTCAAAAAGGCAACTCATATCCCTCACACCATGCACCCTCACGTCACCCTCTCTCAGCTCAAAAGAAGCCAAAATGAGAGACGACTCTCTTATTACACCAATGGAGGCAAAAATAAATAGACTATCAATATAAGTAATTAATTAAGTCAGGTAATATCAGGGAGACCGGTTTTCGGTGAATTCTAAATATTTGGAGACTGTTACCCGAGGGATTAAAATTTCCTCAGTGCTCTTCCCCTACCCTATCAAAGATTTGAAAGGGACACATAAAAAAAGGGGGGAATGATAGACCCAAGCTTATCTTTTATTAAAATTGAGAGCCATCTTGCAACAAAGCCATGAAAAGATCATTTTGGCTTTACTATAAATTACTGCAAATTCTGAACCTACTTGGAATGCCTGCCCATGCCTTAAACTCACCCATGCATGGCTCTCTGACCCGATAGCAGCCCTCTCTGAAAATTTACTCACACCTCATAAATATTGGCTTTCCGTGGCCAGACAATGACCCTCTCTGAGGCTCTAATGGTCCTCATAAATTTTGATGTTGGGGCTAGCAAAAAAAGAAAAATGTAAACTACCATTAGTGTGATGCTTGTCAGAGTTCTGTTATCTGTAACCCCACTTTTGTGTAACTTTCTGGGCTATAAAGCTGGGCTGTAGGAAAGATGTGGTTGCTCTCTTGTTCCCGCCATTTTGGGAGGAAGAGGCAGCCAAGTTGGTGGAAATAATAAGCTTGCTTTAATTTGATTTTAATTCGAGTCAGTGTTTGTTTCTTACATCCTGGTCTAACAGGTAAACACTCCACAAACATAGAGCTCTGCCGGCCTAAAGACTTCTTGAGAAACTGCCTCTGAGGTTGGGTACTTGAAATATATGCTGTTGTCAGGAGCTTTAGCTTCTTTTCTAGTGAGACCATTAAAGCTGGGTCTGCATCTATGTGACTGGAGGGCATGGTTTCTTATTTTCCAATGAACATGAGTCAGCAGTGCTTAATTCTCTCTTTGTATGTAAACTGTGACCACTGGGGGCTAAGTGTCTCCCCGTGTGGACTGTGAAGCCATTTGGTCATCCTCCATTTAGGTGGTGTTTCTTGGTGCTGCACTGAAAGTTTGGTATTTACATCACAAAATACAAGGAGTTCAACTGGGACACAGTGCTGGAGGGAGTTCTGTCACGTGTGGTGGGTCAGGGACTGCAGGAGAATGCGCTAACCAGGCTTCCATCCCACATAGCTTTCCCCTTGACCATATCAACTTGATTCTGATCATTGCCTTGAAACCTCTCCATATAACAAGATGCCTTTACATCTAAGGGTCTCCTGGCTGCACCATGTCAGCCACAAGGCATTTGGAAGTCATCTGGAGATCCACATGGCCCCACCTCAGATATTTAATCACACACCTGCACACCATAGCTCTGGGCCCACCACTCAGCAGTCTCAACTTACTGGCATCTCTGTTCTTCACCATTTTCATGAAACCCAGTCAATCAAGGCACTGTCAGGTACACTCATTATCAGCAACAGGAGATTCAAAGGTTCTCCAGTGCCAACTGGTCATGGGAGTTTCAAAAATTTCAGGGTATTTATGTAGCCACTTTTCAAGGATAAAGTTGGAGGCACTGTGTGTTTCAATTCATTCAGGAACCATTAAATGTTGAGGAACCTCATTTCAATGAATGCTCTGGAGAACTCTCAAAGGCAAGGCTTCCCAAAGAGTAGCCAAAAGGTCACATGAAGCAAGGCCCATTGAGGTCTACAATGTGAGGTCCATGTGTGTTTTGAATCTCAACTATGGCTGCCAAGTCTTTCAGAATAAAATCATGTGATATCCTGCCTGAGATTCCCAGTGATCAGTCGAAAGCCAGCCTTGGCCTTGATCTCAGTTGCCAAGGGGGACTCTCACTCTCAAAACATTCCCACATGGCCCTCATCTTCTTCCACCTAGACCCTCATTATAAACTCTGGCTGGAGATTTCCATGAGGGGTGCAGTGCAAGAGTGTCCAAAATAAGCTCCCTTGGTGCTCATTTGCCTAAAGTCAGTGTGGCCTGGACACCATTTCCGTGAACCAGGAGTGATCAAATAGGCCTGCCTTTACTATTGCTCTGCATCTCCAATTTGAGGCCTACTGACTGTGGGGTTTAGATTCTTTATGTGAATTGGAATCATGAGAAAACCCAAGCACCTCTGCATTGCTTTGAGAATTTATTTGACCCAAAGGATCCCTATACTCACTTGATGGATGGCTGCAACCTAATAGAGGAAGGAGAGAGACATCATCCACAATGACTGAATTTTGCCATTTTGGTTTTGGATGCAAACATGGGATCTTTCTTTAGATCCATTCGGTGCTGAGAATCTAAGCCACAGCCTCACACAGGGCCAAGAGTCTGATTCAGACACATCCATTTCAAAGCAATTAAGCAAAGAGCCACAGGTGATGCCCATTCATTCCCATATGAAAACTGTTTTCTTCAGGCTTCACAAAGGGGTGGCCTGAGGCAAAGACCTTCCTGTCATTCAGTGAAACAGAAAAATACGTAAGAAAAAGGCACAAAGCATGGTTTCTCCACTGAGACTTACCTGGTCACACTGATATCTGAGTTTTCTAAGATGCTCGCCATTACCTTCAGCTATTCAGTACATAGCCATGTGACAGAGCTTGAGGTGGTACCTATCTTGGACACAAAACCATGAGACTATTCTGCAGATTGGCCAGAATTCAGGAAGAAATCTGGAACTTAGGAAGATAGTAGGTGTTGCCCATCGATAAGGCAACCTGCAGTCCAGTCTTAAATTCGGCAGGATGAATGCTGGGAAGCTTTCTACTAGACAGGACACATACATTGATGCATTCTCTTTTCTAATGTCTACAACCACGGACACAGTGGGATACACAGACATAGAAACACTCGCCTTGTCAAACGACTATCTAGAAACAGTCCGCTGCAAACCAGAAATACCACCTTTCCTACATATTCTCAGAAAATGAGACAATACCACAAACTCACACCCACAAACACAAAGGCACCTCCTTTCCCCAAGTAAGTCTGTGAATATCCAGAGTGTCCTCTGACTGGCGGGCCATACTATGTTCCCCCGAAATGGCCTGTACTGTGTCAGATCTGGTTTCGTTGGCCAACTGTGTGAAGTTGTTAGGAGCCAGCGGTGAGCCACTACCTACTTACTCAGGAAAGGCCCGTCTTCAGAGCTCTCCTGGCATTTGGCCATCCTCACATCAGTAGGTACCAAGAAAGACAGAATCTGTCATTGGTAAAACTAAACCTAAACAAGTAAGCCCACTGGGACTGGGACTGGGACTGGCTCTGGGTGCCTGGCTTCCTGGATCCCAAATTCAGAGAGTTCCATCACCAAAGAAGTAAGGTAGGTCACTTCCTTCAGGAACTAAATGAGGTCAATGCCTTGGCAAACACTTTGTCCTAACAGTTGCTTCCAAGGGTCCCATGAGATGGAGGCTGCCCCTAATTCCTGTGACACTGTCACAAGTTAGAATAGTATATCAACCATAAGCAAACGGGAACAGCTCTCCACACAGGCCTGGTTTGGTCCATCTTCTCTACATTGAGAAGAAAGTGGCTGATTCAGACACACCCCATCATCCTGACAAGGTTGTTTGCCATGGAAGATGACTTTTGCTCTCTCAGGTCCTTCAAGCTGCCTACGTCTTTTCCAGGGATCATGTCTGCATGGACCTTTGAGGTTCTCAGCAGGTGGAAGATCCCCTATATTCCTGTATTGTAAGACCAACTCTGTCCCTGCTCTTCTGTAAAGTTAGATTGAGGGAACAGTGTATGTTTAGGGTCAATAACATGTTGGATTTGGTTTAGGAATCATTCTGCAGAATGAATAATGGTATTTGAAACTGAGATATTTACAAGAATATATATGTGAAATATAAGTATGAAACCATAAATCTAGGTAACATTTGAAGCCCAGAAGGGCATTGGACCCATGATTGTGATACTTAGGATTGAATTACATTCTGCACAGAGGTCTCAGATAAATCAATATACAATGACATAAGAACTTGTACCTTGCATGATTGAATGTAGAAGAGAACATCCAGTCAAACAAAGGATAGTCAGTAGGATTAGGAAGATAGTCGGTAGGTTTACAAAGAAGAGTGAGTATAGGATTAGGAACAAAAGTTTATTTGCAACAGGTTATCGATTAGAGTGTGAATGTAAATGTCAGCACATGTGAAGAGTCAGTCACAATGATGAACTGGGAAAAATATGTAGGAAACAGATAGCAATAGAGTCATTATGAAATCAGGCAATGTATATAGTGAGGGATAGGATTAGACATTTTCAGTAGGGTTGAGTTTGAATATATAATCTTAAGAAGAAACAAATATGTAGTCACCAATAGGATTGACATTTGAGAGCATTAGGCATCCTGGACATGGATGTTTTTAGTAACCCATGTTTACTTTCCATTTAGACTTTGGTACAAACATAAGCGTGACCTTTGCATTTTGTGTTCCGAATATTTCTGAGATTAAATGTATAAGTAGATCAGGTGACAAGAGTATTTCTTCCATCATTTCAGGGAACAATATTTTCAAGACGTAAATATTAGTATTGGGAGTACAAAGAAGTGTACACTGCGTCTATGAATATAGAGATAATGCATGAATAGACCATACTGTGAATAAATAATATAACTCGTTCCACTTTAAATAATGGATTGAATTTTTATCTGAAAATATATAAGAAATCCTATATTGGTATGCAATCATTAATTCCAACCAGTTATATATCTAATGGTAATATCAGAGTTATAATTTATCATGAAGTTTATGTGAGTTTTGCTTCAAAAGTGATTATGGAAATTGAAAATAATGTGTTTGGAAAGAAGTCTCATGAAAAGACCAGTAAGGAAACATGGAAGAATACATGTGTCCTGAAGCAGGAAGTGATTGAAAGTGAAACAAATTCCTATAAATTTGCGAACTGGTGGGGAAATCTTAAGGGCCTCTCCCAGCTCTCCCTTGAGCACGAAAGCCAGACCGAGGGAATTAGGAGTGGCACGGGACTTGTGGCGCAGACCTCCAGGCCACTGCTCCCACCAGTGCTGACAATTGAGGTCTCTTGCTCCAGCTTCCGGGGGCATGGCTTCCGGAGAGCAAGCAAATTTGCTGGGGGTTCTCAGGCCCAAACTCTACAAACTTAGGGTCTGAGGGAGACAAACAGGGAGAGTGTGCCCAGGTGTTCATGAAAACTGGGCTCCCAGGAGCAGCAGACCTGTCAGGTAGCCAGTATTGTGGTGAGTGTCACAGGTGAACGGGGCCTGGCTTGAGGAAACACAAGAGAAGGCTCTAGGCACTCAGGATTGAACACCCACCCAGTCTGGGAGGAAGAGCTGCTGCACAGTGATTGGTTCCCACCTATTGAGAGGAGAAGCTTGGCCCAGTGGGCACAGCTCCACCTACTGGAAAAGAAGTTTATTGCAATCTATGACTGCATTTATTATTATTATTATTATTTTAATTTGGGTTTTTTTTGTTTTGTTTTTGTTTTTTTTGTTTTCTTCCATTTTCATTTTTTGTTGTTTTTCTTTAACTTTTTTTAAATGTTTTTAATTTTTTTAATTTTTTATTTTTTTGTTTTTATTTTTTTAAATTTAAATTTAAATTTTATATTATCATTATTATTTTTTTAAAAAATTCATTTTCTTTCTTTATTTTCTATTTTTTTCTATTGTCTTTTAATTTCTTTTCCATTTTCTTATTTCCCCTTCCTTGAATTCTACCTGCCTACTCTCATTCTCTTTAGTGACTTCTTCTCTTCCCTTCTAAAATCTTTCCTCCCAAGCATCAAATAAATTTATAAGAGTTTAGGGAGTATAAGAGTGTATAATAAGACACATGTTTCATATTTTGAAAAATCTTGAGAGTGTATACACACACACACACACACACACACAGAGACATTAAAAATAGCAATATATATGCAAACGAAATTCACCATGAAATATACATCATCCACAGATACAAAAATATTTATTTTACTGAACATGGATTTATGTATAATGTTGTTCAACTAGGAAGCTCACTCACATTTGAATAATCAGTTCAAGCAGTGTTTAGGAGGAGTGATCTCTTCTTCCAATTTGTATCTGCCAAGTCAGCCACCTCACAAGAATGTACGTGTGGTACCTGGAAGGATTCAATATGTGCATATAAAAATACGTGTGCTGAATAGGCTACAGAGAAAGAAGGACAGGAATTCTCTTATTTGTTAACTTTAAAAACACATGGAGAACTATTTCAACAAATAATTGACTAGATTTATAACTGCTACGCTATATCATGCAAAAGGCAACTCCAACTATAAAACATGCCTCCTCTGAACTGCTTGTATTTCTATTCTGTTTGTGTTATTTGTCTCCATCATATTAGAATTAGTAGTCAGAGTCTAGTAGGGTATGTGTTCATGTCAGGTATTCAGTATTTCTAATGGTAAATAGGTAATTGAATACAATGTGTATGCAAATATGTGCTACACAAAAATCTTCCCACTCTCATTCAGAACAATGCCTTGACATTACCTTCTCTTCAATTAAGACACAATTAGAGGAGAAGAGTTAGAAAATCTGTGAATATATATGAGGAATGGAAAATGCTCAGGAGTTCACAACTTTTGAGGTAGTAGAGGAGTTTCAAAAATTAAGGGACAGGGTAAACACTCCACAAACATGGAGCTCTGCTGGCCTAAGTACTTTTTTAGAAACTGCCTCTAAGGGTGGGCACTTGAAATATATGATGTTGTCAGGAGATTTAGTTCCTTTGTAGAGAGACCATCAAAGCTGGGTCTGCATCTATGTGACCTGGAGGACAGGGTAAACACTCCACAAACATGGAGCTCTGCTGGCCTAAGTACTTTTTTAGAAACTGGCTCTAAGGGTGGGCACTTGAAATATATGATGTTGTCAGGAGATTTAGTTCCTTTGTAGAGAGACCATCAAAGCTGGGTCTGCATCTATGTGACCTGGAGGACATGTTTCTTATTTTCCAATGAACATGAGGAAGCAGTGCTGAATACTCTCTTTGTAGGTAAACAATGGCCACTGGGGTCTAAGTGTCTCTCAGTGTGGACTGTGAAGCCCCTTGGTCATCCTCCACTTTTCGTGGAGTTTCTCGCTCCTCCACTGAGAGTTTGTTTTTGCTTCACGAAATACAAGGAGTTAAAATGAAATACAGCGGTGGAGGGAGTTCTTTAAGGTGTGGTGAGTCAGGGTCTGCAGGAGAATGCACCAACCAAGGTTCTATCCCACGTTGATTGCCCTGGTTAGAATAGCAACATGATTCTGAACATTGCACTGAATCCTTTCCATATAACAAGATGCCTTTACATATATGAATCTGCTGGCTGCACCATGTCAGTCACAAGCCATTTGGAAGCCAATGGCAGATCCACATGGCCCCACCACAGATGTTTTATCACACAATTGCGTACCACTGCTCTAGGCCAACTACTCACCAGGCTCCAACTTACTGGTATATCTGTTCCACACCATTTTCATGAAACCCAGTCAATCAAGGCAGTGTCTGGTATAATCAGGATCAGAAACAGGACATCCAAAGGTTCTCCAGTGCCAGCTGATCATGGAAATATCAAAAGTTTCATGGTAATTTTCTAGCCATTTTTCACGGATGAAGTTTGAGGCTCTGAGGAATTCAATTAATTCAGGAACCATTAAATGGTGAAGAGCTAATTTCAATGAAAGCTCTGGAGCACTCTCACAGGCAAGGCTTTCCTAAGAGTGGCCAAAACGTCACATGAAGCCAGGCCCACTGAGATATACAATGTGAGTTCCATGTGTGTTTTGAAACTCAAATATGGCTGCCAAATCTTTAAGAATAATTTCATGTAATATCCGGGCTGAGATTCCCAGTGTTCTTTGGAAATCCAACCTGGGCCTAGATCTCAGGTTCCATGGGCGACTCTCATACGTGGCCTCCTAAAATCACAACACAATTCATGGCAATACTTCTCTAAGATCAGTTTCAGAACTCAGTCTCTAAGGGGAATCACACCAGAGTTCAAGCCCAGGTGGACCCAGTCATCTCTTCCAACCGCCACACAAATGACCACAATTAAAACCAAAACACTCCCACATGTTCCTCATCTTCTTCCATATAGACACTCCTTATAACTTCTGTGTGGAGTTTTCCATGAGGGGCACAGCCCAAGACAGTGTCCAAAATAAGTTCCTGTTCCCCTCATTTGCCTAACGTCAAGGTGGCCTGGACACACTTCCTGTAAACCAGGAGTGATCAAATAGGCCTGCCGTTAATACTGCTCGGCTTTTCCAATTTGAGGCCTTCTGACTCTGCAGTTTAGATTCTTTATGTGAATTTGAGTCATGAGGAAACCCAAGCACCTCTGCTGAGATTTGAAGAACTCATTTGGCCCAAAGGATCCCTATTCTAACTTGATGGAGGTCAGGATCCTAACAGAGGAAGGTAAGAGAATTCATTCACAATGAGTGAACTTTTTGCCATTTTGCTTTTGGATGCACACATAGGATCTTTCTTTAGATCCATCAGGTGTTGAGAATCTAAGCCACAGTCTCACACAGGGCCAAGAGGCTGGTTCAGACACATCCCTTTCCAAAGCAATTAAGCAAAGAGACACAGGTGATGCCCTTCATTTCCATTTGAAAACTGTTTTCTTCAGGCTTCCAGAAGAAGTGGCCTGAGGCAAAGACATCCTGATATTCAGGGCAACAGAACAATAGGTTAGCAAAAGGCCCAAAGCAGGTTTTCTCCACAGAGACTTTCCTGGTCCCACTGATATCTGAGTTTTCTGAAATGCTGGCCATTCCTTTCAGGTATCCAGTACATGGCCTTGTCACAGAGATTGGAGGTGGTACATATCTTGCACACAAAACCAAGAGCCTATTCTGGAGAGTGGCAAGAATTTAGGAAGAAAACAGGGTCTTAGACAGGTAGTAGGTGTTGCCCATCCATATGGAAACCGCACTCCATTTATAAATTGGGCAGAATGAATGCTGGGAAGCTTTCTACTAGAGAGGACACATCCATTGATTCATTCTCTTTTCTAATGTATAAAACCACAGACACAGTGGGATACACAGACATAGAAACACTCACCTTGTAAAACGACTTACTAGAAACAGTTCACTGCAAACCAAACAAACCTCCTTTCCTACCTATTCTCAGAAAAGAGACAAAACCATATACCCACACTCACAAAGGCACCACCTTCCCCCAAGTAGGGCTACTACTGTCCGGAGTGTCCTCTGACTGGTGGACCATACTATGTTCCCCGGTAATGGTCTGTCCTGTCTCAGATCTGGTCTCCTTGTTCAACTCTGTGAAGCAGTCAGGAGGCAGTGGTGAGCCATTACCTGCTTAGTCAGGAAAGGCTCCTCTTCAGATCTTTCCTGTCATTTGGCCATCTTCACATCAGTCGGTACCAAGAAGACTGACTCTGTCCTTGGTGATTCCAAACAAATGAAACCACTGGGACTGGGACTGGGACTGGATCTGGGTGCCTGGCTTCCTGGATTTAAAGTTCAGAAAGTTCCATCAAGAAGGAAGTGAGGTAGGTCACTTTCTTCAAGAACTGAATGAGGTCACTGCCTTGGCAACCACTGTGTCCTAACAGTTGCTTCCAAGGATCCCATGAGATGGTGGCTACCCCTACTTCCTTTGACATTTTCACAACTTAGAATGGTATATCAACCTTAGGCACCCGGGATCGGCTCTCCACACAAACCTGGTTTGGTCCATCTTCTCTACATTAAGAATAGAGAGGCTGATTCAGACACAACCCTTCATCCTGACAAGGTTGTTTGCCATGGAAAATGACTTTTGGTCTCTCAGGTCCTTAATTTCTGCCTACATCTTCTCAAGGAATCATTTCTGCATGGAACTTTGAGGTTCTCAACAGGTGGAGGATTCCCTACATTCCTGTATTGTAAGAACAAATCTGTCCCTGCTCTTCTGTAAAGTTAGATTGAGTGAACAGTGTATGGTTAGGGTTAATATCATGTTCAATTTGTGTTAGGAATCATTCTGCTGGATGAATAATGGTATTGAGAACCTGCGATATTTATAAGAATATAGAGGTTAAATATATGTATGAAAACAGAATTTAAAGTAAGATTTGAATCCCAGAAGGGCATTGGGCCCTTGTTTGGGATATTTAGCTTTGAATTACTATCTGCACAGAGGTCTCAAATAAATCGATATACAATGGCAGAGGAATTTGAACCTTGGATGATTGAATGCGGAAGAGAACATCCAGTCAAAAGGGATAGTCGGTAGCATTTGGAAGATAGTAGTTAGGTTTAGCAAGTAGAGTTAGTATAGGATATGTAACAAAAGTTCTTTAGCAATATTTTTTCGGGTAGAGAGTGAATGTAAATATCAGCACATATGAAGAGTCAGACACAATGATGAACTGGGGAAAATTTGTAGGAAAGCAGATATCAATAGAGACATTAGGAAATCAGGCAAAGTAAAAAGTGAGTGATAGGATAAGACATTTTCAAGAGGGTTGAGTTTGAATATATTATCTTAGGAAGAAACAAACATGTAGTCACCAATAGGATTGACATTTGAGAGCATTAGGCAACATGGACATGGATGTTGTTAGTAATCCATGTTCACTTTCCATTTAGGCTTTGGTACAATCCTAAGTGGGACCTTTGCATTTTGTTTCCAGAATATTACTGTGATAAAATGTATATGTAAATCAGATGACATGATTATTTCTTCCACCATTTCTAGGAGCAGTATTTTGAAGATGTATAAATTAGCATTGGGGGTAAAAAGAGGTGTACCCTGTTTCTATGAATATACAGATAATGCATGAGTAGACGTTAATTTCAATAAATAATATAACTTGTTCCACTTTAAATAATGGATTGAATTGATATCTGAAAATATATAAGAAATCTTATATTGATATGCAATCATTCATGACAACCAGTTATACACCTAATGTTAATATTAGGGTATGGTTTATCATGAAGTTTGTGTGAGTTTTGCTTCAAAAGTGATTATGGAAATCGAAAATAATGTGTTTGGAAAGAAGTCTCATGAAAAGGTCAGTCAAGGAACACCGAGGAATTCATGAGTTCTGAAGCAGGAAGTGATTGAAATTGAAAAAAAACGACGATCAATTTGCTAACTTGTGGAAGAAATATTATAATATGATATGAATAAACTGAAGAAATAGTAATGTATTAGTGTTGAATAAAAATGAACTTCAAAATACACATCATGTCCCATAGGAATCTACTTGCATTGATGTTAAACTGGGTCAGTTACAGTAGAAATATTAGGATTCATGTGCACCATTCACCAAAGTTAGTTTTCTTTTTTTTAATTTTTATTGATGGTTGATCAAAACAATACATAATTCTTGATATATCATACTCCACACTTTGATTCAAGTGGGTAATGAACTCTCATTTTTACCCATATACAGATTGCAGAATCACATCAGTTACACATCCATTGATTTACATATTGCCATACTAGTGTCTGTTGTATTCTGCTGCTTTTCCTAACCTCTACCCTCCCCCCTCCCCACCCCTCCCCTCCTCTCTTCTTTCTCTACCCCTCTACTGTAATTCATTTGTCCCCCTTGTATTATTTTTCCCTTTCCCCTCACTTCCTCTTGTATGTAATTTTGTTAACCCTGAGGGACTCCTTCTATTTCCATGCAATTTCCCTTCTCTCTCCCTTTCCTTCCCTCCTCTCATCCCTGTTTAATGTTAATCTTCTCAAGCTCTTAGTCTCTACTCTGTTCTTAGTTACTCTCCTTATATCAAAGAAGAAATTTGGCATTTGTTTTTAGGGATTGGCTAGCTTCACTTAGCATAATATGCTCTAATGCCATCTATTTCCCTGCAAATTATATTATTTGTCATTTTTAAATCCAGAGTAATACTCCATTGTGTATAAATGCCACAATTTTTATCCATTCATCTATTGAAGGAAATATAAGTTGGTTACACAGTCTTGCTATTGTGAATTGTGCTGCTATGAACATCGATGTAGCAGTGTCCCTGTAGCATGTTCTTTTTAGGTTTTTAGGGAATAGACCGAGAAGGGGAATAGCTGGGTTAAATGGTGGTTCCATTCCCAGCTTTCCAAGAAATCTACATAATGCTTTCCAAATTGGCTGCACCAATTTGCAGTCCCACCAGCAATGTACAAGTGTACTCTTTTCCCCACATCCTCGGCAGCACTTGTTGTTGTTTGACTTCATAATTGCTGCCAATCTTACTGGAGTGAGATGGTATCTTAGGTTGGTTTTTATTTGCATTTCTCTGACTCCTAGAGATAATGAGCATTTTTTCATGTACTTGTTGATCGGTTGTATGTCCTCATATGAGAAGTGACTCTTCAGGTCCTTGGCCCATTTGTTGAATGGGTTATGTGTTATCTTATTGTCTAATTTTTGAATTCTTGGTATACTCTGGATATTATGGCTCTATCTGAAGTGTGAGGAGTAAAGATTAGTTCCCAGGATGTAGGCTCCCTATTTACATGTGTTATTGTTTCTTTTGCTGAGAAAAAATTTTTAGTTTGAGTAAGTCCCATTTGTTGATTCTAGTTATTAACTGTTGTGCTATGGGTGTCCTATTGAGGAATTTGCAGCCCGACCCCACAGTATGTAGATCATAGCCAAATTTTTCTTCTATCAGACGCTGTGTCTCTGATTTGATATCAAGCTTCTTGATCCATTTTGAGTTAACTTGTGTGCATGGAGAGAGAAAATGATTCAGTTTCATTTTGTTGCATATGGATTTCCAGTTTTTCCAGTACCATTTGTTGAAGATGCTACCCTTTTTTCATTGCATGCTTTTAGCCTCTTTATCAAATATAAGATAATTGTAGTTTTGTGGATTGGTTTCTGTGTCCTCTATTCTGTACAATTGGTACACCTGCCTGTTTTGGTACCAGTACCATGCTGTTTTTGTTACGATTGCTCTGTTGTATAGTTTGAAGTCTGGTATCGCTATACCACCTGATTCACACTTCCTGCTTAGCATTGTTTGTGCTCTTCTGGGTCATTAATTTTTCCATTTGAATTTCATGATTGCTTTCTCTATTTCTACAAGAAATGCCGTTGGGATTTTGATTGGCATTGCATTAAAGTTTTAGAGAACTTTTGGTAATATCTCCATTTTGATGATGTTAGTTCTGCCTATCCATTAACAGGGTATATTTTTCCAACTTCTAAGATCTTCTTCTATTTCTCCCTTTAGGGTTCTGTAGTTTTCATGGTATAATATTTCACCTCTTTTGTTAGGTTGATTCCCAAGTTTTTTTTTTTTTTTGAGGATATTGTGAATGGGGTGGTTGTCCTCATTTCCATTTCAGAGGATTTTTCGCTGATATACAGAAATGCCTTTGAATTATAAATGTCGATTTTCTATCCTGACACTTTTCTGAATTTATTTGTTAGCTCTAATTGTTCCTTTGTAGACCCTTTTTGGTCTGCTAGGCATAGAATCATGTTATCTGCAAATAGTGATAATTTAAGTTCTTCTTTTCCTAATTTTATGCCTTTAATTTCTTTTGTCTTTCTAATTGCTCTGGCCAGTGTTTCGAGAACTCTGTTGAACAGAAGTGGTGAGAGAGGGCATCCCTGTCTTGTTCCAGATTTTAGAGGGAATGCCTTCAATTTTTCTCCATTCAGAATGATGCTAGCCTGAGGCTTAGCATAGATTGCTTTTACAATATTGAGGTGTGTTCCTGTTATCGCTAGTTTTTCTAGAGTTTTGAACATAAAGGGATGCTGTACTTTGTTGAATGCTTTTTCTGCCTCTATCGAGATGATCATATGGTTCTTATTTTTAAGTCTATTGATGTGATGAATAACATTGATTTCCGTATATTGAACAAGCCTTGCATCCCTTGATCATGGTGCACAATTTTTTTGATATGTTTTCATATCCTATTCGCCAGAATTTTATTTAGGATTTTTGCATTTTTCCTGAAATAGCTTGAAAAGTATTGGTATTAGTTCCTCTTTAAAGGTTTTGTAAAACTCTGCTCTATACCCATACAGTCCTGGGCTTTTCTTAGTTGGTAGTCTTTTGATGGTTTCTTCTATTTCCTCAATTGATATTGGTCTGTTTAGGTTGTGTATATCCTCCTGTCTCAATCTGGGCAGATTATATGACTTAAGAAATTTATCTTCACTTCTACTATTTTATTGGAGTATAAGAATTCAAAATAATTTCTGATTATCTTCTGTATTTCTAAATTGTCTCTGTGATATTGCCTTTTTAATCCCGTATGCTAGTAATTTGAGTTCTCTCTCTTCTGCTCTTCGCTAGCATGGCTAAGGGTCTGTCGAATTTAATTATTTTTTCAAAGAACAAACTTTTAGTATTGTCAATTTTTTCAATTGTTTCTTTTGTTTCAATTTCATTAATTTCAGCTCTGATTTTGATTATTTTTTGCCTTCTACTTCTTTTGCTGTGGTTTTGCTCTTCTTTTTCTAGGATTTTGAGATGAAGTATGAGAACATTTATTTGTTGTTTTTTTCTTTTTCTAAGGAATTAACTCCAAGCATTGAATTTTCCTTTTAGAACTGCTTTCAATGTGTCCCATTGATTCTGATATGTTCTGTCTGTGTTTTCATTTATCTCTAAGAATTTTTTAATTTCCTCCTTGATCTTCTATAACCCATTGATCATTCAGTAACCTATTGTTAATTCTCCAATTGATGAATGATTTTTCCTTTTTTCTTTTATCATTGATTTTAGTTTCATTCGATTATGATCAGATAAGATGCCTGGTATTATCTCTACTCCTTTATATTGTCTAAGCGTTGCCCTGTGACATAATATATGATCTATTTTTGAGAAGAATCCATGTGCTGCTGAGAAAAAAGTGTAACTGCTTGATGTTGGGTGGTATATTCTATATATGTCAATTAATTCTAGGTTATTAATTCTGTTATTGAGTTCTATAGTTTCCTTTTTCAACTTTTGTTTGGAAGATCTGTCCAGTGGTGAGAGAGGTGTGTTGAAGTCTCCCATGATTATTGTATGGTGGTCTATTAGACTCTTGAAATTGAAAAGAGTTTGTTTGATGAACATAGCTGCACCATTGTTTGGGGCATATATATTTATGATTGTTATGTCTTGTTGGTGAATGGTTTCCTTGAGCAGTATGTAGTGTCCTTCTTTATCCCTTTTGATTAACTTTGGCTCAAAATCTATTTTATTTGATATGAGTTTGGACACTCCTGCTTGTTTCCGAAGTCCATATGACTGATATGATTTTTCCAACCTTGCACCTTCAGTCTATGTATGTCTTTTCCTAACAAATGTGTATCATTTAGGCGGCATATTGTTGGTTCTTGTTTTGTGATCCATTCTAGTAGCCTGTGTCTCTTAATTGGTGAGCTTAAACCATTAACATTTAGGGGTATTATTGAGATATGTGTTGTTCTTCCAGCCATATTTGTTTATTTATGTTACTAAACATGGTTTGTTTTCCTCCTTGATTATTTTCCCCCCTTTACTGTCCTACCTCCCACTGTTGGTTTTCATTTTTATTTTCCATTTCCTCTTCCTGTAATGTTTTGCTGAGGATGTTTTGGAGAGATGGTTTTCTAGCTGCAATTTTTTTTAACTTTTGTTTATCGTGGAAGGTTTTAATTTCTTCTTCCATCCTGAAGCTTAATTTCGCTGGATACATGATTCTTGATTGGAATTTTCTTTCAGTGTTTGAAATATGTTTTTCCAGGATCGTCTAGCTTTCAGAGTCTGTGTTGAATGATCAGCTGTTATCCTGATTGGTTTACCCCTAAATGTAATCTGCTTCCTTTCTCTTGTAGCTTTTAAAATTCTCTCCTTATTCTGTATGTGGGTCATCTTCATTATAATGTGTCTAGGTGTGGATCTCTTATGATTTTGCACATTCAGCATCCTGTAGGCTTCTAGGATTTGGGATTCTGTCTCATTCTTCAAGTCTGGCAAGTTTTCTCTTATTATTTCATTGAATAGATTGCTCATTCCTTTTGTTTGGACCTCTATACCTTCCTGTATCCCAATGACTCTTAACTTTGGTCTCTTTATGTTTTTCCATATTTCTTGGATGTTCTGCTCATGGTTTCTTAACAGTCTTGCTATTCTGTCTATGTTCTTTTCAAGTTGAAATACTTTGTCTTCATTGTCTGATGTTCTATCTTCTAAGTTGGCTACTCTGTTGGTAGTATTCTCAATTGAATTTTTAATTTGGTTCATTGCTTCCTGCATTTCTAGGATTTCTGTTTGTTTGTTTTTTATAACCTCTATCTCCCTGTATAGTTGATCTTTGGCTACTTGATTTTTTATGTAATTCATTGTCAAAGTGATCTTTCATTGTATGATTTTGCTGTCTAATGTCTTCCTTGAGACTCCAGACCATCTGAAGCATGTATATCCTCAATTCTTTAGCTTACATTCCATCTGCTGCAGCTACTACCTCTTCTAAAGTTGAGTTAACCTGCGTTGCTTGTGGTCCTTTCTTTTCTTGTCTTTTCATACTGCTCGCGTTACTTTCTGCTTGGTGAAACTGTTATGTTTTTGAAATTTTCTCCCTATATATTTATATTGCTCTTGCGTAGTGGAAAAGTCTCCATTGCTGGGGCGTTCGGCGGCTGTGCTACTCCTCCAATTGGGGTGATCTGTCTACCACCCTGACCGGCCGCAGGGCCTGTTCTGCCTGTCTGTCGCAGGTATGCGTACCTTGCAGGCACGGGTGGCGGCTCTGCTCTGCACCTCCTCCAATTGGTGAGACGTATCTACCACACCCGCGGACACCTGGGCTGCTTCTGCCAGTCAGTGGCAGGTCTGGCATAGGACCTTGTACCTTGGATGATTGATTGTCAAACAGAACTTCCAGTCAAAAAGGGATAGTCGTTAAGATTAGGAAGATATTTGTTAGGTTTAGAAAGGAGAGTGAGTATAGGATTTGGAACAAAAGTTCTTTAGCTATAGAGTTTAAGGTATAGAGTGAATGTAAATGTCAGCACATGTGAAGAGTCAGTCACAATGATGAACTCTGGAAAATATGTCGGAAAGCACATACCAATAAAGATGTTAGGAAATCTGGCAAAGTATAGTCCGTAGTGAAAGGTTAATAAAATAAGTACTTGTCACTTCCTGTTTTTCTGTATGCTTAACAAAACACTGTTGAAATCTTGAGAACTATTTGCTAAATTTGTTTCCAGAATGTGCTGTCCCCAACTGCCAAACTGCAGAATTTACTCCCTCACCCGGGTGCACGCAAACCGCTCACTCGCCCGGACCCATCAATAAACTTCCCTCCCTGCGCTCTCAAAGGAAAGTATATAAGCTCTGCTTAAGCTGTTCTCTGGGCTCTCTGCTCTATTCAAGTGAGCTCTGAGGCCCAGCATGCTGGACCCCCAATAAACCCTTTGCTTTTGCATGAGACAGTCTCTTGGTGGTCTCTTTCCCCGATTCTCGCCCGACCTTTACATATGGTGGTTCCACCGAGATCTGGCAGCGGTTGACAAGAGACCCCAAAGGGCTCCTCTCAGGGTAAGTAAGGTGATTCTATCTGGTTTCAGGTATCAGGTTAGGGCTTGGCAAAATGGCTGTCGATGAAGAGCATGAGCTCTTTCCGAGGGTGGCTGACAGTTGTGTCACAGAGCCACAGGCCACATCCCTGGGGGACGCCACAGAGGATTCGGGAAATCAAGGAACAATAGTCTCTTTGACTCATTGATATTTTGTTTCAGACTCGGTATTGCCAGCCCATCAGGTTTTGTTGGCTATTGAGTCCTGGTCTCAGTATTGGACGTCCATTTTCTGTCTTTATTGTCTTGTCTTGTCTGTGTCATGTGTTGTTGCTTTTACTGTTTGTGTATCTTTCATTATGGGACAGAGCACTTCAATGCCTCTGTCTCTGACCCTTGATTACTGCACCAAAGTCTGATTAAGGGCTCAGAATCTTTCTTTTTCAGTAAAACCCTGGACCTGGCAGATTCTCTGTGCCTCAGAATGGCCCACCTTTGGATTCAGATGGCCCCTAGAAGGATCTTTCTAATTCCGCTAATTTAAAAAGTTAGAGATATAGTCTTTCAGTCAGGGCCACTTAGCCATCCAAATCAACAGCCATATATCTTAACTTGGCAAGACCTCTGCAAATCTCCTCCTCCATTGGTGAAGCCTTTTCTTACCCGTGCCCCCACTCTTTCTCTTTCCCCCATGATCTCTCAAACCCTCTGCTCTTCCTCCTCCTCTACACTCTGTTTTCCCTCAGTCACAAGATTTGACTTTACTGGACTCTCCTTCCCCTCTTTATCCCCTCCCCTTGTACCCCAACCCCGAACACCCTCTAAGTGATTTCCCTGCTGCTGACTCAGCCTTTCCGCCATTGGAGGAAGCTAAGCCAGCCCAGGGCCCTCCAGAAAACTCCTCTGTGGCACACACAGCCCCTCCTACCCTGGAGGAAGCTGGCCGGGCTAAAGGAACTCGCCAGCAGCAAATGATTGAAAACCCTGGAACTCCCGTGATGCTCCACCTCAGTCCCTATGGGCCAATGATTGACGATGGCAATGGTGTAAAAATGCAAGCCCACCAGTACTGGCCTTACTCCTTTTCAGACCTATAAAACTTGAAGAATAACAATCCTCCTTTTACCGAAGACCCCACCCGGCTCTCAGGTCTGGTTGACTCATTAATGTTTTCACACCAGCCTACTTGGGATGACTGCTCACACCTTCTAGGGACTCTCTTCATGACAGAGGAACAAATGAGAATCCTCCTGCAAGCTAGAAAAAAAATCCTTGGACCAGATGGGTGATGGACAACAACTTCCCAACATATTCAAAGCTGGCTTTTCCTTGAACCGACACAACTGGGACCCCAACACCTTTCAAGGTAGGGAGCAACTGTCCACTTATCACCGGGCTCTAATAGCGGGTATCTTAGTGGCCGCTAGGTGACCAACTAATTTGGCCAAGGTAAGAGAGATTATTCAAAGGCCTGAAGAATCTCCCTCTATGTTTCTAGAGGGAATTATGGAGGCATATAGGTGATATACTCCTTTCGATCCTCAGGCAGAGGATCAAAAGGCATCTTTCACGATGGCCTTTATTGGGCAAGCTGCCCTGAATATTAAAAGAAAGTTACAATACTTAGATGGATTACAAGATATGACTTTGAGAGATTTAGTCAGAGAAGCTGAGAAGGTATACTATAAGAGAGAAACTGAGGAAGAAAAGGGAGCAAAGGGAGGATAAAAGAAATAAAAGACAGACTAAGGCATTGACTAAGGTCCTGGTCACAACAAAAAATCGGCCAAAAATTAAGAAACATGGAGACCGGAAGGGATACCTTGGCCCACACTAGAGGCCACCCCTAGCCTCAGATCAATGGGCCTACTGAAAAGAAAAAAGACACTGGGCTAAAGAATGCCCTAGAAAGAGACAGCCACACCAGCCAGACATTCTGACTCTGGAGGATGACTAAGAAAGTTGGGGCTCAGATCCTCTCCCTGAGCTCAGGGTAATTTTTGAATTCAGGGACCCCAATAAACTTTGAAATGGATACAGGGGCAATATTCTCAGACCTTAAGGCCCCAATGGGCCCTCTATCAAGTAAAAGGTCTCTAATTCAAGGGCCTAATGGCAGTAAACATCAGGCTTGGACAACTAAGAGGACCTTGGACCAGGGGAAATGAAAAATCCATCACTCCATCCTAGTAATCTATGAATGCCTGGCCACATTGATGGGCAGAGATCTGCACACAAAGCTCCAGGCTAAAATAACTTTTAGTCCTGAAGTCTCCCAAGTGGAATTTCTAAATCCTTCAGTAAAACTCCTTTAGTCATGGCTCTAAGTATATCAGTAGAAAATATACATCAACTCACTAACCTTGGTTCAAAGAAACTGCATTCATTACTGAAGTATCAAGAACAGAGTTTTCCACTAACTGACTCATAGCAAAAGGTAATAACTGAATGGGTAACAAAAGCCTGTTGGGTCCATCAATTGGTTAATGCTTACCCTTCCAAGCTTCCTGCAGGAAACAGACAAGGACAATTCTGGGAAGTTGACTTTACTGAAATTAAGCCAGCAAGTTATGGACTTAAATATCTCCAAGTCTTTGTAGATACATTTTCAGGATAGATTGAAGCCTTCCCCATCAAAAAAAAAAAAAAAAAGAAAGAAATAAAACAGAAAAAAAAAAAAAAAGAAACAGCGCAAATGGTGGTCAAGAAGATCCTGGAAGATATTTTCCCAATGTACGGCCTGCCTAAAGTAATAGGGTCTGATAATGGACTGGCATTCGTGGCCCAGGTAGTTCAGGGGTTAGCCAGGACCCTGGGGATTATTTGGAAGTTACATTGTGCTTATAGACACCAGAGTTTAGGACAGGTAGAAAGAATGAATAGAAACATTATCGAGACCATAACGAAATTAAACTTACAGACTGGCAAACAAGATTGGACTATGCTCCTGCTTTATGCACTGTTTCATACAAGAAATACTCCCTCTGTTTCTTTGTGTAACCTCACCCCCTATGAAATTCTCTATGGGGCCCCCTCCTTCAGTAAGGGACCTAACCCCAACTCTAAGACCTAACAATCCCTTAAACACCCCCTTGCTTGACAGACTTAAAGCTCTTGAAAGAACTCAGGGATACCTGTGAAACCAGATGGCCACTGCCTACCAACCTGGGGACGAGAGGACTCAACATCAATATCAAGTAAGAGACTTCGTCTATGTAAGTGGACATCAGGTGTCATCCCTGGAACCCCGCTGGAAAGGACCATAGCAGCTGCTCTTTATTACACCTACAGAAGTAAAGGTAGACAGAATCACTTCCTGGATCCATACCTGTCATCTCAAGCCTGCGCCCTGTCCAGACTCTGGCTGGAAACTGGAAAAGCTTGGTAACCCTTTCAAATTGTGTATTCGCCATGTGGATAAGGCTATAGACTCTACCCTTGACCACCAGTAGTCCTAACCCTCATCATCCCGTTCAGCAGCAATGGCTGATCACAAATACTACTGGACAAGAAGTATTGTGTATCTCAAATACAGCCCACTTAGGGACCTGGTGGCCATCTCTCCACCCAGACATTTGTCAGCTGGCTATAGGTCTTTCCTATTGGGATATCCCTGATGAAGAGGATCCCACTAAAATTCCATTAAATCCCTTCCATACCATAGACAATGGAAACAAATGTTATGGATGTAGGGACACGCGAGCCAGATGCAGGTGGGGTAGCCTAGATTACTATGTTTGCCCGGCGGACTATCAAAGCCACAAACAGTCATGACTGTGTGGGGGGAAAGCCGACTTCTTCTGTAAGTCATGGGGATGTGAGCATACAGGGACTGCCTGATTGAACCCAAACTCCTCATCAAATTCTGTACACAGAATTAGCCATTTTACCATTTAAAAAACAAAAACCGATGGCCCCCAGAGGGGTCTCTAGATCCTCAAATTCTGCCTGACCTTTTTAACTTCTACAAGTGCTGAAAAGGGTGAAAGGAGATTCCTCTACGTTTAGGCCTTTTCCCTCCTTTGCTCACATCCTGAACAATGCTTCTCCAATCGATCCTCACCCGCAGCCTTCTGCTCCAGACTCTCTGCTGTTATTCCCACATCAGCAACCTGATTTCTCCCCTCTAATTACTAGACCAAAGGCCGAACATCTGCCGGTTCTCAGACCATTGCCCCCTTGCTGAGGGAGCAGGTACTGAGCTACCCCACAATTCCCTCACTCCTCTCTTCTCCTGTCAGTGCCTCCACCGGGTCCCACCAGGTCCTCTTACCAGCTAACCCAAAGCTCAAACCAGCTGAGGGGAGCCCTCAGACACCTATCCAGGATGTAATGAAAATGACCTTTAAAGTTACTTTGTCATCACTGAAAACAGGTTACTAAGAATTTAAAGTCCCTCACAGGCTTTTTGGGATACTAACTCCCGTCTTCCCCTCTGCTCTACCTATTCTACTGCTCAAGATTTGTTGCTAGGAAAATCCCAAAACCCTTTCCCATTATTGTTTTACATCTCTCCTTCCTCATTCTCAGATACACGGAGCTGCTCACAGCCACGCGTTCCCCGTCTTCCCCCTCTGTACCAGGCCCAGAGAAAAGTCTTAACTGACCTTCTCCAGAAATCTTCACCATGGCTGACTTTAGGACTTTCAGCAAAAGAGTCCTTATAAATGAGTTCATTGTAGGTAAACTTCCTCTTTTCGTGTTGCCCTGTTCTACTAGGCAACTGTCTAAAAAAATCAGCACTCCTAAGCTAGACACCCCCTTAATAATTTTTCACACAATATGTGATCAAGGCCTCTGGCCTTGAGCTGGGGCTTCACAGAGATGGCTACAATTGTAAGATAAAGAAGATACTAACTGGGCTCCATGGTAACAGATGGCAGTGGGAATCAATAAAGGGAATAAAAACCTATTCCTCACCCAGGTGTCCTTGAAAAGTTAACTTGCCCAGAACAAGGAAAGAAACAGAAAAAAACCTGCTTTTTGTAAACTTCTGCAGGCTGTGAATTTCTGAGCCCCTTTGCTTACATGTTGGATACAAAATTCTGAAACTACCTAAACTTGGGTATCTGGGGATTAATTGATTACAACAAAAGTAATGCCCCCTAAATCTGGTTGCAACCAAATAGGACTGTTTCCCTGTCTTTGGTACTATCTTAGGTGCCTTGCCTTGTCTGTCCCTACAACAGCATAATTCTATATACTTAAACATTGCTTATGTTTTCATGAAATGGTCAACAGATGTGATTAATTGTGTAATGGTGCAGATGTTTCCCAGAGTGCTCTATCATGACGCAGGTTCATTTGAAGATCAAATAGGGGGGCATAAAACCTGGTTCCATTGGGAACATATATCCCTCACTTTTGCCATCCTATAAGGAATATGAGTTGCTGAAGGGGTGGGCACAAGAAACACTGCCTTGGTCCATGGGACAAAACAAATGACCCAAATAGAAACAGCAATAGACCAAAACTTAAAGATATTATAAACCTCCATCACAGCTTTGCAGGAATCTTTAACCTCTCTCTGTGAAGTTGTTTAACAAAACAGTCGAGGTTTGGACCTCCACTTCATGAGAAAAGAGGGCCTTTGTTCTGCATTGATGGAAGAATATTGTGTGTATTCCGACAATACTGGGGTTGTAAAAAAATCTATGAGTAAATTAAAAAGATGAATTGTATAGCGTCAACGAGAGACAGAGGCCCAAAAAGGGTGGTTTGAGTCTTGGTTCACACTGTCCCCCTGGTTAACTACGCATTTATCAACCCTGGCCAGTCCAATAATAATCCTCATATTATTGCTAACTATAAAACCCTGTTTGCTCAACCATGTAATTTCTTTTCTCCAAGCACAAATTGGACAAGTTAAACTTATGGTAATACCCCACTAGCAGACATAGAATGTGACACTCCCCAATGATCACTTTTATGATTAAAAGTAGCCAGAAGAAGACGTGGTGAATGAAAGTTTAATAAAATATGTACTTTTCACTTTCTGTTTTTCGGTACGCTAAACAAAACACTGTTGAAATCTTGAGAAATGTTTGCCAATCTTGTTCCCAGAATGTGCTGTCCTTAATTGCCAAACTGCAGAATGTACTCCCTCACCCGGTTGAACGCAAACTGCCCATTCGCCGTGACACATCAAAAACTTCCCTCCCTGCGCTCTCAAAGGAAAGTATATAAGGTCTCCTTAAGATGTTCTCAGGACTCTCTGCTCTATTCAAGTGAGATCTGAGCTCCAGCATTCTGGACCCCCAATAAACCCTTTGCTACTGCATGATATAGACTTTTGGTGGTCTCTTCTTCTGACGCTCGCCTGACCTTTATTTGGATGATTGAATATAGAAGAGAACATCAAGTCAAAAAGGTATAGTTGGAAGGATTAGGAATATAGTAGGTAGGTTTAGGAAGAAGAGTGAGTATACGATTTGGACCAAAAGGTCTTTAGCAATAGGGTTTCAGTTAGAGAGTGAATGTAAATGTCAGCGTTTGTGAAGTGTCAGTCACAATGATGAACTTGGGAAAATATGTAGGAAAGCAGATATCAATAGAGACATTACAAAATCAGGCAAAGTATAAAGTGAGTGATTGGATTAGACATTATCAACAGGGTTGAGTTTCAATATATAATCTTAAGAAGAAACAAATATGTAGTCACAAATAGGATTGACATTTGAGAGCATTAGGCAACCTGGACATGGATGTTTTTAGTAATCCAGGTTCACTTTCTATTTAGCCTTTGGTACAATCATAAGTGTGACTTTTGCATTTTGTGTTCAGAATATTACTGTGATAAAATGTATATGTACATCAGGTGACATGAGTATTTCTTCCACCATTTCTGGGAGCAATATTTTGAAGACGTATAAATTAGTATTGGGGGAACAAAGAGGTGTACCCTGTGTCTATGAATATAGAAGTAATGCATGAATTGACAGTACTGTGAATAAATAATATAACTGGTTCCACTTTAAATAATGCATTGAATTGATATCTGAAAATATATAAGAAATCTTATATTGATATAGAATCATTCATTCTAATGAGCTATACATCTAATGGTAACATTAGGGATATGTTTAATCATGAAGTGTGTGTGAGTTTTTTTTCAAAATTAGTATGGAAATTGAAAATATTGTGTTTGGAAAGAAGTCTCATGAAAAGACCAGTGAAGAAACATAAAGGAATACATGTGTTCTGAAGTAGGAAGTGATTGAAAGTGAAACAAATGCACATGATTTTGCTAACTTGTGGATAAAATACACATTCTATGATGTGCAGAAACTGAAGAAATAGTAATGTACCAGTGTTGAATGAAAATGAACGTCAAAATATACATCATGGGGCTGGGGATGTGGCTCAAGCGGTAGCACGCTCACCTGGCATGCGTGCGGCCCGGGTTCGATTCTCAGCACCACATACAAAACAAAGATGTTGTGTCCGCCGATAACTAAAAAATAAATAATAAAAAATTCTCTCTCTCTCTCTCTCTCTCTCTCTCTCTCTCTCTCTCTCTCTCTCAAAAAGTATACATCATGTCCCATAGAAATCTACTTGGATTGATGTTAAACTGGGTCAGTTACTGTAGAAATATTAGGATTTGTATGCACCACTCACTGATGTTAGTTGTCAGTACTAGAAATCCAATATGTATTTCAAATGGATGAATATTTCTGAGAATCATCTTGTGAAAAGTTGATTATAAATCCACATACATGAATATGAATAAATTTAGGGAGTGTAAAATAAGACACATATATTTCAAATTTGAAAAATCTGTAGAGTGTATATATATATATATATATATATATATATATATATATATATAGATAGATAGATAGATAGATAATATATAGATACACGCACACACACACACACACACACACACACAAATATACACACAGAGAAATTAAAAAGTAGCAATATATATGCCAAGCGAAATTCATGTTGAAATATATATCGTCCACAGATCCAAAAATAATTAATTTACTGAACACGGATTTGTGTATAATGTTGTTCAACTACGAAACTTTCCCATAGGTTGAATTTTCAGTTCCAACAGCGTTTAGGAGGAATGATCTCTTCTCATGATTTGTGTCTGCCAAGTCAGCCACCTCACAAGAATGTACATGTGATACCAGGTAGCATTCTATATGTGCATATAAAAATACATGTGATGAAAAGGCTACAGACAAAGGGAGACAGGAATTCACATATTTGTTAAATTTAAAAACACATGAAGAACTATGTCAACAAAAAATTGACTATATTTATAACTCCTACCCTATATAATGCAAAAGGCAAGTCAAACTATACACCATGCCTCCTCTGAACTGCATGGATTTCTATTCTGCTTGGGTTATTTTTCTCCATCATATTAGGATTAGTAGTCAGAGTCTAGTAGGGTATGATTTAGTGTCAGGGATTCAGTATTTTGAATGGAAAATTAGAAAAAGAATCCAATGTGTATGCAAATATGTGCTACAAAAAAATCTTCCAACTCTTATCCACAACAATGCCTTGACATTACCTTCGCCCCAAGTAAGACACAATTAGAGGAGAAAGGTTAGAAAATATGTGAAAATATGTGAATACCTGTAGTGGAATATACTCTGGTTTTCACAAGTTTGGAGGTGGTAGAGCATTTTCCAAAAGTAAGGGAGTGGGTAAACACTCCAGAAACATGGAGCTCTGTTGGCATAAAGACTTCTTGAGAAACTGCCTTTGAGGTTGGGCACTTGAAATATATGTTGTTGTTAGGAGCTTTAGCTTCCTTTGTAGTGAGACCATCAAAGCTGGGTCTGCATCTATGTGACATGAAGGAATTTGTTTTTTATTTTCCAATGAACCTGAGACAGCAGTTCTGAGTTCTCTCTTTGTAGGTAAACTGTGGCCACTGGGGGCTAAGTGTCTCCCCATGTGGACTGTGAAGCCATTTGTTCATTCTCCACTTTTCGTCTTGTTTCTTGCTGTTTCACTGGGACGTTGGTATTTGCTTCATGAAATACATTGAGTTCACCTGACACACAATGCTGGAGGGAGTTCTGTCACGTGTCGTGGGTCATTGTCTGCCGGAAAATGCATGAACCAGGCTTCTATCCAACATAGCTTGTCCCCTTGACCACAGCAACCTGATTCTGAACATTGCCCTGAAAACTCTCCATATAACAAGATGCCTTTACATAGAAGGGTGGGCAGGCAGCACCATGTTAGTCACCAGCCATTTTGAAGTCAATGGCAGATCCACATGGTCCCACCACAGATGTTTTATCACACACCTGCCCACCACTGCTCTAGGCCCACTATTCAGCAGGCTCCAACTTATTGGCATCTCTGTTCTACATAATTTTCATGAATCCCACTCAATCAAGGCCTTGTCTAGTATACTCATAATCAGCAACATGATATGCAAAGGTTCTCCAGTGCCACCTGTTCATGGGAATTTCAAAAATTTCATGGTATTTGTCTAGCCATTTTTTAAGGTTGAAGTTGGGGGTACTGTGGATTTCAATTCATTTAGGAACCATTAAATGATGAGGAAGGTCATTTCAATGAAATTTGGAGAACTCTCACAGGCAAGGCTTCCCAAAGGGGGGCCAAATGGTCACATGAAGCCAAGCCCATTGAGGTCTACAATATGAGGACCATGTGTGTTTTGACTCTCAAGTATGGTTGCCATGTCTTTTAAGAAAAAATCATGTGATATCTTGGTTGAGATTTCCAGTGCTCTGTGGAAAGTCTCCCTGGGCTTATAACTCAGTTTCCAAATGTGATGCTCATGCGTGGCCTCCTAAAATCCAAACACGATTTCATGTACTACACAAAAATCTTCCCACTCACATCTAGAACAATGCCTCGACATTACCTTCACCCCAAGTAAGACAAAATAAGAGGAGAAAAGTTAGTAAATATGTGAATACATATCTGCAATGGAAAATGATCAGGAGTTCACAACCTTGGAGGTAGTAGAATAATATCTTTCAGAATAAAATCATGTGATATCCTGGCGGAGATTCACAGTGCTCGGTCAAATGCCACCCTGGACTTAGATCTCAGTTTCCAAGGGCGACTCTCATGTGTGGCCTCCTTAAATCCCAACACAATTCATGGCAATACTTCTCTGAGGTCAGTTCTAGATCTCTGTCTCTAAGGGGAATAACACCGGAGTTCAAGCCCAGGTGGACCCAGGCATCTCTTCCATCAGCCACACAAATGACCACAATTAAAACCAAAATACTCCTACATGGCCCTCATCTTCTTCCATAGAGACACTCATTATAACCTCTGGCTGTAGGTTTCCATGAGGGGCGCACCCCAAGACATTGTCCAAAATAAGCTCCCTTGCCCCTCATTTGCCTAAAGTCAGCGTGGCCTGGACACCCTTTCTGTGAAACAGGAGTGGTCAAATAAGCCAGTCATTAATACTGCTCTACTTCTCCAATTTGAGTCTTATTGACTGTCATGTATAGATTCTTTATGTGATTTGGAGTCATGAGAAAACCAAAGCACCTATGGGCTAGCCTCTGCAGGGCTTTGAAGAACTCATTTGTCCAAAGGATCCCTATTCTCACTTGATGGAGGTCAGGAAGCTAACAGAGGAAGGCAAGAGACTTTATCCACAATGACTGATCTTTTTGCCATTTTGGTTTTGGATGAACACATGGGATCTTTCTTTAGATCCATCAGGTGCTGAGAATCTACAACACAGCCTCACAAAGGGCCAAGAGGCTGATTCCGACACATCTATTTGAAAAGCAATTAAGCAAAGAGCCACAGGTGATGCCCATTCATTTCCATTTGAAAACTGTTTTTTTCAGGCTTCACAAAGGTGTAGCCTGAGGCAAAGACCTTCCTGACATTCAGGGCAACAGAACAATAGGTAAGCAAAAGGCCCAAAGCAGGGTTTCTCCACTGAGACTTTCCTGGACACACTGATATCAGAGTTTTCTGAGATGCTCGCCATTCCCTTCAGTTATCCTCTACATGCCCATGTCCCTCAGCTTGGATGTGGTACATATCTTGGACACAAAACCATGAGCCTATTCTTGAGAGTAACCAGATTTCAGGAAGAAATCAGGAACTTAGGAAGATAGTAGGTGTTGCCCATCTGTAAGGCTAGCAGCAGTCCACTCATAAATTAGGCAGGGTGAATGCTGGGAAGATTTCTACTAGACAGGACACATCTATTGATGCATTCTCTTTTCTAAAGTCTACAACCACTAACACAGTGGGATACACAGACATGCAAAAAATCGTTTTGTCAAAAGCCTTACTAGAAACAGTCCACTCCAAACCAAAAAAACCGCCTTTCCTACCTATTCTCAGAACAAGAGACTAAACCACAAAATCACACACACACCCACAAACGCACCTCCTTCATTCAAGTAGGTCTGTGACTATCCGGAGTGTCCTCTGACTGGTGGGACATACTATATTCCCCCGAAAGGCCTGTCCTGTCTCAGATCTGGTCTCCATGCCAAACTCTGTGAAGTTGTCAGGAGCCAGCGGTGAACAACTGCCTGCTTTTTCAGGAAATGCCCCTTTTCAGAGCTATCCTGGCATTTGGCAATTCTCATATCAGTAGGTACCAAGGAAGACCTATTCTGTCCTTGGTTATTCCAAACTACAGAGCCCACTGGGAATGGAACTGTGACTGGCTTTTGATGAATGTCTTTCTGGATCCCAAGGTCAGGGAGTTCCCTCACCAAGGAAGTGAGGTAGGTGGCTTCATTCAGGAACTGAGTGAGTTTACTGCCTTGTGAACCACTTTGTCTTAACAGTTGCTTCCAAGGTTCCCTTGATATGGAGTCTACTCCTGCTTTCTATGACAGTTTCACAAGTTAGAATGGTATATCAACCATAGGAACCTGGGAACAGCTCTCTACACAGGCCTGGTTTAGTCCATCTTCTCTACATTAAGAAGAGAGAGTCTGATTCAGACACAACCCTTCATTCTGACCAGGTTGTTTGCCATGGAAGATGTCTTTTGCTCTCTCAGGTCCTTCATAGCTGCCTACCTCTACTCCAGGGATCACTTCTGCTTGGAACTTTGAGGATCTCAGAAGGTGGAAGATCCCATATCTTCCTGTATTGTAAGACCAACTCTGTCCCTGCACTTCTGTAAAGTTAGATTGAGGGAACAGTCTTGGGTTAGGGTTAATAACAGGTTCGATTTGGATTAGGAATCATTCTGCGTGATGAATAATGGTATTGGGAAAGTGTGATATTTACAAGAATATATAGGTAAAATACACGTATGAAAACAGAAATCAATGTAAGATTTGAAGCCCAGAAGGGCATTGGGACCTTGATTGGGATACTTAGCTTTGAATTACATTCTTCAGAGATGTCTCAATTAAATCCATATACAACGGCATAGAACCTTGTACCTTGGATGATTGAATATCGAAGAGAACATCCAGTCAAAAACCTATAGTCGGTAGGAATAGGAAGAGTGTGGGTAAGTTTAGAAAGAATAGTGATTATAGGATTTGGACGAAATTTTTTTAGCAATAGCGTTTCGGTTAGAGTGAATGTAAATGTCAGCACATGTGAAGAGTCAGTCACAATGATAAACTGAGATAATATGTAGGAAAGCAGATATCAATAGAGACATTACAATATCAGGCAAAGTATAAAGTGCGTGATAAGATTAGACATTTTCAACAGGCTTGAGGTTGAGTATAAAATTTAGGAGGAAACAAATACATATTCACCAATAGGATTGACATTGGAGAGCATTAGCTACCTGGACAGGAATGTTTTTAGTAATCCATGCTCACTTTCCATTTAGGCTTTGGTACAATCATAAGTGTGACCTTTGCATTTTGTTTCCAGAATATTACTGTGAAAACATGTATATGTAGATCAGGTGACATGAGTATTTCTTCCACAATTTCTGGGAGCAAAAATGTGAAGATGTATACATAAGTACTGGGGGTACAAATAGGTGTACCCTGTGTCTATGAGTATAGAGATAATTCATGAATAGACCATACTGTGAATAAATAGTATAACTGGTTACAACTTTAAATAATGGATTGAATTGATATATGAAAATATGCAGTGAATCTTATATTGGTATTCATACATTCATTAAAACCAAATATACATCTAATGGTAATATTAGGGTTATGGTTCATCATGAAGGGTTGTGAGCTTTGCTTCAAAAGTGAGTAAGGAAATCGAAAATAGTGTGTTTGGAAAGACGTCTCGTGAAAAGACCATTCAAGAAACATGGAGGAATACATGTGTTCTGAAGCAGGAAGTGATTGAAAATGAAACAAATGCCTATAAATTTGCGAAGTTGTGAAGGAAATATATATCCTATGATGTTCATAAACTTAAGAAATCTCAATGTACCAGTGTTGAATAAAAATTAATTTCAAAAAACACATCATGTCCCATAGGAATCTATTTGCATTAATGTTAGACTTGCTAAGTTACTGTAGAAATATAAGGATTTGTATGCACCATTCACTGAAGATAGTTCTCAGTACTAGAAAACAAATATGTATTTCAGGTGTTTGAGTATTCCTGAGAATAATCTTGTGAAAAGTTGATTATAAATCCACATACATGAATATGAATTAATTTAGGGAGTGTATAATAAGACAAATATTTCATATTTTGAAAAATCTGTAGAATATATATATATATATATATATATATATATATATATATATACACACACACACACACACGCACACACACAGACTTTAAAAAGTAGAAATATATATGCGAATCAAAATTGATCATGAAATATATATCATCCAAAGATCAGAAATATTTATTTTACTGAACATGAATTTATGTATAAAGTTGTTCAAATAGGACGTTCACCCATTATTTGAATTTTCAGTTCCAACAGCGTTTATGAAGAGTGAACTATTCTAACAATTTGTATCTGCCAAGTAAGTCACCTCACAAGAATGTACGTGTGATTCCAGGTAGGATTCTATATGTGCATATAAAATTACAGGTGGTGAATAGTCTGCAGAGAAAGGGAGACAGGAATTCACATATTTGTTAACTTTAGAAATACATGGAGAACTATTTCAACAGAAAATTGACTAGATTTATAACTCCTAGCCTACATAATGCAACAGGCAAGTCCAACAATACACCATGCCTCAGTTGAACTGCTTATATTTCTATTCTGTTTGGGTGTTTATGCTCCTTCTTATTAGGATTAGTATTCAGAGTCTAGTAGGGTAGTGGTTAGTATCAGGGATTCAGTATTTCGAATGGAAATTTTGAAAATGAATCCAATGTGTATGTAAATATGTGCTACACAAAAATCTTCTCACTCTCATCCAGAAAAATGACTTTAGATTACCTTCGCCCCGAATAAGACACAATTAGAGTAGAAGAATTAGAAAATTTGTGAATACATTTATGCAATGGAAAATGCTCAGGAGTTCACAACCTTGGAGGTGGTAGAGGAGTTTCCAAAAGTAAGGGACATGGTAAACACTCCACAAACATGGAGCTCTTCTGGCCTAAAAACTTCCAGAGAAACTGCCTCTGAGTTTGGGCACTTGAAATATATGTTGTTTTCAGGTCTTTTAGCTTCTTTCTAGTGAGACCATCAAAGCTTGGTCTGCATCTATGTGACCTGGAGGACATAGCATCTTATTTTCCAAAGAACATGAGGCAGCAGTGCTGGTTTCTCTCTTTATAGGTTAACTGTGGCCACTGGGGACTAATTGTCTCCCCGTGTAGACTGTGTAGCAATTTGTTCATCCTCCACTTTTCAAGGTGTTTCTTGCTGCTGCACTGGGAGTTTGGTATTTTCTTCATGAAATACAAGGTGTTCAACTGGGACACAGTGCTGGAGAAAGTTCTGTCACGTGAGTGGGTCAGCATCTGCAGGAGAATGCACCAAGATGCTTCTATCCACATAACTTGCCCCCTTGACCATAGCAACCTGATAATGAACATTGCCCTGAATCCTCTCCATATAACAAGATGTCTTTACATAGAAGGGTCTGCTGGCTGCACCATGTCAGTCACATGCTTTGGAATCCAATGGTAGATCCTCATGGCTGTACCACTGATGCTTATAACACACCTGCCCACCACTGCTCTAGGCCCACTACTCAGCAGGTTCCAACATACTGGCATCTCTGTTCTACACCATTTTCAGGAAACCCAGTCAATCAAGGCACTGTCTGGTATACTCAGGAACAGCAACAGGACATCCAAAGGTTCTCCAGTGCCACCTGGTCATGGGAATTTTAAAAATTTCAAGGTATTTATGGAACCATTTTTTCAAGGATTAAGTTGGAGGCATTGTGGGTTTCAATTCATTCAGAAACCATTAAATGTTGAGGAAGCTCATTTCATTGAAAGCTCTGGAGAATTCACACAGGCAAGGATTCCCAAAGAGTGGCCAAAAGCTCACTTGAAGCCAGGCCCATTGAGGTCTACAATGTGAGGTCCATTTGTGTTTTGACTCTCAAATGTGGCTGCCAAGTCTTTCAGAATAAAATCATGTAATTATCTGGCTGAGATTCCCAGTGAACTTTATAAAGCCACTCTGGGCCTAGATCTCAGTTATCAAGGGCGGCTCTCATGCATGGCCTCCTAAATCTTAACACAATTCATGGCAATACTTCTCTGAGGTCAGTTCAAGAACTGAGTCTCTAAGGGGAATCACACCAGAATTTAACCCAGGTGAAACCAGTCATCTCTCACAATTAAAATCTAAACACTCCCACATGGCCCTCATCTTCTTCCATATAGACACTCATCATAACATCTCGCCGGACTTTTCCATGAGGGGCGCAGACCAAGACAGTTTCCAAAATAAGCTGCCTTGGCCCTCATTTGCCTAAAGTCAGGTTGGCCTGGACGCCCTTCCTGTGAAGCAGGAGTGATCAAATAGGCGTGCCATTAATACTGCTCTGCTTCTCCAATTTGATGCCTACTGACTGTGGGATTTAGATTGTTTTTGTTAATTGGAGGCATGAGAAAACCCAAGCACTATGGCAAGCCACTTAAGGGCTTTGAAGAACCCATTTGACCTAAAGGATCCCTATTCTTACTTGATGGAAGTCAGTATCCTAACAGAGGAAGGCAAGAGACTTAATCCACAATGACTGCTGTTTTGGCCATTTTAATTTTGGATGCACACATGGGATCATTCTTTAGATCCATCATGTGCTTAGAATCTAAGCCACAGCCTCACACAGGGCCAAGAGGCTCGTTCAGACACATCCCTTTCCAAAGAAATTAAGCAAAGAGCCACAGGAAATGCACATTCATTTCCATTTGAAAACTCTTTTATTCAAGCTTCCAAATGTTTTGGCCTGAGGCAAACACCTTCCTGACATTCAGGGCAACAGAACAATATGTAAGCACAAGGCCCAAAGCAGGGTTTCTCCACTGAGACATTCCTGGTCACACTGATATCAGAGTTTTCTGAGATGCTCGCCATTCCCTTCAGCTATCCAGTACATGGCCATGTCACAGACATTGGAGGTGGTAATATCTTGGACACAAACCAAGAGCCTATTCTGGAGAGAGGAAAGAATTCAAGAAGAATACAGGAACTTATGAAGATATAAGGTGTTGCCCATTGATAAGGCAAGCCGCAGTCCATTCATAAACTGAACAGGATGAATGCTGGGAAGCTTTCTACTAGACAGGACACATCCATTGATGCATTCTCTTTTCTAAAGTCTACAACAATTAACATAGTGTGATACACAGACATAGAAACACTCGCATTGTCAAAAAACTTACTAGAATCAGTTCACTCCAAACCAAACAAACCACCTTTCCTACATATTCTAAGAACATGAGACAAAACCACAAACCCCACCCAAACCAACAAATTTAACTCCTTCCCCCAAGTAGGTCTGTGACTATCCGGGATGTCCTCTCACTGGTGAGCCATACTGTGTACCCCCAAAATGGCCTGTACTGCCCCAGATCTGGTAGCCTTGGCCAACTCTATGAAGTTGTCAGGAGCCAGCCTTGAGCCACTACCTGCTTTCTTAGGAAATGCCCCTCTTCAGAGTACTTCTGACATTTGGCCATCCTCACATAAGTAGGTACGAAGAAAGAATGACTCTGTCCTTGGTAAATCCAAACAAGTGAGACCACGGAGACTAGGACTCGGACAGGCTCTGCGTCCCTGGCTTCCTAGATACCAAGTTCAGAGAGTTCCATCACCAAGAAAGTGAGGCAAGTTCACTTCTGTCAGGAACTGAATGAAGTCACTGCCTTGGCAACCACTTTGTCCTAACAGTTGCTTCCAAGGGTCCTATGAGATCGAGGCTGCCCTACTTCCTGAGACACTTTCACAAGTTAGAATGGTATACCAAACATATGCTCCCGGGAACAGCTCTCCACTTAGACCTGGTTTGGTCCATCTCCTCTACATTAAGAAGAGAGAGTCTGATTCAGACACAACCCTTCATTCTGACCAGGTTGTTTGCCATGAAGATGGCTTTTGCTTTCTCAGGTCCTTCATCGCTGCCTACAACTTCTCCAGGGATAATTTCTGCATTGACCTTTGAGGTTTTCAGCAGGTGGAAGATCCCTTACATTCCTGTATTGTAAAAACAAATCTGTCCCTGCTCTTCTGAATACTTAGATTTAGGGAACACTGCATGGTTAGGGTTAATAACATGTTCAATTAAAACCAAAACACTCTCACATGGCCCTCATCTTCTTCCATATAGACACTCATCATAACCTTTGTCTGAAGGTTTCCATAAGGGGCCCAGCCCATGTCAGTGTCCTAAATAAGTTCCCTTGCCCTTCATTTGCCTATAGTCAGGGTTTCCTGGACACACTACCTGTGAACCAGGATTGATCAAATAGGTCTGCAATTAATACTGCTCTGTTTCTCAATTTTGAGGCCTACTAACTGTGAGGTATAGATTGTTTATGTGATTTGGAGTCATGTGAAAACCCAAGCACCTCTGCCGGTCTTTGAAGAACTCATTTGACCCAAAGGATCCCTATTCTTTCTTGATAGAGGTCAGGAATCTAACAGAGGAAGCATGAGGCTTCATCCACAATGACTGAACTTTTTGCCATTTTGGTTTTGGATGCACACGTGGGATCTTTCATTAGATCCATCAGATGCTGAGAATCTAAGCCACAGCCTCACACAGAGCAAAGAGGATGATTCAGACACATCCCTTTCTAAAGCAATTAAGCAAAGAGCCACAGGTAATGCCCATTAATTTCCATTAGAAAGCAGTTTTCTTCAGGCTTAACAAACTGATGGCCTGAAACAAAGACCTTCCTGACATTCACGTAAACAGAACAGTAGGTAAGCAAAAGAAACAAAGCAGGGTTTCTCTACTGAGACTTTACTGGTCACACTGATATCTGAGTTTTCTGAGATGCTCCCCATTCACTTCAGCTATCCAGTACATGGCTATGTCACAGAGCTTGGAGGTGGTACATGTCTTGGACAAAAAAACATGAGCCAATTCTGGAGAGTGACCAGAATTCAGGAAGAAAACAGGAACTAAGGAAATAGTAGGTGTTGCCAATCGATAAGGCAAGCCACAGTCCATTGGTAAATTGGGCAGGATGTGTGATGGGATGCTTTCTACTGGACAGGACACATGCATTGATGCATTCACTTTTCTAATATCTACAAAGGCGGAAAAAGTGGGATACACAGACATAGAAACACTCTCCATGTCAAATGACTTATTAAAAACAGTCCACTCAAAACCAAACAAACTGCCTTTCCTACCTATTCTCAGAACATGAGACAAAACCACAAACCCGGAAAAGAGAAGATGGTGTCGAAGGGAGTGCATCAACTCCGTGTACCGCGTCACTGTCAGGGAAAATGATGAGTTAGAATGGCTAAAAGCTACCTTGTTAGGAATTTCAAGAAAAATTGGGGTGCTCCAAAACCTAGTAGATGGATTTTCATCCCACGAGAATCAGCTTCGGGGTCTCAAACACGAGCGATCTGTCCGTATGGAGGGTCACGCTGCTTATTCAGCAAATCGCCCCGTGGTTCGAGTCTGCAGCGCACGCTGGGAAACGACGAGCTAGTGGCGCAGAGATACAGCACTGCTGATTCTGCAGGATGCTGCCAGCTGTGCATTTGCTGTGCTCAGAGCTGAATTCTGGGTTTGAGACGGGCGAAGGAAACGGTCCACTTCGGTTCTCCACTGCGGTCAGACAACAGAAGAAGCCAGCGGCCACCATCATGGAGAGCTGACATCACCACCCCTGTTTTCGACTGATCGCAGCTCTTTCAGCTATAGAAGAGGTAATTTCAGGCTGACATTTGCCTGCGTCTCCCAGACAAATTGCTCAGACATAGTGCTAAATAACCCGCGGAAACTGCTTCTTGGAGCCTGCTCCTATCGGAACATGCACCGAGCCCAGAGCGGCCGAGTTCCGGTTCCCGGAGCTGCTCTGGCCCAGGGCTATAGATCCTGCGGAAACTGCTTCTTGGAGTCTGCTCCTGTTGGAGCATGCACCAAGCCTGGAGAGGCCGAATTCTGGCTCCCGAAACTGCTCTGGCGCAGGGATAAAGAACCCGTGGAAACTGCTTCTCCATCCGGGTCCTGCTGAATACTGTGGAGGCCAAAGGGGCGGAGCAGTGCCACCGCCTGCACCCGGAACAGGCCCAGTGACCCGCCGGCGTGGTATCACGTCACCCCAACTGGAGTGGGGGCTGAACAGAGCCACCGCCCACGCCCGGAACAGGCCCAGTGACCCACCGGCGTGGCAGTCACGTCACACCATTTGTAGTAGAGGCAGAGCAGAGCCGCAGCCCGAGCCTGCAAGGTAGACAGACCTGAGACTGAACGGCGGAACAGGCCCAGTGGTCTACTGGTGTGGTAGACACGTCATACCAATTGGAGGAGGGGCAGAGCAGAGACACCGCCCGCGCCCAGCACAGGTCCAGCGACCTGCCAGCGTGGTAGTAACAACACCCCAATTGGAGTAGGGGCAGAGCAGAGCTGCCACCCACGCCTGCAATGTAGGCAGGCCTGTGACCAACTGGCGGAACAGGCCCAGCTGCCTGCCGGCATGGTAGACACATCACACCAATTGGAGGAGGGGCAGAGCAGAGCCGCCTCCTGAGCCCAGAACCGGCTCAGTGGCCCACCGGCGTGGCAGTCACGTCACCCCATTTGAAGTAGGGGAAGAGCAGAGCTGTGGCCCGCACCCAGAACAGGCCTAGTGACCTGCCGACGTGGTAGTCACGACACCCCAACTGGAGTAGGGGCAGAGCAGAGCCGCCACCCACACCCGCAATGTAGGCAGGCCTGGGACCAACCAGCGGATCAGGCCCAGTGGCCTGCCGGCGGGGCAGACACATCACCACATTTGGAATAGGGGCAGAGCAGAGCCGCCGCCTGTTCCCGCAAGGTAGGCAGACCTGCGACTGACGGGAGGAACAGGCTCAGCGGCCTGCCGGCATGGTAGACACATCACCCCAACTGAAGTAGGGACAGAACAGAGCCGCTGCCCTCACCCGGAACAGGCCCAGAGGCCCGCCGGCATGATAGTTACGTCACCCCAATTGGAGTAGGGGTAGAGCAGAGCTGCTGCCCACGCCTGGACAGGCCCAGCGACCCACTGGCGTGGTAGCACGTCACCCCAATTGGAGAAGGGGCAGAGCAGAGTCGCCGCCCGCGCCTGCAAGGTAGGCAGACCTGTGACCAACCATCAGAACAGGCCCAGGGGTTCGCGGGCGTGGTAGACACGTCATACCAATTGGAGGAGGGGAAGAGCAGAGTCGCTGCCTGCGCCTCCAAGGTTGGCAGACCTGCGACCGATCGGCAGAACAGTACCAGCAGCCCGCCAGTGTGGTAGACAGATCACCCCAATTGGAGGAGGAGCAGAGCTGCCGCCCGCCTCTGCAAGGGAGACTTTTCAACTATACAAGACCAACATAATTATATAGGGGGAAAATTTTAAAAACACAACAGTTTCACCAAGCAGAAAGAAACACGAGCAATATGAAAAGACAAAGAAAAAAAGGACCACAAACAATGCAGTTCAATTCAACTTTAGAAGAGGTAATAGCTGCAGCAGATGGAATGTCAGATAAAGAATTCAGGATATACATGCTGCAGATGTTCTGAAGTCTCAAGGAAGACATTAGACAGCAAAATCAGACAATGAAAGATCACTTCGACCACTTCGACAATGTATTACATAAACATTTCCAAGAGGCAAAAGATCAACTATACAGGGAGATAAAGGTAATAAAAAACAAACAAACAGAAATCCTAGAAATGCAGGAAGCAATAAACCTACTTAAAAACTCAATTGAGAATACTACCAGCAAGGTAGAACACTAAGAAGATAGAACATCAGACAATGAAGACAAAGTATTTCAAATTGAAAAAAACATAGACAGCTCAGCAAGACTGTTAAGAAACCATGAGAAGAACATCCAAGAAATATGGTATAATACAAAGAGACCAAACTTAAGAGTCATTCAGATACAGAAAGGTATAGAGGTCCAAACCAAAGGAATGAGCAATCTATTCATTGAAATAATAAGAGAAAACTTCCCAGACTTGAAGAATGTGACAGAATCCCAAATCCTAGAAGCGTACAGGATGCTGAATTTGCAAAATCATAAGAGATCCACACCTAGACACATTATAATGAAGATGCCCAACATACAGAATAAGGAGAGAATTTTAAAAGCTGCAAGAGAAAGGAAGCAGATTATATTTATGCGTAAACCAATCAGGATAACAGCTGATCTTTCAACACAGACTCTGAAAGCTAGAAGATCCTGGAAAAACATATTTCAAACACTGAAAGAAAATGTGTTTCAACCAAGAATCGTGTATCCAGCGAAATTAAGCTTCAGGATGGAAGATGAATTAAAACATTCCACGATAAAAAAAAAAAAAGGTAAAGAATTTTCAGCTAGAAAACAATGTCTTCAAAACATCCTCAGCAAAACATTACAGGAAGAGGAAATGGAAAAGAACAATGAAAACCAACAGTGGGGTTTAGGACAGTTAAGGGGGGAAATAATCAAAAAGGAAAACAAACCATGTTTAGTAACATAAATATACAAAAATGGCTGGAAGAACAACCCATTTCTCAATAATAACCCAAAATATTAATGGCTTAAACTCACCAATTAAGAGACACAGGCTAGTAGAATGGATCACAAGACAAGACCGAATAATATGCTGCCTACAGGAGATGCATTTGATAGAAAAAGACATATATAGACTGAAGATGAACGGTTGGGAAAAATTATATCACTCATATGGACTTCGAAAACAAGCAAGAGTGTCCATACTCATATCAAATAAAATAGATTTCAAGCCAAAGTTAATCAAAAGGGATAAAGAGGGACACTACATACTGCTCAAGGGAACCATACACCAACAAGACATAACAATCATAAATATATATGCCCCAAACAATGGTGCAGCTATGTTCATCAAGCAAACTCTTCTCAAGATTAAGAGTCTAACAGACCACCATACAATAATCATGGGAGACTTAAACACAACTCTCTCACCACTGGACAGATGTTCCAAACAAAAGTTGAATAAGGAAACTATAGAACACAATAAAACAAATAACAACCTAGACTTAATTGATTTATATAGAACATACTACCCAACATCAAGCAGTTACACTTTTTTCTCAGCAGCACATGGATCCTTCTCAAAAATAGATCATATATTATGTCACAGGGAAACTCTTAGACAATATAAAGGAGTAGGGATAATACCATGCATCTTATCTGATCATAATGGAATGAAACTGAAAATCAACGATAAAAGAAGAAAGGAAAAATCATACATCAGTTGGAGAATGAGCAATAGGTTACTGAATGATCAATGGGTTATGGAAGACATCAAAGAAGAAATTAAAAAAATCTTAGAGATAAATGAAAACACAAACACAACATATCGGAATCTATGGGACACATTGAAAGCAGTTCTAAGAGGAAAATTCATTGCTTGGAGTTCATTCCTTAAAAAAAGAAAAAACCAACAATAAATGATCTCATACTTCATCTCAAAATCCTAGAAAAAGAAGAGCAAAACAACAGCAAAAGAAGTAGAAGGCAAGAAATAATTAAAATCAGAGCTGAAATTAATGAAATCGAAACAAAAGAAACAATTGAAAAGATTGACAAAACTAAAAGTTGGTTCTTTGATAAAATAAATAAAATCGACAGATCCTTAGCCATGCTAACAAAGAGAAGAAGAGAGAGAAATCAAATTACTAGCATACAGGATGAAAAAGGCAAGATCACAACACACACTTCAAAAATACAGAAGATAATCAGAAACTATTTTGAATCTTTATACTCCAATAAAATAGAAGATAGTGAAGGCATCGATAAATTTCTAAAGTCATATGATCTGCCCAGATTGAGTCAGGAGGATATAGACAACCTAAACAGACCAATATCAATTGAGGAAATTGAAGAAACCAACAAAAGACTACCAACTAAAAAAAGCCCAGGACCGGATGGGTATACAGCAGAGTTTTAAAAAAACCTTTAAAGAGGAACTAATACCAATACTTTTCAAGCTATTTCAGGAAATAGAAAAAGAGGGAGAACTTCCAAACTCATTCTACGAGGCCAATATCACCCTGATTCCTAAACCAGACAAAGACACTTCAAAGAAAGAAAACTAGAGACCAATATCTCTAATGAACCTAGATGCAAAAATCCTCAATAAAATTCTGGCAAATCGGATTCAAAAACATATCAAAAATATTGTGCACCATGATCAGGTAGGATTTATCTCTGGGATGCAAGGTTGGTTCAATATACGGAAATCAATAAATGTTATTCACCACATCAATAGGCTTAAAAATAAGAACCATATGATCATCTCGATAGATGTGGAAAAAGCATTCGACAAAGTACAGCATCCCTTTATGTTCAAAACTCTAGAAAAACTTGGGATAACAGGAACATACCTCAATATTGTAAAAGCAATTTTGCTAAGCCTCAGGCTAGCATCATTCTGAATGGAGAAAAACTGAAGGCATTCCCTCTAAAATCTGGAACAAGACAGGGATGCCCTCTCTCACCACTTCTGTTCAACATAGTTCTCGAATTACTGGCCAGAGCAATTAGACAGATGAAAGAAATTAAAGGCATAAAAATAGGAAAAGAAGAACTCAAATTATCACTATTTGCAGATGACATGATTCTATACCTAGCAGAACCAAAAGTGTCTACAAAAAAATGTTAGAGCTAATAAATGAATTCATCAAAGTGGCAGGATATAAAATCAACATGCATAAATCAAAGGCATTCTTACATATCAGCGACAAGTCCTCTGAAATAAAAATGAGGACAACCACTCCATTCACAATATCCTCAAAAAAAATAAAATGAAATAAAATACTTCGGAATCAACCTAACAAAAGAGGTGAAAGACTTATACAATAAAAACTACAGAACCCTTAAGAGAGAAATAGAAGAAGATCTTAGAAAATGGAAAAATATACCCTGTTATTGGATAGGCAGAACTAACATCATCAAAATGGCGATATTACCAAAAGTTCTCTATAGGTTTAATGCAATGCCTATGAAAATCCCAATGGCATTTCTTTTAGAAATAGAAAAAGCAATAATGAAATTCATATGGAAAAATAAAAGACCCAGAATAGCAATAACAATGCTAAACAGGAAGCGTGAATCAGGTGGTATAGCAATACCAGACTTCAGACTATACTACAGAGCAATAGTAACAACAACAGCAAGGTACGGGTACCCAAACAGGCGGGTGGACCAATGGTACAGAATAGAGGACACAGAAACCAATCCACAAAACTACAACTATCTTATATTTGATATAGACGCTAAAAGCATGCAATGGAGGAAGGAAAGCATCTTCAACAAATGGTGCTGGGAAAACTGGAGATACATATGCAACAAAATGAAACTGATTCCCTTTTTCTCGCCATGCACAAAAGTTAACTCAAAATGGATCAAGGAGCCTGATATCAAATCAGAGACATGGCATCTGATAGAAGAAGAAGTTGGCTACGATCTACATACTGTGGGGTCGAGCTCCAAATTCCTCAATAGGACACCCCTAGCACAAGAGTTAATAACTAAAATCAACAAATGGGACTTACCCAAACTAAAAATTTTTTCTCAGCAAAAGAAACAATAAGAGAGGTAAATAGGGAGCCTACATCCTGGGAACATGTCTTTACTCCTCACACTTCAGATAGAGCCCTAATATCCAGAGTATACAAAGAAATCAAAAAATTAGACAACAAGATAACAAATAACCCAATCAACAAATGGGCCAAGGACCTGAACAGACACTTCTCAGAGGAGGACATACAATCAATCAACAAGTACATGAAAAATGCTCACCATCTCTAGCAGTCAGAGAAATGCAAATCAAAACCACCCTAAGACACCATCTCACTCCAGTAAGATTGGCAGCCATTATGAAGTCAAACAACAACAAGTGCTGGTGAGGATGTGGGGAAAAGGGTACAATTGTTCATTGTTGGTGGGACTGAAAATTGGTGCAGCCAATCTGGAAAGCAGTATGGAGATTTCTTGGAAAGCTGGGAATGGAACCACCATTTGACCCAGCTATTCCCCTTCTTGGTCTATTCCCTAAAGAGCATGCTACAAGGACACTGCTACATCGATGTTCATAGCAGCACAATTCACAATAGCAAGCCTGTGGAACCAACCTAGATGCCCTTCAATAGACGAATGAATAAAAAAATGTGGCATTTATACAGCAGAATACAACAGTCACTAATATGGTATTATGTAAACATTGTGAATGTGTAACTGATGTGACTCTGCAATATGTATTTGGGGTAAAAATGGAAACGCATAACTCACTTGAATCAAATGTATGAAAGATGAAAAAAATAAAAATAAAAAAAAATGTGTCATTTATACACAATGGAGAATTACTCTGCATTAAAAAATGACAAAATCATAGAATTTGGAGGGAAAAGGATGGCATTAGAGCATATTATGCTAAGTGAAGCCAGACAATCCCTGAAAAACAAATGCCAAATGTCTTCTTTTATATAAGGAGAGTAACTAAGAACAGAGTAGGGACGAAGAGCATGAGAAAAAGTTTAACATTAAACAGGGATGAGATTTGGGAGGGAAAGGGAGGGAGAAGGGATATTGCATGGAAATGGAAGGAGACCCTTAGGGTTATAAAAAATTACATACAAGAGAAGTGAGGGGGAAAAAAATTATACAATTGGGAGATATGAACTGCAGTAGAGGGGGTAGAGATAGAAGAGGGGAGGGGAGGGGAGGGGAGGGGGAATAGTATAGATTGGAAAGGCAGCAGAATATAACAGACACCAATATGGCAATATATATATCATTGCAAGTATAACTGATGTGAGTCTACAATCTGTATATGGGGTAAAAATGGGAGTTCATAACCCACTTGAATCAAAGTGTGAAATATGATATATCAAGAACTATGTAATGTTTTGAACAACCAACAATTAAAAAATTAAAAAAGAAGAAAAAATTAAAAAAAAATTAAAAAAACCCACAAACCCACACCCACACGCACAAAGGCACCTCCTTTACCCAAGTAGGTCTGTGACTATCCGGAGTGTCCTCAGACTCATGGGTCATACTATGTTCCCCCGAAATGGCCTGTACTGTCTCAGATCTCGTCTCCTTTACCAACTCTGTAAAGGTGTCAGGAGCCATCGGTGAGTCACTACCTTCTTTCCCAGAAAAGGCCCCTCTTTAGAGCTTTCCTGGCATTTAGCCATCCACACATCAGTATGTACAAGAAAGACTTACTCTGTCCTTGGTAAATCCAAACAAGTGAACCCACTGGGACTGGGATTGTGACTGGCTCTGGGTGCCTGGCTTCCTGAATCCCAAGTTCAGAAAGTTCCATCACCAAGAAAGTGAGGTAGGTCACTTCCTTCAGGAACTGAATGAGGTCACTGCCTTGGCAACCACTTTGTCCTAACAGTTGCTTCCAAGGGTCTCATGAGATGGAGGCTGCACCTACTTCCTGTGTCACATTCACAAGTTAAATGGTATATCAACCATAGGCACATGTTAACAGCTCTCCACACAGGCCTGGTTTGGTCCACCTTCCCTACATTAAGAAGAGAGAGGCTGATTCAGACACATCCCTGCATCCTGACCAGGTATTCTGCCAAGGAAGATGACTTTTTCTCTCTCAGGTCGTTCATAGCTGCCTACATCTTCTCCAGGGTTTATTTCTGAATGGAAATTGAGGATCCCCTACCTTCCTGTTTTGTAAGACCAACTCTGTCCCTGCTCTTCTGTAAAGTTAGATTGAGGGAACAGTGCATGGTTAGGGATAATAACATGTTCGATTTGGGTTAGTAATCATTCTGTGGGATGAATAATGGTATTGGGAACCTACAATATTTACAAGAATCTATATGTGTAATATAAGTATGAAAACGGAAATCTAGGTAAGATTTGAAGCCCAGATGGGCACTGGGCCCTTGATTGGGATACTTAGATTTGAATTATTTCTGCAAAAATGTCTCAGATAAATTGATATACAATGGCATAGGACCTTGCACCTTGGATGACTTAATGAGGAAGACAACATCCAGTCAAAAACGGATAGGACCAAAAGTTCTTTAGATATAGGGTTTTGGTTAGAGAGTGAATGTAAATGTCAGCATATGTGAAGAGTCAGTCACAGTGATGAACTGGGAAAATGTGTAGGAAAGCATATATCAATAGAGACATTAGGAAATCAGGCAAAGTACAAAGTGATTGATAGGATAAGACATTTTTAACAGGGTTGAGTATGAATATATAATCTTAGGAAGAAACAAATATGTAGTCACCAAAAGGAATGATATTTGAGATAATTAGTGAATCAGGACATGGATGTTGTTAGTAATACATGTTCACTTTCAATATAGGCTTTGGTACAATCATAAGTGTGACCCTTGCATTTTGTGTCAGGAATGTTACTGTGATAAAATGTATATGTATATCAGGTGACTAGAGTATTTCTTCCACCATTTCTGAAAGCAATATATTAAAGACTTTTAAATTAGTATTGGGGATACAAATAGGTATACTCTGGGTCTATGAATATAGAGTTGATGCCTTAATAGAACATACTGTGAATAAATAATATAACTGGTACAAACTTTAAATAATAGATTGAATTGATAACTGAAAATATATAGGAAATCTTATGTTGATATACATACATTCATTCCAACCAGTTATACATCTAATGGTAATATTAGCATTACGGTATATCATGAAGAGTGTGTAATTTTTGCTTCAAAAGTGACTATGGAAATCAATAATAATGTGTTTGGAAAGAAACTCATGAAAAGAACAGTCAATAAACATGGAGTAATACATGTGTTATGAAGTAGGAAGTGAGTGAAAGTGAAACAAATGCCTGTAAATTTGTGAAATTGTGGATGAAAGGATATATTCTATAATGTCCATAAACTGAAGAAATAGTAATGTACCAGTGTTGAATAAAAATGAACTTCAAAATACACATCATGTCCCATAGGTGTCTACTTGCATTGATGTTAAACTGGGTCAGTTACTGTAGAAATGTTAGGATTTGTAAGCACCATTCACTGAATTTCGTTTTCAGTACTAGGAAATAAATAGGTATTACAGGTGGATGAATATTTCTGAGAATATTCTTGTGAAAAGTTGATTATAAATCCACATAGATGAATACGAGTGGATTTAGGGAGTGTATAATAAGACACATATATTGTATATTTTTGAAAATCTTGAGAGTAGATATGTATATCTATATAGATCGATAGATAATTAGATAGACACATACATACACAGACATTAAAATATAGCCATATATATGCCATTCGAAATTCATCATGAAATACATATCATCCACATTTCCAAAAATATTCATTTTACTGAACATTCATTTATGCATAATATTGTTCATCCAAGAAATTCACCCATAGTTTGAATTTCCAGTTCCATCAGTATTTAGAGGGAGTGATCTCTTCTCACAATTTGTATCTTCCAAAATAAGCGAGCTCACAAGAATGTACGTGTGACACCAGGTAGAATTCTAAATATGCATGAAAAAATACATGTGATGAATAGGCTAAAGAGAAAGGGAGAAAGAAATTTACATTTGTGTTATCTTTAAAAACTCATGGAGAAGTATTACAATGAAAAGTTGACAAGATTTATAACACATAACCTTGATAAAGCAGAAGGCAAGTCCAAGTATACACCATGTCTCCTATGAGAGGCCTGTATTTCTATTCTGTTACGTTTCTTTTTCTCCATCATATTAGGGTTAGTAGTCAGAGTCTAGTAGGGTATGGGTTAGTGACAGGGATTCAGTATTTCAAATGGAAAATAGGAAAAAGGAATCTAATGTGTATGCAAATATGTGCTACACAAAAATCTTCCCACTCTCAGCCAGAACAATGCTTTGACATTACATTCGCCCCAAGTAAGACACAATTAGTGGAGAAGAGTTAGAAAATTTGTGAATACATATGTGACAAGGAAAATGCTCAGGAGTTCACAACCTTGTAAGAGGTAAAAGAGTTTCCAAAAGTAAGGGAGAGGGTAAACACTCCACAAACATGGAGCTCTGCTGGACTAATGACTTTTTGAGAAACTCCCTCTGAGTTTGGGCACTTGAAACATATGTTCTTTTCAGGAGCTTTAGCTTTCTTTGTAGTGAGACCATCAACGCTGGGTCTCCATCTATGTGACCTGGATGACATGATTTCTTATTTTCTAGTGAACATGAGGCAGCAGTACTGAATTCTCTCTTTGTAGGTAAACATTGGACACTGGGGTCTAAGTATCTAACCGTGTGGTCTGTAAAGCCATTTGGTCATCCTCCACTTTCGTGGTGTTTCTTACTACTGCACTGTGAGTTTGGAATTGGCTTCACGAAATACAAGGAGTTCAACTTGAACACAGTGCTGGAGGGAGTACTCTCACGTGTGGTGGATGGGGGTCTGCAGGAAAATGCACAAATGAGGCTTAAATCCCACATAGCTTTTCAACTTGACAATAGCAACCTGATTCTGAACATTGGCAGGAATCCTCTCCATATAACAATATGCGTTTACATAGAAGGGTCTGCTGGCTGTACCATGTCAATCACAAGTGATTTGGAAGCCAATGGCAAATCCACGTGGCCCCACCACAGATGTTTTTTCACACACCTACACTCCACTGTGTAGGCCCACTAGTCTGCAGGCTCCAACTTTCTGGCATCTCTGTTCTACACAATTTTCATGAAACCCAGTCAATCAAAGCACTGTCTGGTACAATCATGATCAGCAACAGGAAATCCAAAGGTTCTCCCTTGTCACCTGGTCATAGGAATTCTAAAAATTTCATGGTATTTATCTAGATATTTTTTAATGATGATGTTGGAGGCACTGTGTGATTCAATTTATACAGGAACCATTAAATGGTGAGGAAGATCATTTCAATGAAAGCGCTGGAGAACTCTTACAGGCAAGGCTTCCCAAAGAGTGGCCAAAAGGTCACATGAAGCCAGGCCCATTTAGGTCTACAATGTGACTTCCATGTGTGTTTTGACTCTCAACTATGGCTGCCAATCTTTCAGAATAAAATCATATATATCCTGGCTGAGATTCCCAGTGCTCTATGGAAAGCCACCCTGGTCCTAGATCTCAGTTTCCAATCGCGAATCTCTTGCATGGCCTACTTAAATCCCAACACAATTCATGGCAATACTTCTCTGAGATCAGTTCCAGAACTCAGTCTCTAAGGGGAATCAAAAAAGAGATCAAGCCCAGGTAAACACAGGCTTCTCTTCCAACTGCCACACAAATGACGACAATTGAAACCAAAACACTCCCACACGGCCCGCATCCTCATTTATATAGACACTAATCAAAAGCTCTAGCTGGATGTTTCCATGAGGGGCGCAGACCAAGACAGTGTGAAAAATAATCTCCCTTGCCCCTCATTTGCCTAAAGTCAGGGTGGCCTGGACAACCTTCCTGTGAACCAGAAATGAACAAATAGGCCTGCCATTAATACTTCTCCACTTCTCAATTTTGAGGCCTACTGACTGTAGGGTACAGATTCTTTGTGTGAATTGGAGTCATGAGAATACCCAAGCACCTATTGTCTAGCCTCTGCAGGGCTTTGAAGAACTCATTTGACACAAAGGATCCCTATTCTCACTTGATGGAAGTCAGGAATCTTACAGAGGAAGGCGAGAGACTGCATCCACAATGAATGATCTTATTTCCATTTTGGTTTTGGATGCACACATGGGATATTCCTTTAGATACATCAGGTTCTGATAACATAAGCCACAGCCTCAAACAGGGCCAAGAGGATGGTTCAGGCACATCCCGTTCCAAAGCAATTAAGCAAAGAGCCACAGTTGATGCCCATTCGTTTCCCTTTGAAAACTGTTTTCATCAGGCTTCACAAAGGGGTGCCCTGAGGCAAAGACTTTCCTGACATTCATGGTAACATAAAAATAGACAATCAAATGGTTCAAAGCAGGGTTTCTCCACTGAGACTTTACTGGTCACACTGAAATATGAGTTTTCTGAGATGCTCACCATTCCCTTCAGCTATCTAGTACGTGGCCATGTCACAGAGCTTGGAGGTGGTACATATCTTGGACACAAAACCATGAGCCTATTCTGGAGAGGGGCCAGAATTCAGGAAGAATACAGGAACTTAGGAAGTTAATAGGTGTTGCCCATGGAAAAGACAAGCCGCAGTCCATTCATAAATTGGGCAGGGTGAATGCTGGGAAGCTTTCAACTAGACAGGACACATCTATTGATTCATTCTCTTTTCTAATGTCTACAACCACGGACACAGTGGAATAGAGAGACATAAAAACATTCGCCTTGTCAAACAACTTACAAGAAACAATTCACACCAAACCAAACAAACCACCTTTTTTACCTATTCTCAGAACATGAGGAAAAACCACAAACACCCATACCCACAAATGCACCTCCTTCCCCCAAGTAGGTCTGTGACTATCTGGAGTGTCCTCTGACTGGTAGGCCATAAAATTTCCCCAGAAATGGCCTTTTCTGTATCAGATCTGGTCTCCTTGGTCAACTCTGTGAAGTTGTCAGGAGGCAGTGATGAGCCAATTTTTGTCCTCTCAGGAAAGACCCCTCTTCAGAGCTTTCTTGGTATTTGGACACCCTTACATCAGCAGGTACCAAGAAAGAGTGACTCTGTCCTTGGTAAATCCACAGAAGTGAGCCCACTGGGACTGGGACTGGGACTGGCTCTGGGTGCCTGGCTTCCTGGATCCCAAGTTCAGGGAGTTACATCACCAAAGAATTGAGGTAGGTTAATTCCTTCAGGATCTGAATGAGGTCACGGCCTTCGCAACCACTTTGTCTTTACAGTTGCTTCCAAGGGTTCCATGAGATGGAGGCTGCACCTACTTCCTGTGACACTTTCACAAGATTGAAAGTTATATAAACAATAGGCGCCCAGGAAGAGCTCTCAACACAGGGCTGGTTTGGTCCATCTTCTTTATATTAAGAAGAGAGTGGCTGACTCAGACACATCCCTTCATCCTGACCAGGTTTTTTTCTATGGGAGATGACTTTTGCTGTCTCAGGTCCTACATAGCTGCCTACCTCTTCTCCAGGGATCATTTCTGCATCGACCTTTGAAGTTCTCAGCAGGTGGAAGATCACCTACATTCCTGTATTGTAAGACCAACTCTGTTCTTGCTCTTCTGTAAAGTTAGATTGAGGGAGCAGTGAATGGTTAGGGTTAAAAACATATTCTATTTAGGTTAGGAATTATTCTGCAGGATGAATAATGGTATTGGGAACCTGAAATATTCACAAGAATATATAGGTGAAATATAAGTATGAAACCAGAAATCTCGGTAAGATTTGAAGCCCTGAAGAGCATTGGGCCCATTTTTGGGATACTTAGCTTTGAATTGTGTTCTGTACAGATGTCTCAGATAAATCGATATACAATGGCATAGGACCTTGTACCTTGTATGATTGAATGTTGAAGAGAATATTCAGTCAAAAAGGAATAGTTGGTAGGATTAGGAAGATAGTCAGTAGGATTAGAAAGAAGAGTGAGTATAGGATTTGGAACAAAAGTTCTTTAGTTTTAGGGTTTGGGGTAGTGAGTGAATGTGAATGTCAGCACATGTGAAGAGTCATTCACAATAATTAACTGGGTAAAATATGTAGGAAAGCAGATATCAATAGAGACATTAGGAAATCAGGCAAAGTATAAAGTGAGTGATATTATTAGACATTTTCAACAGGCCTGAGGTTGAATATACAATCTTAGGAAGAAACAAATATATAGTCACCAATAGGATTGACATTTGAGAGCATTAGGTAACCTGGACGTGGATGTTTTTAGGAATCTATGCTCAATTTCCATTTAGGCTTTGGTACAATCAGAAGTGTATCATTTGCTTTTTGTGTCCAGATTATTAATGTGATAAAATGTAGATTTAGATCAGTTGACATGAGTATTTCTTCCACCATTTCTGGTAGCAATATTTTGAAGACGTATAAATTAGTATGTGGGTACAAAGAGGTGTATCCTGTGTCTATGAATAGAGAGATAATGCATGAATAGACCATAGTGTGAATAAATAATATAACTGCTTCCAACTTTAAATAATGGATTGAATTGACATCTGAAAATATACAGGAAACATTATATTGTTATACATACATTTATTCCAACGAGTTATACATCTAATGGTAATGTTAGGTTTATGGTTTATCATGAAGAGTTTGTGAGTTTTGCTTCAAAAGTGATTATGGAAATCAAAAATAATGTGTTTGGAATGAAGTCTCATGAAAAGACTGGTCAGGCAACATAGAAGAATACATGTGTTCAGAAGAGGAAGTGATTGAAAGTGAAATAAATGCCTATATATTTGCGAACTTGTGGATGAAATATATATCCTATGATGTGCATAACGTGAAGAAATATTAATGTACCAATTTGAATAAAAATGAATGTCAAAATACACATCATGTCCCATAGAAATCTACTTGCATTGATGTTAAACTGGGTCAGTTACTGCAGAAACATTAAGATTTGTATGCACAATTCACTGAAGTTAGTTTTCATTATTAGGAAACAAATATGTATTTCAGGTGGATGAATATTTCTGAGAGTAATCTTGTGAAAGGTTGATTATAAATCCACATACATGAATATGAATAAATTTAGGGAGTGGATATAAGACACATATATTTCATATTTTGAAAAATCTTGAGAGTATATTTATATATATATATATATATATATATATATATATATATATATATATATATATATATAACACACACATACAGATATTAAAAAAGTACCAAAATATATCCCAATCGAAATTCACCATGAAATGTATATCATCCACAGATTAAAAATTTTCATTTTACAGAACATGGATTTATGTATAATGTTGTTAAAATAGGAAGCTCACTCATAGGTTGAGTTTTCAGTTCCAACAGCGTTTAGGAGGAGTGAACTCCTCTGAGACTTTGTGTCTGCCAAGTCAGCCACCTCACAAGAATGTACGTGTGATACCAGGTAGGATTCTATATGTGCATATAAAAATACATGAGATGAATAGGCTACAGACAAAGGGAGACAGAAATTCACATATTTGTTAACTTTAAAAACACAAGGAGAATTTTTTCAACAAACAGTTGACTAGATTTATTACTCCTACCCTATATTATGCAAAAGACAAGTCCAACGATACACCATGCCTCCTCTGAACTGCTTGTATTTCAATTCCGTTTGGTTATTTTTCTCCATCATATTAGGAATAATAGTCAGAGTCTAGTAGTTTATGAGTTAGTGTCAGGGATTCAGTATTTCGAATAGATATTTGGAAAATGTTTCTGATGTGTATACAAATATGTGCTGCACAAAAATCTTCCCACTCTCATCCAGAACAATGCCTTGACATCACCTTCGTACCAAGTAAGACACAATTAGAGTAGAAGAGTTAGAAAATCTGTGAATGCAAATTTGGAATGGAAAATGCTCAGGAGTTCAAAACCTTGGAGGTGGTAGAGGAGTATTCAAAAGTAAGTGACAGGGTAAACAGGGTAAACTCTCCACAAACATACTCTGCTGGTATTAAGACTTCTTCAGAAACTGCCTCTGAGGTTGGGCACTTGAAATATATGTTGTTGTCAGGAGCTTTAGCTTCCTTTGTAGTGAGACCATCAATGCTGGGTCTGCATCTATGTGACCTGAAAGACAATGGTTTCTTATTTTCCATTGAACATGAGGCAGTGGGGCTGAATTCTCTCTTTGTATGTAAACTGTGGACACTGGGTGCTAAGTGTCTCCCCGTGTGGAGTGTGAAGCCATTTAGTCACCCTCCACTTTTCATGGTGTTTCTTGCTGCTACCCTGGGAGTTTGGTATTTGCTTCACAAAATGCAAGGAGTTCAACTTGGACACAGTGCTGGAGGGATTTCTGTCACGTGTGGTGTGTCAGGGTCTGCAGGAGAATGCACCAACCAGGATTCTATCCCACATAGCTTGCCCCCTTGAAGATATCAACCTGATTTCGAACATTGCCCCAAAACGTCTCCATACAACAAGATGCCTTTACATCTAAGGTTCTGCTCGCTGTACCATGTCAGTCACAAGCCATTTGGAAGCCAATTGCAGATCAACATGGGCCACACCACAGATGTTTTATCACACACCTGCACACCACTGCTCTAGGCCCACTTCACAGTAGGCTCCAACTTACTGGCATCTCTGTTCTACACCATTTTTATGAAATCCAGTCAATCAAGGCCCTGACATGGTTGTTTTTAGTAATCCATGCTCACTTTCCATTTCGCTTTGATGAAAGGTTAATAAAATAGGTACTTGTCACTTCCTTTTTTTCTGTATGTTTAACAAAACATGTTGAAATCTTGAGAACTGTTTGCTAATTTTGTTCTCAGAATGTGCTGTCCCCAACTGCCAAACGGCAGAATGTACTCCCTCACCCGCTTGTACGCAAACTGCCCACTAGGTCTGACCCGTCAATAAATTTCCCTCCCTGCCCTCTCCAAGGAAAGTATATAAGGTCAGCTTAAGCTGTTCTCAGGGCTCTCCTCTCTATTCAATTCAGCTCTGAGCCCCAGCATGCTGGACCCCCAATAAACCCTTTGCTATTGCTGAGTGAAAATGGTATACTGTTCTGGACTTAAAAGATGCTTTCTTTTGCTTGCCTCTGCATAAAGATAGTCAGTTGCTGTTTGCTTTCCAGTGGGTAGACCCAGAAACCGAAACTTCTGGTCAACTAACTTGGATTAGACTCCCACAGGGGTTCAAAAACTCCCCCACTCTCTTTGATGAAGTCCTCCACAGAGATATCAACAGCTTCAGAACTATGCACCCAGAAGTCACCCTGCTTCAATATGTGGATGCCCTGCTACTGGCAGCCAACACCAAGGAACACTGGGAGTCTGCGACCCAAGCACAATTATGCGAGCTTGCTCAATGGTGGTATAGAGCTTCTGCCAAAAGGCTCAAATTTGTCAGCAAGAAGTAATCTTCCTGGGCTATTCCCTTAGGGGTGGTAAATGATGGCTCACTGAGCCCAGAAAACCAACCATTGTGCAGATACGACCCCCATCTAACAGGAGACAACTCAGAGAGTTTCTTGGGACTTTTGCTGGCTTTTGCAAGTTATGGATACCTGGGTTTGTGTTCTTAGCTGCTCCTTTACACCCGCTGTTAAATGAGGATACCCAATTCCAATGGACCCGTGAGCACCAGCAAGCTTTTGATAATATCTAAGGACACTGACACTGAACACCTAAACTTCACTGAGCCCAGCCTGCAATTACAGAATGCCCTACACTACGTTAAAAATGTACATCAACTAATTCACCTTGGTTCAAAGAAACTGCAGGCATTCCTGAAGGATCAAGAACAGAGTTTTCCACTAACCAATTCACAGTGAAAGGAAATATCTGAATGGGTAAAAAAAGCCTGTCAGGTCTGTCAATTGGTTAATGCTTACAGTTCCAAGCTTCCTGTAGGAAAGCACCTACGAGGAACCAGACCAGGACAATTCTGGGATGTGGACTTTACTGAAATTAAGCCATCCAGGTATGGACTTAAATATCTCCTAGTCTTTATAGATACATTTTCAGGATGGATTGAAGCCTTTCCCACAAAATAAAAAACAACGGCCCAAATGGTGGTCAAGAATATTCTGAAAGATATTTTTTGAAGATACGGCCTGCCAAAGGTAATAGGGTCTAATAATCGAAAGGCGTTCATGTCCCAGGTAAGTCAGGGGTTAGCCAGGACTCTGGGGATTAATTGGAAATTACATTGTGCTTATAGAACCCAGAACTCAGGACAGGTAAAAAAAAAATAATTAGAACCATTAAAGAGACCTTAAAAAAATTAAGCTTAGAGACTGGCATAAAGGATTAGACTATGCTCCTGCCTTAGGCACTTTTTCATGCAAGAAATACTCCCTCTGTATCTTTCTGCAAACTCACCCCCTCTGAAATTCTCAGTGGGGCCCCTCCTCTAGTAAGGGATCTAACCCCAACCCTAAGATCTAAAGATACCTTCAACACCCCCTTGCTTGTCAGACTTAAAACTCTTGAAAGAACTCAGCTATTCATGTGTAAACAGCTGGCCACTCCCTACCAACTTGGGAGGAGGGGACTCCACATGGATATCAAGTAAGAGACTTTATCTACATAAGAGGACATCTGGAGTCATCCCTGGAACCCCGCTGTAAAGAACCATACCAGGTGCTAATTATAACACCTACAGCACTAAAAGTAGAAAGAATCACTTCCTGGATCCATGCTTCTCATCTCAAGCCTGAGCCCTGTCCAGACTCTGGCTGGAAACTGGAAAAGAGTGGTAACCCTTTCAAATTGCGTATTCACCATGTGGAAAGGCTATAGACTCTGCCCTTGTCCACAAGTAGTCCTAACCCTCATCAGCCCGTTCAGCAGTGATGGCTGATCACAAATCCTACCACACAAGAAGTATGGTCTTTCTCGCATACAGCCCCCTTAGGGACCTGGTGGCCATCTCTCCACCCAGATATTTGTTAGCTGGCTATAGGTCTTTCCTATTGGGATATCCCAGATGAAGAGGATCCCACTAATATTCGATTAAATACCTTTTGTACGATAGATAATGGAAACAAACATTATAGATGTAGGGACACGCGAGCCAGATGCAGGTTGGCTAGCCTAAATTACTATGTTTGCCCGGGGGAATATCAAAGCCACAAACAGCCATGGTGATGTGGGGGAAAAGCCGACTTCTTCTGTAAGTCATGGGGATGTGAGCATACAGGGGGTGCCTGGTGGAACCCAAACTCCTCATTAAATTCAGTACACAGCATTGGCCATATTACCAATTAGAAAACCAGAACCGATGGGCCCCAGAGGGGTCTCTAGATCCTCAAATTCTGTGTGACCTTTTTAAATTGTGCAAGTGCTCAAAAGGGCGAACGGAGATTCCCGTATGTGGAGGCCTTTTCCCTCCTTCGCTCACATCCTGAACTATGCTTCTCCAATAGATCTTCACCCTCAGCTTTCTGCTCCAGACTTTCTGCTGTCACTCCAACCTCAGCAACCTGATTTCTCCCCTCCAATTACTAGATCAAAAACCCAAACCTCCGCCAGTTCTCAGACCATTGCCTCCTTGCTGAGGTAGCAAGTACTGAGGCACCCCTCCACGACTCACTCCTCTCTTCTCCTGTCAGTGCCCACACAGGGTCCCACCAAGTCTCTTTCCAGCTAACCCAAAGGTCAAACCAGGTGAGGAGAACCCTCAGTCACAAATCCAGGATGTAATGAAAATGGTCTTTAAAGTTGTTTGTCATCACTGAAAACAGGTTACTTATTATTTAAACTCCCTCACAGGTTTTTTGGGAACACACTCCCGTCTTCCCCTCAGCTCTATCTGTTCTACTGCTCACTTTTTTGTTGATAGGAAAATCCCAAACCCCTTTCCAATTATTCTTTTACATTTCTCCTTCCTCATACTCATATCCACAAAGCTGCTTTCACCCCCTGCCTTCCCCGTCTTCCCCCTCTATATCAGGCCCAAAGAAAAGTCTTTACTGACCTTCTCTAGAAGTTCTCACCATGGCTGACTTTAGGACTTTCTGCAACAGAGTCCCTATAAAAGAGTTCAATGTAGATAAACTTCCTCTTTTCATGTTGCCTGTTCTACTTGTCCACTGGCTGGAAAAATCAGCACTCCTAAGCTAGACACCCCCTTACTAGTTTTTCACAAAATATGTGAACAAGGCTGCTGACCTTGAGCTGGGGCTTCACAGAGATGGCTACATTTCTAAGATAAAGAAGGTACCAACTGGGCTCCTTGGTAACAGCTGGCAGGGAGAAAAAAAAAAGAGAAGAAAAAAGCTCTCCCCATCGCAGGTGTCATTAAAAATGTAACTTGTGCAGAACAGAGGAAAAAAAACACAAACAAAAACTGCTTTTTTGTAAACTTCTGCAGACTGTGAACTTCTGATCCCCTTCCGTTACATGTTGGGTACAAAATTCTGAAACTACCTAAACTTGGGGTTCAGGGGATTAATTGATTACAACAGAAGCTATGCCTTCTAAATCAGGTTGCATCTAAATAGGACTGTATCCCTGTCTTCCATTCTATCTTAGGTGCCTTGCCTTGTCCATACCTACAACAGTATAATTCTATATACTTAAACATTGTTTATGTTTTCATAAAAAGGTCAACAGATGTGATTAATTATGTAATGGTGCAGATGTTTCCCAGAATGCTCTATCATGATGCAGGATCATTTACATATCAAATAGGGGGGCATACAACACGGTTCTGCTAGGAACATGTATCCCTCACTTTAGCCATGCAATAAGAAATAGGAGTTGCTGCAGGGGTGGGTACAGGAACCACTGGCGTAGTCCATGGGACACAACAAATGACCCAATTAGAAGCAGCAGTAGACCATAGCTTAAAGATATTAAAAACCTCCATCACAGCTTTACTCGAATCTTTTACCTCTCTCTCTGAAGTTGTTTTACAGAATAGGCGAGGGTTGGACTTCCTCTTCATGAGAAAAGTGGGCCTTCGTGCTGCATTGAGGGAAGAATGTTGTTTTTATGCCAACCATACTGGTTGTAAAAGAATCAATGAGTAAATTAGGAAGACAACTTGAAGAGTGTCAATGAGAGAGAGAGGTCCAAAAAGGGTGATTTGAGTCTTCGTTCACACAGTCCCCCTGGTTAACTACACTTTTATCAGCCCTGGCCGGTCCATTAATAATCCTCATTTTTTGCTAAATGTAGGAAACTGTTTGCTCCATCGTGTAGTTTCATTTCTCAAATGGGACAAGTTAAACTTTTGGTAATCAGACAACAATATACCCCACTAGGAGACATAAAATGTGACACCACCTAAAGATCACTTTTATGATTGAAAGTAACCAGAAGAAGTGGGGAATGAAAGGTTAATAAAATAGGTATTTGTCACTTCCTGTTTTTCTGTATGCTTAACAAAACACTGTTGAAATCTTGAGAATTGTTTGCTAATCTTGTTCCCAGAATATGCTGTCCCCAACTGCCAAACTGCAGATTGTAATCCCTCACCTGGTTGCAAGCAAACCACCCACTCGCCCTGACCCATCAATAAACTTCACTCCCTGCCCTCTCCAAGGAAAGTATATAAGCTCTGCTTAAGCTGTTCTCAGGACTCTCTGCTCTATTCAAGTGAGCTCTGAGCCTCAGCATGCTGGACCCTCAATAAACCCTTTGCTGTTGCATGAGACAGTCTCTTGGTGGTCTCTTCCTCTGATGCTCGAACGACCTTTACATTGGTACAATCATAAGTGTGACCTTTGCTTTTTGTGTCCAGAAAATTACTGTGATAAAATGTATATGTAGATCAGATGACATCAGTATTTCTTCCACAATTCCTGGGAGCAATATTTTGAAGATATATAAATTAGTATTGGGAGTACAAATAGGTGTAACCCGTGTCTATGAATATAAAGATAATGCATGAATAGACCATACTGTGAATAAATAATTTAACTAGTTCCAACTTTAAATAATGGATTGAATTGATATCTGAAAAAATACAGAAAACCTTATATTGATATACATACATTCATTTCAATGAGTAATACATCTAATGGTAATATTAGGGTTATGGTTTATCATGAAGAATGGGAGTTTTGCTTCAAAAGTGATTATGGAAATTGAAAATAATGTGTTTGGAAAGAAGTCTAATGAAAAGACTAGTCAAGAAATATGGAAGAATACATGTGTTCTGATTCAGGAAGTGATTGAAAGTGAAACAAATGCCTATAAATTTGCTAAATTGTGGATGAAATATATACACTATGATGTGATTAAATTGAAGAAATAGTAACGTACCAGTGTTGAATAAAAATTAACATCAAAATATACATCATGTCCCATAGGAATCTACTTGCATTGATGTTAAACTGGGTCAGTTACTGTAGAAATATTAGGATTTGTGTGCAGCATTCAGTGAAGTTAGTTTTCAGTACTAGGAAACAAATATGTATTTCAGGGGAATGAATATTTCTGAAAATAAACTTGTGAAAAGTAGATTATAAGACAATGTACATGAACGTGAATGAATTTAGGGAGTGTATATAAGACACATATATTTCATTTTTTGAATAATCTGGAGAATATATATATATATATATATATATATATATATATATATATATATATATTTACAAAACTCACACAGAGACATTAAAAAGTAGCAATATATATGCCAATCAAAATTTATCGTGAAATATATATCGTACACATATCAAAAAATATTTCTTTTACTGAACATGGATTTATATACAATGTTGTTCAACTAGGAAGCTCCCCATAGGTTGAATTTTCAGTTACAACACCGTTTAGGAGGAGTGATTTGTTCTCACAATTTGTATCTGCCAAGTCAGCCACCTCACAAGTATGTACGTGTGATACCAGGTAGGATTCTATATGTGCATATACAAATACATGTGCTGAATAGGCTACAGAGAAAGGGACAAAGAAATTCACATATTTGTTAACTTTAAAAACACATGAAAAACTACCTCAATTGAAAATTGACTAGATTTATAACTCCTACCCTATATATATTGCAAAAGGCAAGCCCAGCTATACACCATGCCTCCTCTTAACTATTTGTGTTTCTTTTCTGTTTGGGTTAGTTTTCTCCATCATATTAGGATTAGTAGTCGGAGTATAGTAGGGTATGGGTTAGTGTCAGGGATTCAGTATTTCAAATGGAAAATTGGAAAATGAATACAATGTGTATGCAAATATGTGCTACACAAAAATCTTTCCACTCTCATCAAGAACAATGAATTGACATTACCTCGGCGCCAAGTAATACACAATTAGAGGAGAAGTGTTAGAAACTCTGTGAATACATATCTGGAATGGAATATGCTCAGGAGTTCACAAACTTGGAAGTGGTAGAGGAGTTTCCCAAACTAAGGGCCAGGGTTCACATTTCACAAACAGGGAGCTCTGCTGCCCTAAAGACTTCTTGATAAACTGCCTATTAGGTTGGGCACTTGAAATATATGTTGTTGTAAGGAGTTTTTGCTTCCTTCCTAGTGAGAACATCAAAGCTGGGTCATCTATGTGACCTGGAGGACATGGTTTATTATTTTTCAATGAACATGAGGCAGCAGTGCTGAATTATCCCTTTCTACGTAAATTGTGGCAACTGGGGGCTAAGTGTCTTCCCATGTGGACTGTGAAGCCATTTGGTCATCCTCCTATTTTCATGGTTTTTCTTGCTGCTTTCTTTCTTGGTATTTGCTTCATGAAATACAAAAAATTCAACTGGGACACAGTGCTGGTGGGAGTTCTATTATGTGTGGTGGGTCAGGGTTTTCAGGAAAATGAACCAACCAGTCAGCTATCCCACATACCTTGCCCCCTTGTCCATAGCAACCTGGTTCTGAACATTGCCCTGAAACCTCTCCATATAACAATATGCCTTTACATAGAACTGTCTGCTGGATGCACCATGTCAGTCACAAGCCATTTGGAAGCCAATGGCAGATCCACATGGCCCCACACAGATGTTTTATCATACACCTGCCCACCTCTGATCTAGGCCCACCACTCAGCAGGCTCCAACTTACTGGTTTCTCTCTTCTACACCATTTTCATGAATCCCTGTCAATCAAGGCACTGTCTGGTACACTCATGATCAGACATAGGACATTCAAAGTTTCCTCAGTACGACCTGGTCATGGGAAATTCAAAAATTTCATGGTATTCATCTAGGCATTTTTCAAGCATGAAGTTGGAGGCACTGGGGGTTTCAAATCATTCTGGAAACAATAAATGGTGAGGAAGCTCATTTCAATGAAACCTCTGGAGAACTCTTACAGTCAAGGCTTTCCAAAGAGTGGCCAAAAGGTTACATGAAGCCAGGCCCTATGTGGTCTACAATGTGAGGAACATGATTGTTTTGACTCTCAAATATGGCTGCCATGTCTTTAAGAATAAAATCATGTGATATCCTGAGATTCCCAGTGCTCTGTGGAAAGACACTCTGGGCCTAGATCTCAGTTTCCAAGGGCGACTCTCATGCGTGTCCTCCTAAAATCCCAACACAATTCATGGCAATACTTCTCTGAGATCAGTTTCAGAACTCAGTCTCTAAGGGGAATTACACCAGAGTTCAAGCCCAGGTGGACCCAGGCATCCCTTACAACCACCACACAAATGACCACAATTAAAACCAAAACACTCCCACATGGCCCTCATCTTTTTCCACATAGACACTCATCATAACCTCTGGCTGGAGCTTTCCATGAGGGGCGCAGCCCAAAAGAGTGTCCAAAATAAGCACCCTTGCCCCTCATTTGCCGAACGTCAGGGTGTCCTGGACACCTTTCCTGTGAACCAGAAGTGATCAAATAGGCCTACCATTAAAACTGCTCTGCTTCTCAAATTTGAGGCCACTGACTGTGGGGTTTAGATTCTTTATGTGAATTGGAGTCATGAGAAAACCCAAGCATCTATGTTCTAGTCTCTGCAGGGCTTTGAAGAACTCATTTGACACAAAGGATCCAGATTCTTACTTGATGGAGATCAGGAAACTTTCAGAGCAATGCAAGAGACTCCATCTACAATGACTGCTCTTTTGGACATTTTGGTTTTGGATGCACACATGATATCTTTCTTTAGGTACATCAGGTGCTGAGAATCTAAGCCACAGCCTCACACAGGACCAAGATGCTAATTGAGACACATTCCTTTCCAAAGCAATTAAGCAAAGAGCCACAGGTGATGCCCATTCATTTCCACTTAAAAACTGTTTTCTTCAGGCTTCACAAGGGGTGGCCTGAGGCAAAGACGTTCCTGACATTCAGGGCAACAGTACAATAGGTAAGCAAAAGGCCTAAAGCACGGTTTTTCCACTGAGAGTTTACTGGTCACACTGATATCTGAGTTTTCTGAGATGCTCGCCATTCCTTTCAGGTATCCAGTACATGGCTATGGCACAGAGCTTGGAGGTGGTACATATCTTGGACACAAAACCATGAGCCTATTCTCGAGAGTGGCCAGAATTCAGGAAGAAAACAGGAACTTAGGAAGTTAGCAAGTGTTGCCAATCGATAAGGCAAGCTGCAGTCCATTCATAAATTTTGCAGGATGAATGCTGGGAAGCTTTCTACTAGACAGAACACATCCATTGATGCATTCTCTTTTCTAATGTCTACAACCACTGACACAGTGGGATACACAGACATAGAAACACTCGCCTTGTCAAAGGACTTACTAGAAACTGTTCACTCCAAACCAAACAAACCGCCATTCCTACCTATTCTCAGAACATGAGACAAAACCACAAACCCTCACCCACACCAACAAAGTCACCTCCTTCCCACAAGTAGGTCTGTGACTATCCAGAGTGTCCTCTGACTTGTTTTGGTTAAAGACCTGAAGGACATGGTTTCTTATTTTCCAATGAACATGAGGTAGCACAGCAGATTTCTCTCATTGTAGATAAACTGTGGCCACTGGGGGCTAAGTGTCTCCCCTTGTGGACTGTGAAGCCATTTATTTATCCTCCACTTTTCATGGTGTTTCTTGCTGCTGCACTGGGTGTTTGGTATTTGCATCACAAAATACATGGAGTTCAAATGGGACACAGTGCTGAATGGAGTTCTGTCACGTGTGCTGGGTCAAGGTCTGCAGGAGAATGCACCAACAAGGCTTCTGTCCCACATATCCCTGAAACCGCTCCATATGATAGGATGCCTTTACATATAAGCGACTGCTTGCAACACCATATCAGTCACAACACATTTGGAAGCCAATAGCACATCCACATGTCCACAACACAGATGTTTTATCACAAACCTGCAAACCACTGTTCTAGGCCCACTACTCAGCAAGCTCCAACTCTCTGGAATCTCTGTTCTACACCCATTTTCATAAACCCAGTCAATCAAGGCACTGTCTGGTACACTCATGATCGGCAACAGGACATTCAAAAATCTCCAGTGCAACCTGGCCATGGGATTTTTAAAAAAATCATGGTATTTATCTAGCCATTTTTCAAAAATGAAGTTAGAGGCACTTAGGGTTTAAATTCATTTAGGAACGATTAACTTGTGAGGAAGTTCATTTCAATGAAAGCTCTGGAGAACACTAACAGACAAGGCTTCCCAAAGAGTGACCAAAAAGTTACATAAAGTAAGGCCCATTGAGGTCTAGAATGTGAGGTCCATATGATTTTTGACTTTCAACTATAGGTGCCAAGTCTTTCAGAATCAAATCATGTGATATCCTGGCTGAGAGGCCCAGTGCTCCGTGGAAAGCCACCCTGGGCCTAGATCTCAGTTTCCAAGGGCAGCACTCATGCCGGGTTTCCTAAAATCCCAACACTATTCATGGCAGTACTTCTCTGAGGTCAGTTTCAGAACTCAGTCTCTCAGGGAATCACACCAGAGTTCAAGAACATGTGGACCAATTCATCTCCTCCAACAGCCAAACAAAAGACCACAATTTAAACCAAAAACACTCCAACATAGCTCTCATCTTCTTCCATATAGACACTCATAATAACCTCTGGCTGTAGTTTTCTATGAGGGGCACAGCCCACGATCGTGTCCAAAATAAGCTCTCTTGCACCTAATTTGCCTAAAGTCGGGGTGGCCTTCTTGTGAACCAGGAGAGATCAAATAGGCTTCCCATTAGTACTGCTTCACTTCTTCAATTTGAGGCCAACTGACTGTGGGGTTCAGATTCTTTATGTGATTTGGAGTCATGAGAAAACCCAAGCACCTATGGGATAGCCTCTGCAGGGCTTTGAAGAACTCATTTGACCCAAAAGATCCCTATTCTCACTTGATGGAGGTCAGGAAAGTTACAAAGGAAGGCGAGAGACTTCATCCACAAAGACTGCTCTTTTGGCCATTTTGGTTTTGGATGTACACATGGGATCGTTATTTGGATCCATCAGGAGATGAGAATCTAAGCCACAGCATCACAAAGGGCCAAGAGGCTGATTCAGACACATCCTTTTCAAAGCAATTAAGCAAAGAGCCACAGGTAATGCCCATTCATTTCCATTTGACAACTGTTTTCTTCAAGCTTCACAAAGGGGTGGCCTGAAGAAAAGACCTTCCTGACATTCAGGGCAACAGAAGAATAGGTAAACAAAAGGCCTCAAGCAGGGTTTCTCCACTGAGACTTTCCTGGTCACACTGATATCTGAGTTCTCTGAGGTGCTTGCCAATCCCTTCAGCTACCCAGTACATGCTCATGTCACAGAGCTTTGAGGTTGTATATATCTTAAACACAAAACCATGAGCCTATTTTGGAGAGTGGCCAGAATTCAGGAAGAAAACAGGAACTTAGTAAGATAGCAGGTGCTGCCCATCAATAAGGCAAGCTGCAGTCCATTCATAAATTGTGCAGAATGAATGCTGGGAAAGTTTCTGCTAGACAGGACACTTCCATTGATGCATTGTCTTTTCTAATGTCTCCAACCACGGACACAGTTGGATACACAGACACAGAAACACTCGCCTTGTGAAACGACTTACTAAAAATAGTTCACTCCAAACCAAACAAACCTCCATTCATACATATTCTCAGAACATGAGACAAAACCACAAACCAACACCCACACCACAAAGGCACCTCCTTCTCCCATGTAGGTCTGTGACTATCCAGAGTGTCCTCTGACTGGTAGGCCATACTATGTTCCCCAGAAATGGCCTGTTCTTTCTCAGATCTGGTCTCCTTGGCCAACTCTGTGAAGTTGTCAGGAGCCAGTGGTGAGCCACTACCTGCTTTCGCAGCAAAGGCCCCTCTTCATAGCTTTCCTTGCATTTGGCCATCCTCACATCAGTAGGGCCTAAGAAAGACTGAGGCTGTCCTTGGTAAATCAAAATAAGTTCAACCACTGGGACTGGGACTGGGACTGGCTGTGGGTGCCTGGCTTCCTGGATTTCAAGTTCAGAGAATTTCATCACCAAGAAAATGACGTGAGGTCACTTCCTTCAGGAACTGAATGAGGTCACTGCCTTGGCAACCACGTTGTCCTAACAATTGCTTCCAAGGGTCCCATGAGATGGAGGCTGCCCCTAATTCCTGTGACAGTTTCACAAGTTAGAATGGTATACTAACCATTGGTAACTGGGAACAGCTCTCCACACAGGCCTGGTTTGGTCCTTCAGGTCTACATTAAGAAGAGAGAGGCTGATTCAGACACATCCCTTCATGCTGACCAGGTAGTTTGCAATGGGAGATGACTTTTGCTCTCTCAGTTCCTTCATAGCTGCTTACAACTTCTCCAGGGATCATTTTTGCATGGACCTTTTAGTTTCTCAGCAATTGGAAGATCCCCTACATTCCTGTATTGTAAGACCAGCTCTGTCTCTGCTCTTCTGTAAAATTAGATTGAGAGAACATTGTATGGTTAGGGTTAATAACAGGTTCGATTTGGGTTGGAAAGGAAAATAAACGGTTGAGCAAACAGGGTCCTACAGTTAGCAATAATATGAAGATTATTAATGGACCGGCCAGGGCAGATAAAAGCGTAATTAACCAGGTGGACTGTGTGAACCAAGACTCAAACCACCCTTTTTTTGCCTCTGTCCCTCTTTGATGCTCTTCAAGTCGTTTTCTTGATTTACTCATAGATTCTTTTACAACTCCAGTATTGCCAGCATAAACACAACATTCTTTTCTCAATGCAAGCACAAAGGTTCCCTTCTCTCATGAAGAGGAGGTTCAACACTCGCCTGTTCTGTAAAACAACTTCAGAGAGAGAGAGAGTTTAAAGATTCCTGTAAAACTGTGATGGAGGTTTTTAATGTCTTTAAGCTTTGGTCTATTTCTGCTTCTAATTGTGTCTTTGTTGTGTCCCATGAACTAGGGCAGTTGTTCTTGTGCCCACCCATTCAGCAACTTTATTCCTAATAGAATGGCTAAAGTGAGGGATACAGCTTCCCGGTAGAACCGGGTTGTATGCCCCCCTATTTGATCTTTAAATGAACCTGCTTCATGATAGAGCACTCTGGAAAATATCTGCATCATTACATAATTAATCACATCTGTTGACCATTTTATGAAAACATAAATAATTTTTAAGTGTATAGAATAATACTGTTGTAGGGATGGACAAGGTGAGGCAACTAAGATAGCACCAAAGACAGGAAAACAGTCTTATTTGGTTGCATCTGGATTTAGAGGGCATTGCTTCTGTTTTAATCAATTAAGCCCCTGAACCCGAAGTTTCGGTAGTTTTAGAATTTGTACCCAACATGTAAGGGAAGGGGCTCAGAAGTCCACAGTCTGCAGAAGTTCACAAAAAGCAGTTTTTGTTTTTGTTTTTTTTTTCCTCTGTTCTGTGTAAGTTAACTTTTCAAGGACACCTTGGAACGGGACAGCTTTTTTGTCTCTTTATTTTCTCCCTGCCAGCTGTCACCATGGAGCCCAGTTGGTAAGTTTTTTATCTTACAAATGTAGCCATCTCTGTGAAGAACCAGCTCAAGGCCTGAGGCATCGTTCACATATTTTGTGAAAAACTAGTAAGTCGGTGTCTAGCTTAGGAGTGGTGATTTTTCCAACCAGTGGTCAAGTAGAACGTGGCAACATGAAAAGTAGAAGTTTATCTCCATTGAACTCTTTCAGAAGGACTCTTTTTCTGAAAGACCTAAAGTAAGCCTTGGTGAAGACTTGTGGAGAAGGTCATTTAAGACATTTCTGTGGACCTGGTACCGAGGGGGAAGACGGGGAAGGCGAGGCTGAGAGAAGTTCCGTGGATCTGAGAATGAGGAAGGAGAGATGTAAAAGAATAATGGGAAAGGGGTTTGGGATTTTCCTAGCAACAAAAACTTGAGCAGTAGTACAGGTAGAGCAGAGGGGAAGACGGGAGTGAGTACCCCACAAAGTCTGTGAGGGACTTTAAATTCTTAGTAACCTGTTTTCAGTGATGACAAAGCAACTTTAAAGGCCATTTTCATTACATCTAGGATAGGGGTCTGAGGGCCCTTCTCAGCTGGTTTGAGCTTTGGGTCATCTTGTTAGAGGACCTAGTGGGATCCAGTGCAGGCACTGACAGGAGAAGAGAGGAGTGAGTGGGTGGAAGGGTACCTCAGTATCTGCTACCTCAGCAAGGGGGCAATGGTCTGAGAACTGGTGGAGGTTTGGGTTTTTGATCTAGTAATTGGAGGGGAGAAATCAGGTTGCTGAGGTGGGAGTGACAGCAGAGAGTCCAGAGCAGAAGGCTGAGAGTGAGGAACTATGGGAGAAGCATAGTACAGGATGTGAGTGAAGGAGGGAATAGGACTCCACATAGAGGAATTTCCCCTTTTTGAGCACTTGCTGAAGTTAAAAATGTCACACAGAATTTGAGAATTAGAGACCCCTCTGGGGGACATAGTTTTTGGTTGGCTAATATGGCCAATGCTGTCTACTGAATTTGATGAGGATTTTGGGTTCCACCAGGCAGCCCCTGTATGCTCACATCCCCATGACTTAAAGAAGTAGTCGGCTTTTCCCCCACACAGCCATGACTGTTTGTGGCTTTGATAGTCCCCTGGGCAAATATAGTAATGTAGGCTAGCCAACCTGAATCTGGCTCATGTATCCCTGCATCCATAATGTTTGTTTCCATTTTTTTATGGTACAGAAGGGATTTAATGAAATTTTAGTGGGATCCTCTTCATCGTGGATATCCCAATAGGAAAGACCTATAGCCAGCTGAAAAATGTCTGGGTGGAGAGATGGCCACCAGGTCCCTAAGGGGGCTGTATGCGAGATTGACCATACATCTTGTCTAGTAGGATTTGTGATCAGCCATCGCTGCTGAACGGGCTGATGAGGGTTAGAACTACTGGTGGCCAAGGGGAGAGTCTATATCCTTATCCACATGGCGAATACGCAATTTGAAATGGTTACCACTCTTTTCCAGTTTCCAGCCAGAGTCTGGACACGGCGAAGGTTTGAGATGAGAGGCATGGATCCAGGAAGTGATTCCCCTACTTTTACCGCTGTAGGTGTTTTAAGTAGCACCTGGTATGTTCCTTTCCATCAAGGTTCCAGGAATGACACTTGATGTCGTCTTATGTAGATGAAGTCTCTTACTTGATATTGATGTGGAGTCACCTCGTCCCCAGGTTGGTAGGCAGTGGCCAGCTGTTTCCACCGGTATCGCTGAGTTCTTTCAATGGCTTTAAGTCTATCAAGCAAGGAGGTGTGTAAGGGATCTTTAGGCCTTAGAGTTAGGGTTAGGTCCCTTACTGGAGGAGGGGCACCATAGAGAATTTCATAGGGGGTGAGGTTAAACAAAGAAACAGAGGTAGCATTTCTCGCATGAAACAGTGCATAAGGCAGGAGCATAGTCCAATCTTTTATGCTGGTCTCTAAGCTTTATTTTATTAAGGTCTCTTTAATGGTTCTATTTATTTTTTCAACCTGTCCTGAGCTCTGGGATATATAAGCATAATGTAACTTCTAACTAATCCACAGGATCCTGGTTAACACCTGAGTTACCTGGGTCCATTATCAGACCCTATTACCTTAGGCAGACCATATCTTGGAAAAATATCTTTCAGGATCTTCTTGAAAACCATTTGGGCCGTTTTTTTTTTTTTTTTTTTTTTTTTTGTTGTTGTTATTTGTGTGTGTGTGTGTGTGTGTGTGTGTGTGTGTGTGTGTGTGTGGAAGGCTTTAATCCATCCTGAAAATGCATCTACAAAGACTAGGAGGTATTTAAGTCCATACCTTGTTGGCTTAATTTCAGTAAAGTCTACTTCCCAGAATTGTCCCGGTCTGATTCCTCGTAGGTGCTTTCGTCTAGGAAACTTGGAAGGGTAAGCATTAACCAATTGATGGACCCGACAGGATTTTGTTACCCGTTCAGTTATTTCCTTTTGCTGTGAGTGGGTTAGTGGAAAACTCTGTTCTTGATCCTTCAGAAATGCCGGCAATGTCTTTGAACCAAGGTGAGTGAGTTGATGTATATTTTTAACGTAGTGTAGGGCCTTCTGTAATTGCAGGCTGAGCTCGATGAAGTTGAGGCGTTCAGTGTCAGTATCCTTAAATGTTATCAAAAGCTTGCTGGTGCTCAGGGGTCCATTGGAATTGGGCATCTCCCTTTAACACTGGGTATAAAGGAGCAGCTAAGGATGCAAACCCAGGTATCCATAACCTGCAAAAGCCAGCAGTCCCAAGAATCTCTCTGAGTTTTCTCCTGTTTGATGCCGGTGGTATCTGCACAACGGTTTGTTTTCTGGGCTCAGTGAGTCATCGTTTACTGCCCCTAAGGAAATATCCCAGGAAGATTACTTTATGCTAGCAAATTTGGGCCTTTTTGGCAGAAGCTCTATACCTGAGTTAAGCAAGCTCGCATAATAGTGCTTGGGTCCCAGACTCACAGTTTTCCTTGGTGTTGGCTGCCAGTCATCCACGTATTGAATCAGGTTGACTTCGGGGTGTGTAGTTCTGAAGTTGTTGAGATCTCTGTGGAGGGCTTCATCAAAGTGAGTAGGGGAGTTTTGAACCCCTGTGGGAGTCTAGTCCAAATTAGTTGACCAGACGTTCCAGTTTCTGGGACTACCCACTTGAAAGCAAACAGCAACTGACTATCTTTATGCAGAGGCAAGCAAAAGAAAGCATCTTTTAAGTCCAGAACAGTATACCATTTCTGCTCAAGTTTCAGAGTACTAAGTAGAATGTACGGATTAGGTACCGTGGGGTGAATGTCCTTCACTCTGTGGTTAATCTCTCTTAGGTCTTGAACGGGTGATAGTCCCCAGTTCCTGGCTTCTTTTACTGGTAGCACAGGATTGTTCCAGGCCAATTAACAGGGCCTTAGGACCCCTATGGCCAGATATTTCTGAATATGGGGCCTTATCTCATCTTTAGCTTTTTTTGCTTAGAGGATATTTTTTGACATTGATTAGGGAAGCTAAGGTTTTTAACTCCACTGTTATTGGAGGTTGTTTAAAGGCCAGGCCTAACCCAGCAGTCTTTGCCCACGCATCAGGGTAATCTGTTATCCATTTCTGGGGTAGTTTACCTGTTTGATCAGTCTTGGGGGCTGTGAAGAGTGGATGTTCATCTTCTACTAATATAGTTAAAGCTGTGACTATAGGAGTTTTTACTGAAGGATTTAGAAATTTAATTTGGGACCCTTCAGGGTTAAAAGTTATTTTGGCCCGGAGCTTGCTGAGCAGATTTCTGCCCATCAATGGGTCCGGGCATCCTGGGATTACTAGGAAGGAGTGATGGATTTCTCCTTTCCCCAGCTCCATGTTCCTCTTATTTGTCTAAGCCCGATATTTTCTTCCATTAGCCCTTTGAACTACAGACCTTTTATTTGATAGAGGGCCCAATGGGGCCTTGAGGGCTGAGTATACTGCTCCTGTATTCACTTCAAAGTTTACTTGGGTCCCCTCCACTTCAAAAGTCACCCTGAGCTAGGGGAAGGGATCTGAGCCCCGACCTTTTTATTCATCCTCCAGACTCAGAATGGCTGCCTGGCATGGCTGTCTCTTTCTAAGGCACTCTTTGGCCCAGTGTCCTTTTTCTTTACAGTAGGCACATTGATCTGAGGCCAGGGGTGGCCTCTGGCGTGGGCCCAGGTATCCCTTCCTGTCACCCTGTTTCTTAATTTCTGGCCTATTTGCTGTTGTAACCAGGACCTTAGTCAATGCCTTAGTCTGTCTTTTGCTTCTCTAATCCTCCATTTGCTCCCTTTCTTTCTCCCTGTTGCTCTCTTATAGTATACTTTCTTGGCTTCTCTGACTAAATCTCTCTTTTAACTTTTTTTTAATAACCATGGCAGCTTTCCCAATTAAGGCCATCGTGAGAGATGCCTTTTGATCCTCTGCCTGAGGATCGAAAGGAGTATATCTCATATATGCCTCCATAATTCTCTCTAGAAACATAGAGGGAGATTCATCAGGCCTTTGAATCATCACTCTTACCTTGGCCAAATTAGTTGCTCACCTAGCGGCTGCTTGGAGACCTGCTATTAGAGCCTGGCAATAAGTGGAAAGATGCTCCCTACCTTCACAGGTGTTGGCGTCCAAGTTGGGTCGGTTCAAGGGGAAGTCGGCTTTGAGTATGTTGGAAAGTTGTGTCGATCACCCATCTGGTACGAGGATATTTTCTTCTAGCTTCCAGGAGGTTTTTCTCTCATTCCTTTGTCATGAAGAGAGTCTCTAGGAGTTGTTGGCAGTCATTCCAAGTAGGCAGGTGTGAAAACGCCGGCGAGTTTTTTGAGTTCTTTTAGCCGGGCCAGCTTTCTCCTGGGAAGGAGGGGCTGTGTCTTCCATGGGAGAGTCATCAGGATGGCAGTGGGGCAGCCTAGATTCCTCGAATGATGGAGAGGCTGAGTCAGCAGCAGGGGAATCACTTAAAGGGTTTTGGGTGTTGGGGGACAAGGGCAGAAGATAAGGATGGGGAGGAGAGTCCAGTAGAGACTTGAGACACAGGGAGAACAGAGGGTGGAGGAAAAAGAGCAGAGAGTTTTAGAGATAGAATCATGGGGGAAGGAGTAGGAGTGGGGGCAGGGACAAGGAAAGGCTTCACCCATGGAGGAGGAGATTTGCAGAGGTCTTGTCAAGTTAAGATATATGACTGTTGATCTGGATGGCTTTGTGGCCCCGGCTGAAAGACAATATCTCTGACTTTTCGAATTAGTGCGAAGTAGAAAGATCCTTCTGGGGGCCCTCTGACTCCAAAGGCGGGTCATTCTGAGGCACAGAATCTGCCAGGTTTAGCATTTTACTGAAAAAGAAAGATTCTGAGCCCTTAAGCAGACTTTGGTCCAGTGATCAAGGGTCAGGGACAGAGGCATTGAAGTGCTCTGTCCCACAATGAAAGATACACAGACATTGAAAGCAACGACACATGACACAGACAAGACAAGACAATAAAGACAGGCAATGGACGTCCAATACTGAGACCAAAACTGAGTAGCCGGCAAAACCCGATGGGCTGGCAATACCGAATCCAAAACAAAATACCACTGAGTCGAGGAGACTATTGTTCCTCGATTTCCTGACTCCATTCCCCTGTGGCTCTGTGACATGTCTGTCAGCTACACTTGGAGAGAGCACAGTCTCTTCAACGATAGCCATTTTTCCAAACCCTAACCTGAAACCTGAAACCAGAAAGAGGGGCCTTATTTACCCCCAGAGGAGCCCGTTGGGTGTCTTTCATCTGCGGTGGCCGGATCTCGCTGGGGCCACCAAATCTAAAGGTCGGGCGAGGGTCGGTGAAAGAGACCAAGAGACTGTTTCATGCAACAGCAAAGGGTTTATTGCGGGTCCGGCATGTAAGGGCTTAGAGCTCACTTGAATAGAGCAGAGAGCCCTGAGAACAGCTTAAGAAGTGCTTATATATTTTCCTTGGAGAGGGCAGGGAGGAAAGTTTATTGATGGGCAAGGGCGAGTGGGTGGTTTCGTGCAACTGTGTGATGGAGTACATTCTGCAGTTTGGCAGTTGGGGACAGCACATTCTGGGAACATGCATAGCAAATAGTTCTCAAGATTTCAACAGTATTTTATTAAGCATACAGAAAAACAGGAAGTGTCAAGTACCTATTTTATTAACCTTTCAAAATAAGTATGAAAACAGAAATCTAGGTAAGATTTGAAGCCCAGAAGTTCATTGGGCCCTTGATTGGTATACTTAGCGTTGAATAATATTCTGCAGAAATGTCCCAGAAATATCAATATACAATGGCATAGGACTTTGTACCTTCTCTGAGGTCAGTTCCAAAACACAGTCTTTAAGGGGAATCACACCAGAGTTCAAGCCAAGGTGGACCCAGTTATCTCTTCCAACCACCAAACAAATGAACACAATTAAAACCAAAACACTCCCACATGGCACTCACCTTCTTCTGGCTGGAGGTTTCCATGAGAGGGGCAGCCCAAGACAGTTTCCAAAATAACCTCACTTGCCCCTCTTTTGCCTAAAGTCATGGTTGCCTGAACATCCTTCCTTTGAACCAGGAGTGATAAAATAGACCTGCCATTAATACTGCTCTGCTTCTCAAATTTGAGGCCTAATTACTGTGGGGTTTAGATTCTTTAAGTTAATTGGCGTCATGAGAAAAACCAACCACGTATCGGCTAGCCTCTGTAGGGCTTTGAAAAACTCATTTGACCCAAAGGATCCCTATTCTCATTTGATGGAGGTAAGGAACCTTACAGAGGAAGGCGAGAAACTTCATCCACAATGACTGCTCTTTTGGCCATTTTGTTTTGGGATGCACCCATGGGATCTTTCTTTAAATCCATCAGGTGGTGAGAATCTAAGCCACCGCCTCACAGAGGGCCAAGAGGCTGATTCAGACACATCACTTTCCAAAGCAATTAAGCAAAGAGCCACAAGGGATGCCCTTTTATTTCAGTTTGAAAACTGCTTTCTTCAGGCTTCAAAAAGGGGGGGGGCAGAGGCAAAGACCTTAATGACATTCAGGGCAACAGAACAATATGTAACAAAAGGCCCAAAGCTGGGTTTCTCCACTGAGACTTTCTTGGTCACATTTATATCTGAGTTTTCTGAAATGCTCCCATTTCCTTCAGCTATCCAGTACATGGACATGTCACAGAGCTTTGAGGTGGTACATATCTTGGACAAAATTCCATGAGCCTATTCTGGAGAGTGGCGAGAATTCAGGAAGAAAACAGTAACTTAGGAAGATAGTAGGTGTTGTCCATCCATAAGTCATGCATCAGTCCATTCATAAATTGGGCAAGATGAATTCTGGGAAGCTTTCTCCTAGACAGGACATATTCATTGATGCATTCTCTTTTCTAATGTCTACAACCACGGACACAGTGGGATACACAGACTTAGAAACACTCACCTTGTCAAACGACTTACTAGAATCAGTCCACTCCAAACTAAAAAACTGCCTTTCCTACCTATTCTCAAAACATGAGAAAAAACCACAAACCCACACCCACACCCACAAAGGCACTTCCTTTCCCCATGTAGGTCTGGGAATATCCAGAATGTCCTCTGACTGTTGGGCCATACTATGTTTCCCTGAAATAGCCTGTCCTGTGTCAGATTTGGTCTCATTGTCCAATTCTGTGAAGTTGTCAGGAGCCAGCGGTGAGCCACTACCTGCTTTCTTAGGATAGGCCCCTCTTCATAGCTTTTGGGACATTTTTCCATCCTCACATCAGTAGGTACCAAGACTGACTTTGTTCGTGGTAAATCCAAACAAGTTAGACCACTGGCACTGGGACTGGGACTGGCTCTTGGTGCCTGGCTTCCTGGATCCCAGTTAAGAGAGTTCGATCACCCAAAAAATGAGGTGAGGATACTTCCTTCAGGAACTGAATGAGGTCACTGCCTTTGCAACCACTTGGTGCTAACAGTTGCTTCCAAGGGTCCCATGAGATGGAGGCTGCCCCTAATTCCTGAGACACTTTCACAAGTTAGAAGGGTATACCAACCATAGGCACCCGGGAACAGCTCTCCACACAGGCCTTGTTTGATCCATCTTCTCTACGTTAAGTAGAGAGAGGCTGATTCAGACACAACCCTTCATACTTACCAGGTTGTTTGCATGGAAGCTGACTTTTGCTCTCTCAGGTCCTTCATAGCTGCCTACATCTTCTCCAGGTATCATTTCTGCATTGACCTTTGTGGTTCTCAGCAGGTGGAAGTTCCTCTACATTCCTATATTTTAAGACCAACTCTGTCCTTGCTCTACTGTAAAGTTAGATTGAGGGAACAGTGTATGGTTGGGGTTAATAATATGTTCGATTTGGGTTAGGAATCATTCTGCAGGATGATTCGTGGTTTTGGCAACCTGCAATATTTATAAGAATATAGAGGTGAAATATAAGTATGAAAACATAAATCTAGGTAAAATTTGAAGCTCAGAAGGGCATTGGGGCCTTGATTGGGGTACTTAGCTTTGAATTACGTTTCACACCGATGTCTCAGATAAATTAGTAATCATGGGCATAGGACCTTGTACCTTGGATGATCGATTGTAGAAGAGAACATTCACTCAAACATGGATAGTCGGTAGGATTAGGAAGATAGTCGGTATGTTTAGGAAGAAGAGTGAGTATAGGATTTGGACCAAAAGTTCTTTAGCAAAAGGTTTTCGGTTAGAGAGTGAATGTAAATGTCAGCACATGTAAAGAGTCAGTAACAATGATGAACTGGGGAAAATATGTAGGTAAGCGGATAGCTATAGAGATATTAGGAAATCAGCCAAAGTATAATATGAGTGATAGGATTAGAGATTTTCAACAGGGTTGGGTTTGAATATATTATTACAGGAAGAAGCAAATATGTAGTCACCAATAGGCTTGACATTTGAGAGCATTAGTCAAACTGAACATGGATGTTTTTCGTAATCCATGCTCAATTTCCATTTAGGTTTTGGTAAAATCATAAGTGTGAACTTTGCATTTTATGTCCAGAATTTTACTGTGGTAAAATATATATGTAGATCAGGTGACATGAGTATTTCTTCAACCATTAATTGGAGCAATATTTTGAAGACATATAAATTAGTATTGGAGGTACAATTAGGTGTTCTCTGTGTCTATGAATATAGAGATAATGCATGAATAGACCATACTGTGAATGAATAATATTACTGGTTCCAACATTGAATAATGGATTGAATTGATATCTGAAAATATACAGGATATCTTATATTGATATTCATACATTCATTCCAACCAGTTATACATCTAACGGTAATATTAGGGTTATGGTTTATCATAAAGAGTGTGTGAGTTTTGCATCAAAAGTGATTTTGGAAATCGAAAATAATGTATTTGGAATGAAGTCTCATGAAAAGACCAGTCAAGAATACTGGAGGAATACATGTGTTCTGAAGAAGAAAGTGATTGAAAGTGAAACAAATGCTTATAAATTTGTGAACATGTGGATTAAATATATATCCTATAATGTGTATAACTAAATAAATAGTAATGTACCAGTGGTGAATAAAAATAAACCTAAAATACACATCATGTCCCATAGGAATCAACTTGCATTGATGTTAACCTGGGTCAGATACTGTAGAAATATTACGATTTGGATGTATCTTTCACTGAAGTTCGTTTTCAGTACTAGGAAACAAATATGTATTTCTGGAGGATGAATATTTATGAGAATAACCTTGTGAAAATTTAATTATACATACAAACATAAATATGAATTTATTTAGGGAGTGTATAATAAGACACATATATTTCGTATTTGAAAAATCTGGAATATATATATATATATATATATATATATATATATATATATATACACACACAGACATTAAAATACACACAGAGAAATTAAAAAGTAGCAATATATGAGCCAAACCAAATTCACCATGAAATATATATCATCCACAGATCCAAAAATATTCATTTCACTGAACATGGATTTATGTATTATGTTGTTCATCTAGGATACTCACGCATAGGTTGAATTTTCAGTTCCAAAAGTGTTTAACAGGAGTGATCTCTTCTCACAATTTGTATCTGCCAAGTCAAGCACCTCACAAGAATGTACGTGTGGTACCAGGTAGGATTCTATGTGTGATCCCTGGAGAAGATGTAGGCAGCTATGAAGGACCTGAGAGAGCAAATGTCATCTTCCATGGAAAGCAACCTGATCAGGATGAAGGGTTGTGTCTGAATCAGCCTCTCTCTTCGTAATGTAGAGAAGATGGACCAAACCAGGCCTGTGTAAAGAGCTGTTCCCAGGTGCCCATGTTTGATATACCATTCTAACTTGGGAAAGTGTCACAGGAAGTAGGGGCAGCCTCCATCTCATGGAACCCTTGGAAGCAATTGTTAGGAAAAAGTGGTTGCCAAGGCAGTGACCTCATTTAGTTCAGGAAGGAAGTGACCTCACCTCACATCCTTGGTGATGGAACTCTCTGAACTTGGCATCTTTGAAGCCAGGCACCCAGAGCCAGTCTCAGTCCCAGTCCCAGTAGTCTCACTTGTTTGGATTTACCAAGGACAGAGTCAGTCTTTCTTGCTACCTACTGATGTGAAGATGGCCAAATCCCAGGAAAGCTCTTAAGAGGAGCCTTTCCTGAGAAAGCAGGTAGTGTCTCACCGCTTGCTTCTGACAACTCCACAGAGTTGGCCAAAGAGACCAAATCTGAGATAGGACAGGCCATTTCCAGTGAACATAGTATGGCCCACCAGTCAGAGGACACTCTTGAGAGTCACAGACCTACTTGGGGGAAGGAGGTGCTTTTGTGGGTGTTTGTGTGGTTTTGTGGTTTTGTCTCAAGTTCTGAGAATAGGTAGGAAAGGCAGTTTCTTTGGATTGGTGTTGACTGTTTCTAGTAAGTCGTTTGACAAGGCGAGTGCTTCTATATCTGTGTATCCCACTCTGTCACTGATTGTAGACATTATAAAAATGAATGCATCAATGGATACGTCCTGTCTATTAGAAAGCTTTCCAGCATTCATCCTGCCCAATTTATAAATGGACTGCTGTTTGCCTTATCAATGGGCAACACCTGCTATCTTCCTAAGTTCCTGTTTTCTTCCTGACTTCTGGCCACTCTCCAAAATAGGCTCATGGTTTTTTGTCAAAGATATGTACCACCTCCAAGCTCTGTGACATGGCCATGTACTGGACAGCTGAAGGGAATGGGAGCATCTCAGAAAACTAAGATATCAGTGTGACCAGTAAAGTCTCAGTGGAAAAACCCTGCTTTGGGCCTTTTTCTTACCTATTGTTCTGTTGCCCTGAATGTGAGGAAGTTCTTTGCCTCAGGCCACACCATTGTGAAGCCTGAAGAAAACAGTTTTCAAATGGAAATGAGTGGACATCACCTCTGGCTCCCTGCTTAATTGCTTTGGAAAGGGATGTGTCTGAATCAGCATTTTGGCCCTGTGTGAGGCTGTGGCTTAGATTCTCAGCACCCTATGGATCTAAAGACAGATCCCTTGTGTGAATCAAAAACAAAAATGACCAAAAGAGAACTCATTGTGGATGAAGTCTAACCAACTCAACTAACCAACTCACAGTGAAAGTAAATAACTTTTGAAGTGGAGGAGACCCCAGTAAACTTTGAAGTGGATACAGGGGCAATAGATTCAGCCCTTAAGGCCACATTGGGCCCTCTATCAAATAAAAGGTCTCTAGTTCAATGGGCTAAGGGCAGTAAATATTGAGCTGTGACAACTAAGAGGATTATGCACCTGAGGAAAGGAAAAATCCATCACTCTTTCCTAGTAATCCCAGAATGCCCAGCCCCATTGATGTGTAGAGATCTGCTCACCAAGCTCTGGGCCAAAATAACATTTAACCCTGAAGGCCCCCAAGTGGAATTTCTAAATCCTTCAGTAAATACTCCTATAGTCACGGCTCTAACAATGTCAGTAGAAAATGTTCATTAACTCACTCTCCTTGGTTCAAAGAAACTGCAGGCATTCCTGAAGAATCAAGAACAGAGTTTTTGACTAACCGACTCACAGCAAAAGGAAATATCTGAATGGGTAACAAAAGCCTGTCGGGTCCATCAATGGGTTAATGCTTACCCTTTCAAGCTTATTGTAGGAAAGCACCTTTGAGGCACCAGACCAGGACAATTCTCGGAAGTGGACTTTACTGAAATTAGGCAGCAAGTTATGGACTTAAATATCTCCTCGTCTTTGTAGATACATTTTCAGGATGGATTGAAGCCTTCCCAACAAAAAAAAAGGAAAGAAAAAAAAAAACATGGCGCAAATGGTGGTCAAGATGATTCTGAAAGATATTTTTCCAAGATATGGCCTGCCTACAGTAATAGGTTCTGATAATGGACCGGCGTTCATGGGCAAGATAGGTCATGGGTTAACCATTACCCTGGTGATTAATTGGTAGTTACATTATGCTTATAGACCTCAGAGCTCAGTACAGGTAGAAAAAATAAATAGAACCATTAAAGAGACCATAACTAAGTTAAGCTTAGAGACCTGCATAAAAGATTGGACTATGCTCCTGCCTTATGCACTGTTTCATGCAAGAAATACTCCCTCTGTTTCTTTGTGTAACCACTCCCCCTGTGAAATTCTCTGTGGTGCCCCTCCTCCAGTAAGGAACCTAACCCCAACTCTAAGACCTAACGATCCCTTACACACCCCCTTGCTTGACAGACTTAAAGCTCTTGAAAGAACTCAGTGATACCTGTTAAAACAGCTGGCCATGGCCTACCAACCTGGGGACGAGGGGACTCCACATTGATATCAAGTAAGAGACTTCATCTACATAAGACGACATCAGGTGTCATCCCTGGAATCCCACTGGAAAGGATCATACCAGGTGCTACTTATAACACCTACAGTGGTAAAGGTAGACGGAATCACTTGCTGAATCCATGCCTCTCATCTCAAGCCTGCGCCCTGTCCAGACTCTTGCTGGATACTGGAAATGACTGGTAACCCTTTCAAATTGCGTATTCGGTGTGTGGATAAGGCTATAGACTCTCCCCTTGGCCACCAGTAGTCCTAACCCTCATCAGCCCATTCAGCAGTGATGGCTGATAACAAATCCTCTTTGACAAGAAGAATGGTCTATCGCACATACAGCCCCCTTAGGGACCTGGTGGCCATCTCAACACCCAGACATTTGTCAGCTGGCTATAGGTTTTTCCTATTGGGATATCCCTGATAATGTGGATCCCACTAAAATTCCATTAAATCCCTTCCGTATCATAGATAATGGAAACAAACATTATGGATGTAGGGACACGCGAGCCAAATGCATGTTGGCTAGCCTAGATTACTATGTCTGCCCAGCATACTATCAAAGCCACAAACAGCCTCGCCTGTGTGGGGGAAAGCTGACTTCTTCTGTAAGTCATGGGGATGTTAGCATACAGGGACTGCCTGGTGGATTCCAAACTCCTCATCAAATTCAGTACACAGCATTGGCCATATTACCAATTAGACAACGGAAACCCCCTTGCTGAGGTAGCAGGTACGGAGGTACCCCTCCACCAAGACACTCCTCTCTTCTCCTGTCAGTGCCCGCAACGGGTTCCACCAGGTCCTCTGAGCAGCTAACCCAAAGCTCAAACCAGCTGAGGAGAACCCTCAGACCCCTATCCAAGATGTAATGAAAATGGCCTTTAAAGTTGCTTTGTCATCACTGAAAACAGGTGACTAAGTATTTAAAGTCCCTCACAGGCTTTCTGGGATACTCACTCCCGTCTTCCCCTCTGCTCTACCGGTTATACTGCTCAAGTTTTTGTTGCTAGGAAAATCCCAAACCCCTTTCCCATTATTCTTTTATATCTCTCCTTTCTCTCACAGGCTTTTTGGGATACTCATTCCCGTCGTCCCCTCTGTTCTACCTGTTCTTGTGCTTAAGTTTTTGTTGCTAGGAAAATCTCAAACCCCTTTCCCAATATTCTTTTACATCTCTCCTTCCTCATTCTCAGATCCACGGAGCTGCTCTCAGCCTTGCCTTCCACGTCTTTATCTCTGTACCAGGCCCACAGAAAAGTCTTAAATGACCTTCTCCAGAAGTCTTCACCATGGCTGACTTTAGGATTTTCAGCAAAAGAGTCCCTATAAAAGAGTTCACTGTAGATAAACTTCCTCTTTTCGTGTTGCCCTGGTCTACTTGTCAACTGGCTAAAAAATCAGCACTACTAAGCTAGACACACCCTTACTAGTTTTTCACAAAATATGTGAACAAGGCCTCTGACCTTGAGTTGGACTTCACAGAGATGGCTACAATTCTAAGATAAAGAAGTTACCAACTAGGCTCCATGGTAACAACTGTCAGGGAGAAAAAAAAAAGCTCTCCCCCTTTCAGGTGTCCTTGAAAATTTAACTTGCCCAGAACAGAGGAAAAAATAACAGAAACAAAAACTGATTTTTGTGAACTTCTGCAGACTGTGAACTTCTGAGCCCCTTCCCTTACATGTTGGGTAGAAATTCTGAAACTACCTAAACTTGAGGTTCAGGGGATTAATTGATTACAACAGAAGCAATGCGCTCTAAATCTGTTTACAAACAAATAGGACTGTTTCTTTGTCTTTGGTGCTATCTTAGGTGCCTTGCCTTGTCCGTCCCTACAACAGAAAGATTCTATATACTTAAACATTGTTTATGTTTTCATGAAATGGTCAACAGATGTGATTAATTATGTAATGGTGCAGATGTTTCCCAGAGTGCTCAATGATGATGCAGGTCCATTTAAGGATTTAATAGGATCAAATAGGAGGGCATACAACCCAGTTCCACTGGGAACCTGTATCTGTCCCTTTAGCCATCCTATTAGGAAGAGGAGTTGCTGCAGGAGTGGGCAAAGGAACCACTGGCCTAGTCCATGGGATGCAACAAATGCTCCAATTAGAAGCAGCAATACACCAAAACTTAAAGACAATAAAACCTCCATCACAGCTTTATAGGAATCTTTAACCTCTCTCTCTGAAGTTGTTTAAAGAACAGGCGAGGGTTAAAACATCCTCTACATGAGAGAAGGGGGACTATGTGCTGCATTGAGGGAAGAATGTTGTTTTTATGCTGACCATACTGGAGTTGTAAAAGAATCTATGAGTAAATTATGAAAACGCCTTGAAGAGCGTCAACGAGAGACAGAGGCCAAAAAAGTGTGTTTTGAGTCTTGGTTCACACAGTCCCTCTTGTTAACAATGCTTTCATCAGCCCTGGCCAGTCCATTAATAATCCTCATATTATTGCGAACTGTGGGACCCTGTTGGCTCAACCATGTAGTTTCCTTTCTCCAAGCTCAAATTGGACAAGTTAAACTTATGGTAATCAGACAACAATATACCCCACTAGCAGAAGAATAAGTGGGGAATGAAAGGTTAATAGAATAGGTACTTGTCACTTCCTGTTTTACTGTATGCTTAACAAAACACTGTTGAAATCTTGAGAACTGTCCGCAACTGCCAAACTGCAGAATGTACTCAGGCACCCGGTTGAAAAGCAAACCGCCCACTTGCACTGACCCATCAATAAACTTCCATCGCTGCCTTCTCCTAGGAAAGTACATAAGCTCTGCTTAAGCTGTTCTCAGGGCTCTCTGCTCTATTGAAGTGAGCTCTGCGCCCCAGCATGCTGGACCCAAAATAAAACCTTTGTTGTTGTATGAGACAGTCTCTTGGTGGTCTCTTCCTCCTATGCTGACCTGATCATTACAATATTTCACCGCTATATTCTTATAAATATTGCAGGTTACCATTACCATTATTCATCCAGCAGAATGATTCCTAACAAAAATCAAACAAGTTATTAATCCTAACCATATCATCTTCCCTCAATCTAACTTTACAGAAGAGCAGGCACAGACTTGGTCTTACAATACAGGAATGTAGGGGATCTTTCACCTGCTGAGAACCTCAAAGGTCCATGCAGATATGATCCCTGGAGAATATGTAGGCAGCTATGAAGGACCTGAGAGAGCAAAAGTCATCTTCCATGGCAAACAACCTGGTCAGGATAAAGGGATGTGTCTGAATCAGCCTCTCTCTTCTTAATGTAGAGAAGATGGAATGAACCAGGCCTGTGTCAAGAGTTGTTCCCGGGTGCCTATGGTTGATATACCATTCTAACTTGTGAAACTGTAACAGGTAGTAGGGGCAGCCTGAATCTCATGGGACCCTTGGAAGCAACTGTTAGGACAAAGTGGTTGCCCAGGCAGTGACCTCATTCATTTCCTGAAGGAAGTGACCTCACCTCACTTCCTTGTTGATGGAACTCTTAAACTTGGGATCCAGGAAGGCAGGCACCCAGAGCCATTCCCAGTCTCAGTCCCAGTGTTCTCACTTGTTTGTATTTACCAAAGACAGAATCAGTCTTTTTTGGTACCTACTGATGTGAGCATGGCAAAATGCCAAGAGAGTTCTTAAGAGGGGTCTTTCCTGGGAAACAAGGTAGTTGCTCACTGCTGGCTCCTGACAACTTCACAGAGTTGGCTAAGGAGAACAGATCTGAGACAGGGCATGCCATTTTGATGGAACATACTATGGCCCACAAGTCAGAGGACACTCCAGATAGTCTCAGAATTACTAGGGGTAAGGAGGTGCCTTTGTGGGTGTGGGTGTAGTTTTGTGATTTTCCCTTGTTCTGAGAATAGGTAGGAAAGGCGGTTTGTTTGGATTTAGTGAACCTTTTCTAGTAAGTCCTTTGACAAGGCGAGTGTTTCTATGTCTGTATATCCCACTGTGTCCGTGGTTGTAGACATTAGAAAAGAGAATTCATCAATGGATGTGTCCTGTCTAGTAGAAAGCTTCCCAGCATTCATCCTGCCCAAATTATGAATGGACTGCGACATCCCTTATCGATGGGCTACACCTGCTATCTCCCTAAGTTCCAGTTTTCTTCCTGAATTCTGGCCACTCTCCAGAATAGGCTCATGGTTTTGTGTCCAAGTTATGTACCACCTCCAAGCTCTGTGAAATGGCCATGTACTAGATAGCTGAAGAAAATGGCAAGCATCTCAGAAACCTCAGAAATCACTTGGACCAGGAAAGTCTCATTGGAGAAACCCTGATTTGTGCCTTCTGCTTACCTATTTTTTTGTTGCCCTGAATGTCAGGAAGTCTTTGCCTCAAGCCACCCCTTTGTTAAGCCTGAAGAAAAGAGTTTTCAAATGGAATTGAATGGGCATCACCTGTGGCTCTTTGCTTAATTGCTTTGAAAAGGATGTGTCTTATTCAGAATCTTGGCCCTGCGTGAGGCTTTGGCTTAGAGTCTCAGCACCTGATGGATCTAAAGAAAGATTCCATGTGTACATCCAAAACGAAATTGGCCATAAGAGCAGTCCTTGTGGATGAAGTCTCTCACATTCCTCTGTAAGTTTCCTGACCTCCATCAAGTGACAATAGGGATCCTTTTGGTCAAATAAGTTTCTCAATGTCCTGCAGAGGCTACCCCATCGGTGCTTGGGTTTTCTCATGACTCCAAGTGACATAAAGAATCTAAAACCCATAGTCAGTAGGCCTCAAATTGGAGAAGCAATTAGTGGCAGGCCTATTTGATCACTCCTGCTTCACAGAAAGGATGTCCAGGCCACCCTGAATTTAGGCAAATGAGGGGCAAGGGAGATTATTTTGGACACTGTCTTTGGCTGAGCCCCTCATGGAAACCTCCAGCCAGAAGTTATGGTGAGTGTCTAAATGGAAGAAGATGAGGGTCATGTGGGAGTGTTTTGATTTTAATAGTGGTCATTTGTGTGTCGGTTGGAAGAGATGACTGGGTCCACCTGGGCTTGAACTCTAGTGTGATTCCCCTTAGAGACTGAGTTCTGGAACTGACCTCAGGAAAGAATTGCCATGAATTTTGTTCGGATTTTAGGAGGCTAAGCATGAGATTCGCACTTGGAAACTGAGATCTAGGCCCAGGGTGGCTTTTCACAGAGCACTGGGAATCTCAGCCAGGATATCACATGATTTTATTCTGAAGGACTTGGCAGCCATAGTTGAGAGTCAAAACACACATGTACCTCACATCGTAGACCTCAATGCACCTTGCTTCATGTGACCTTTAGGCTACTCTTTGGGAAAACTTCCCTCGGAGAGATCTCCAGAGCTTTCAGTGAAATGAGCATCCTCAACATTTAATTGTCCCTGAATGCACTGAAACCCACATTGCCTCCAACTTCATCCTTGAAAAATGGCTTGATAAATACCATGAAATTTTTTAAAATTTTCATGAAGAGGTGGCACTGGAGAACCTTTGAATATCCTGTTGCTGATTATGAGTATACCAGTCACTGCCTTGTTTGACAGGGTTTCAAGAAAATGGTGTAGAACCGAGAAGCCAGTATGTTGGAGCCTGGTGAGTAGTGGGCCTATAGCCATGGTGGGCTGGTGTATGATGGAACATCTGTGGTGGGGCCATGTACATCAGCCATTGTCTTCCAAATGGCTTTTCGCTGACAAGGTGCAGCTAGCAGACTCTTATATGTAATGGCATCTTGTTATATGGAGAGGTTTCAGGGCAATGTTCAGAATCAGGTTGCTATGGTCAAAGGGCAAGCTATGAGGGATAGAAGCTTGGTTGGTGCATTCTCCAGCAGACCCTGACCCACCACATGTGACAGAACTCCCTCCAGCACTGTGTTTCAGTTGACTTCCTTGTATTTCGAGAAGCAAATACCAAACTACCTGTGCAGCAGGAAGAAACCCCATAAAATGTGGAGGATGACCAAATGGCTTCAGAATTCTCACGGGGATACACATAGCCGCCAGTGGCCCCAGTTTACCTACAAAGATTGAATTCAACACTGCTACCTCATGTTCATTGGAAAATATTAAAGCATGTCCTCCAGGTCACATAGATGCTGACCCAGCTTTGATGGTCTCATTACAAAGGAAGCTAAAGCTCCTGACAACAACATATATTTCAAGTGCCCAAACTCAGAGGCAGTTTCTCAAGAAGTATTTAGGTCAACAAAGCTCCATGTTTGTGGAGTGTTTACCTTGTCCCTTACTTTTGGAAAGTACTCTACCACCTCCAAGGTTTTTAACTTTTGAGCATATTCTATTCCAGATATTTATTCCTAGATTTTCTAACTCTTCACCTCTAAAGATATATTACTTGGGGCGAGGATAATTTCAAGGCATTGTTCTGGATGAGAGTGGGAAAATTTTTGTGTAGCACATATTTGCACACACATTGGGTTCATTTTCCAATTTTCCATTCGAAATACTAAATCCCTGAAACTAACCAATACCCTACTAGACTCTGACTACTAATCCTCATATGATCGAGAAAAACAACCCAAACAGAATACAATTACAAGCATTTCAGAGGAGGCATGGTGTATAGTTGCACTTGCATTTTGCATTATATAAGGTAGCAGTTATTAATCTAGACAACTTTGTGTTGAAATAGTTCTCCATGTGTTTTTTTTTCAATTATTTTATTTCAGTTTATTTTATTTTATTTTTTAGTTGGTTTTTCAAACCTTACAAAGCTCTTGACATATCATATTTCATACATTAGATTCAAGTGGGTTATGAACTCCCATTTTTACCCCAAATACGGATTGTAGAATCACATAGGTTACACATCCACATTTTGCATATTGCCCTATTAGTAACTTTTGTATTCTGCTACCTTTCCTATCATCTACTATCCCCCGTCCCATCCCTTCCCATATTCTCTCTCTCCCCTATCTACTGTAATTCATTTCTCTCCTTGTTTATTTTCCCATTCCCCTCACAATCTCTTATATGTAATTTTGTGTAACAATGAGGGTCTCCCTCGATTACCATGCATTTTCCCTTTTCTCTCCCTTCCCCCCCAACTCAAGTCTCTGTTTAATGTTAATCTTTTCTTCATGCTCTTCCTCCCTGCTCTGTTCTCAGTTGCTCTCATTATATCAAATAAGGCATTTGGTATTTGTTTTTCAGTGATTGGCTAGCTTCACTAAGAATAATCTGCTCTAGTGCAATCCATTTCCCTGCAAATTCCATGATTTTGTCATTTTTTAGTGCTGAGTAATACTCCATGGTGTAAAAATGCCACATTTTTTTTATCCTTTCATCTATTGTACAGTATCTGGGTTGGTTCCTCAGTCCAGCAATTGTGAATTCTGCTGCAATGAACATCGATGTTGCAGTATCCCTGTAATACGCTCTTTTAAGGTCTTCAGGGAATAGTCTGAGAAGGGCAATAGCTGGATCATATGGTGTTTCCATTCCCAGCTCTCCCAGGATTCTCCATACTGCTTTCCAAATTGGGTGCACCAGTTTGCAGTCCCACCAGCAATGCACAAGAGTAACCTTTTCCCCACATCCTCACCAGAACTTGTTGTTGTTTGGCTTCATAATGGCTGCAAATCTTACTGGAGTGAGATGGTGTCTTAGGGTGGTTTCGATTTGCATTTCTCTGACTGCTAGAGATGGTGAGCATTTTTTCATGTACTTATTGATTGATTGTATGTCCTCCTCTGAGAAGTGTCAGTTTAGGTCCTTGACCCATTTGTTGATTGGGTTATTTGTTATCTTATTGTCTAATTTTTTGAGTTCTTTGTATACTCTGGATATTAGGTCTCTATCTGGAGTGTGAGGAGTAAAAATTTGTTCCCATGATGTAGGCTCCCTATTTACCTCTCTTATTGTTTCTCTTGATAAGAAAAAAAATTCAGTTTAAGTAAGTCCCATTTGTTGATTCTTGTTATTAACTCTTGTGCTATGGGTGTCCCATTAAGGAATTTGGAGCCCGACCCAACAATATGTAAATCGAAGCCAGTTTTTCTTCTAACAGATGCAGAGTCTCTGATTTAATATCTAGCTCCTTGATCCACTTTGAGTAAACTCTTGTGCATGGCGAGAGGAGGGGATTCAGTTTCATTTTATTGCAGATGGATTTCCAGTTTACCCAACACCATTTGTTGAAGATGCTATCCATCCTCCATTGCATGCTTTTAGCTCCTTTATCAAATATAACATAGTTGTAGCTTTGTTGATTAGTCTCTTGTGTCCTGTATTCTGTACCATTGGTCTACCCACCTCTTTTGGTACCAGTACCATGCTGTTTTTGTTACTTTTGCTCTGTAATATAGTTTGAAATCTGGTATCACTATACCGCCTGATTAACACGTCCTGCTTAGAATTGCTTTTGTATTTTTGGGTCTTTTATTTTTCCATATGAATTTCATGATTGGTTTATCTATTTCTACAAGAAATGCCGTTGGGATTTTGATTGGCATTGCATTAAAACTATAGAGAACTTATGGTAATATCGCCATTTTGATGATGATAGTTCTGCCTATCCATGAACAGAGTATATTTTTCCATCTTCTAAAATCTTCTTCTATTTCTCTCTTTAGGGTTCTGTTCTTTTCATTGTATAAGTCTTTCACGGCTTTTGTTAGGATGATTCCCAAGTATTTTTTTTTTTGAAGATATTGTGAATGGAGTGGTTGTCCTCATTTCCCTTCCAGACGATTTGTCGCTGATATATAATTCTTTACTGGTCACACGGATATCTGAGATTTGTGAGATGTTTTGAATGAACTGTTTTTCAGAAGGGTTATTTCCATTTCAGAAGATTTGTCACTGATATACAGAAATGCCTTTGATTTATGCGTGTTGATTTTATATCCTGCTACTTTGCTGAATTCATTTATTAGTTCTAGTAATTTTTTGTAGACCCTTTTGGGTTTTCTATGTATAGAATCATGTCCCCAGCAAATAGTTATAATTTAAGTTCTTCTTTTCCTATTTTTATGCTTTTGATTTCTTTCGTCTGTCTAAATTGCTCTGGCCAGTGTTTCGAGAACTATATTGAATAGAAGTGGTGATAGAGTGCATCCCTGTCTTCTTCCAGATTTTAGAGGGGATGCATTGAATTTTTCTCGATTCAGAAAATTAGCCTGAGGCTTAACATAGATACCTTTTACAATGTTGAGGTAAGTTTCTGTTATCCCTAATTTTTCTAATGTTTTGAACATAAAGGGATGCTGTACTTTGTCGAATGCTTTTTCTGTGTCTATTGAGATGATCATATGGTTCTTATCTTTAAGTCTATTGATGTGGTGAATAACATTTATTGATTTCCATATATTGAAACATCCTTGCATCCGAGGGATGAAGCCTACTTGATCATAGTGCACAATTTTTTTGATGTGCCTTTGTATTCGATTCGCCAGAATTTTATTGAGGATTTTTGCATCTAGGTTCATCAGAGATATTGGTCTGAAGTTTTCTTTCGATGAGGTGTCTTTGTCTGGTTTTGGAATAAGGGTGATGTTGGCCTTATAGAACGAATTAGGAAGAGCTCCCTCTTTTTCTATTTCCTGAAATAACTTGAAAAGTATTGGTATTAATTCTTCTTTAAAGGTTTTGTAAAACTCCGCTGTATACTCATCCGGTCCTGGGCTTTTCTTGGTTGGTTGTCTTTTGATTGCTTCTTCTATTTCATCCATTAATATTGGTCTGTTTAAATTGTGTGTATCCTCCTGACTCAGTCTGGGCAAATCATATGTCTTAAGAAATTTATCAATGTCTTCGCTATTTTCTATTTTATTGGAATATAGGTTTTAAAAATAATTTCTAATTGTCTTCTGTATTTTGTAGCATCTGTTGTGATATTGGCTTTTTCATTCCGTATGTTATTAATCTGTGTTCCATCTCTTTTTCTCTTCGTTAGCATGGCCAAGGGTCTGTCGATCTTATTTATTTTTTCGAAGAACCAACTTTTAGTTTTGTTAATTTTTTTTTATTTTTTTATTGGTTGTTCAAAACCTTACAAAGCTCTTGCTTGACATATCGTATTTTATACATTAGCATACATTAGCTTCAAGTGAGTTATGAACTCCCTTTTTAACCCCAAGTACAGATTGCATAATCACATGGGTTACACATCCACATTTTTACATAATGCCCTATTAGTTACTGTTGTATTCTGCTCCCTTTCATATCCTCTACTATCCCCCCTCCCGTGCGCTCCCATCTTCTCTCTCTACCCCATCTACTGTAATTCATTTCTCAGCTTGTTTATTTTTCCATTCCACTCATAACCTCTTATATTTAATTTAGTATAACAATAAGGGTCTCCCTCCATTTCCATGAAATTCCCTTTTTCTCTCCCTTTTCCTCCCACCTCATGTCTCTGTTTAATGTGAATCTTTTCTTCATGCTCTTCATCCCTGCTCTATTCTTAGTTGCTCTCATTATATCAAAGAAGACATTTGGTATTTGTTTTTTAGGGATTGGCTAGCTTCACTAAGCATAATCTGCTCAAGTGCCGTCCATTTCCCTGGAAATTCCATGATTTTGTCATTTTTTAGTGCTGCGTAATACTCCATGGTGTATAGATGCCACATTTTTGTAATCCATTCATCCATTGAAGGGCATCTGGGTTGGTTCCACAGTCTAGCTATTGTGAATTGCACTGCTATGAACATTAATGTGGCAGTATCCCTGTAATATGCTCTTTTAATGTCTTCAGGGAATAGTGTGAGAAGAGCAATAGCTGGATCAAATGGTGGTTCCATTCCCAGCTTTCCCAGGATTCTCCATACTGCTTTCCAAATTGGCCGCAAGAATTTGCAGTCCCACCAGCAATGTACAAGAGAACCCTTTTCCCCACATCCTCGTCAGCACTTGTTGTTGTTTGACTTCATAATGGCTGCCAATCTTACTGGAGTGAGATGGTATCTTAGGGTGGTTTTGATTTGCATTTCTCTGACTGCTAGAGATGATGAGCATTTTTTCATCTACTTGTTGATTTATTGTATGTCCTCCTCTGAGAAGTTTCTGTTCAGGTCCTTGGCCCATTTGTTGATTGGGTTATTGGTTATCTTATTGTCTAATTTTTTGATTTCTTTGTATATTCTGGATATTAGGGCTCTATCTGAAGTGTGAGGAGTAAAGTTTAGTTCCCATGATGTAGGCTCCCTATTTACCTCTCTTATTGTTTCTCTTGCTGTGAAAAAACTTTTTAGTTTAAGTAAGTCCCATTTGTTGATTCTTGTTTTTAACTCTTGTGCTATGGGTGTCTTATTGAGGAATTTGGAGCCCGACCCCCCTGATATACAGGAATGCCTTTGATTTATGCTTGTTGATTTTATATCCTGTCACTTTGCTGAATTAATTTATTAGTTCTAGTAGTTTTTTTGTAGACCCTTTTGGGTCTTCTAGGTATAAAATCATGTCATCCGCAAATAGTGATAATTTAAGTTCTTCTTTTCCAATTTTTATGCCTTTTATTTCTTCGTCTGTCTAATTGCTCTGGCCAGTGATTCAAGAACTATATTTAATAGAAGTGGTGAGAGAGGACATCCCTGTCTTGTTCCAGATTTTAGAGGGAATGCCTTCAATTTTTCTCCATTCAGAATGATGCTAGCCTGAGGTTTAGCGTAGATAGCTTTTACAATGTCAAGGTAATTTCCTGTTGTCCCTAGTTTTTCTAATGTTTTGAACATAAAGGAATGCTGTACTTTGTTGAATGCTTTTTCTGTGTCTATTGAGATGATCATATGGTTCTTATCTTTAAGTCTATTGATGTGGTGAATAACATTTATTGATATCCATATATTGAACCATCCTTGCATCCCAGGGATGAATCCTACTTGATCATGGTGCACAATTTTTTTGATGTGCCTTTGTATCCGATTCCCTAGAATTTAATTGAGGATTTTTTCATCTAGTTTCATCAGGGATATTGGTCTGTAGTTTTTTTTCTTTGAGGTGTCTTGTCTGGTTTCGGAATCAACGTGATATTGGCCTCATAGAATGAATTTGAAAGAGCTCCCTCTTTTTCTATTTCCTGAAATAACTTGAAAAGTATTGGTATTAATTCTTCTTTAAAGGTTTTTTAAAAGTCCGCTGTATACCCATCCGGTCCTGGGCTTTTCTTGGTTGGTAGTCTTTTGATTGCTTCTTCAATTTCATCCACTGATATTGGTCTGTTCGAATTGTGTGTATCCACCTGACTCAATCTGGGCAAATCATATGTATTAAGAAATTTATCAATGTCTTCACTATCTTCTATTTCATTGGAATATAGGTTTTAAAAACAATTTCTAATTGTCTTCTGTATTTCTGTAGCATGTGTTGTGATATTGCCTTTTTCATCCCGTATGTGAGTAATCTGAGTTCTCTCTCTTCTTCTCTTTGTTAGCATGGCTAAGGGTCTGTCAATCTTGTTTATTATTTCGAAGGACCAACTTTAAGTTTCGTTAATTTTTTAAATAGTTTCTTTTGTTTCAATTTCGTTGATTTCCGCTCTGATTTTAATTATTTCTTGCCTTCTGCTGCATTTGCTGTTGTTTTGTTCTTCCTTTTCTAGGGCTTTGAGATAAAGTGTGAGCTCATTAATTTGTTGGTTTTTCTTTTTTTTTTTTTTTTTTTTGAGGAATGACCTCCAGGCGATGAATTTCCCTCTTAAAACTGCTTTCATTGTGCCCATAGATTCCGATAAATTGTGTCTGTATTTTCATTTATCTCTAAGAATTTTTTGATTTCCTCCTTGATGTCAGAAGAACTTTATGTCTGTAACCCCTTAATCATTCAGTAACATATTGTTCATTTTCCATGTGATATAGGATTTTTTCTTCCTTCTTTTATCATTGATTTCCAGTTTCATTCCATTATGATCAGATAAAATGCATGGTATTCTCTCCACCCCTTTATCTTTACTGAGGGTTGCCCTATGGCAAAATATATGGTCTATTTTTGAAAAGGATCCATGTGCTGCTAAGAAAAAAGTATATCCACTTGATAATGGTTGATATATTCTATATATGTCAGTTAAGTTGAGGTTATTGATTGTGATATTGAGATCTATAATTTCTTTATTCAACATTTGTTTGGAGGATCTGTCCAATTATGAGAGAGGTGTGTGGAAGTCACCCATGATTATTGTGTTGTGGTCTATTTGATTCTTGAACTTGAGGAGAATTTGTTTTATGAATATTGCAGCACCATTATTTGGTTCATAAATATTGATAATTGTTATATGTTGTTGGTGAATGGTTCCTTTTAACAGTATATAATGTCCTTCCTTATCCCTTTGGATTAACTTAGTCTTGAAGTCGATTTTATTCGATATGAGGATGGCCACCCCTGCTTGTTTGCGAGGACTTTGTGTGGTATATTTTTTCCCAACCTTTCACCTTCAGCCTGTGTATGTCTTTTCCTGTCAGATGTGTCTCCTGGAGGCAGCATATTGTTGGATTTGTTTTTTTAATCCAAGTTAGCAGCCTATTTTGCTTTATTGGAGAGTTTAAGCCATTAACGTTTAGAGTTTCTACTGATGTATGGTTTGTACTGCCAGCCATGTTTGATTATTTATCTTTTTTTTAAATTTAGATTGTTTCTCCATAATTAGATTTCCCCCCACCTCTGTCATTACCGAGGCACATCCCACTGATGATTTTTGTTGTTGTTTTTTATTTCTTCCTTGTGTAGTGTTTTGCTCAAGAGGCTTTGCAATGCTGGTTTTCTGGCTGCAAATTCTTTTAGCTTTTATTTATCATGAAAGATTTTTATTTTGTTGTGTACCTGAAGCTTAATTTTGCTGGATACAGAATTCTTGGTTGGCATCCATTGGCTTTCAGTGTTAGAAATACGTTGTTCCAGGATCTTCTCGCTTTCATCGTCTGTGATGAAATATCTCTTGTTAACCTTATTGGTTTACCCCTGAATTGTATTTGCCTTCTTTTTCTTGTAGCCTTTAATATTTTCTCTTTGTTCTGTATATTGGATATATTGGATATCTTCATAACAATGTGTCTTGGCGTTGGTCTACTGTGATTTTGTGTGCTCGGTGTCCTCTATCCATCTACAATTTGTATATCCATTTCCTTTTTTATTTCTGGAATGTTATCTGTAATTATTTCATTCAGCAGGTTACTCATTCCCTTGGTTTGAATCTCTGTACCTTCCTCTATCCCGATGACTCGTAAGTTGTTTTTTTTTTTTATGTTATCCCATATCTCTTGGATGTTATTCTCATGATTTTTTATCAGCCTTTCTTAGTTGGCGAGACTCTTTTCAAGATGATATATTATGTCTTCATTATCTGACGTTCTGGCTTCTACTTGCTCCACTCTTTTAATGATACTCTCAGTTGAGTTTTTAATTTGGTTTATCGTTTCCTTCATTTCTAGAATGATTGTTTGATGTTTTTGTAATCTCTATCTCCTGATAAAGATGCTTATCTTCTATTTTATCTGTTTATGAAATTCATTTTCAAAGTGTTCTTTCACTGTGTGGATTTGCTGTCTCGTATCATCTTTAAGGTTCCATTCCATCTGTCTAAGGTATTCCTACAGTTCTTTATATGACCATTTTTCTGAAGACTCTAGGTCCTTCTGAATATTTAGGCTGTTCTTCATTGTTTGTACTCCTTGTCTTTCTTGCTTGTTTATCCTTCTCTTGTTACTTCTTGTTTTGTTTGACTGCGGAGTTACTGTTTACTCTTATAAATTTATTTCATGCTTGGAAGGAAAGATAATAGAAGGAAAACAAAGAAGTCACTAAAGAGAATGAGAGTAGGCAGGTAGAATTCAAGGAAGGGAGAATAAGAAAATTGAAACGAAATGAAAAGACAAAAGAAAAAAATAGAAAATAAAGAAAGAAATATTTTTTTAAAAAATAATAATGATAAAAAAATGAAAATTAAAATTTAAAAATAATAATAACCCTAGTACTGAAAGTAACATCAATGAATGGTGCATACATATCTTAATATTTATACAGTTACTGACCCAGTTTAACATCAATGCATGTAGATTCCTATGGGACATTATTTGTATTTCGATGTTCATTTTTATTCAACAGTGGTACATTACTATTTCTTCAGTTTATGCACACATTAGGATATATATTTCATCCACAAGTTCGCAAATTTATAGGAATTTGTTTCATTTTCAATCACTTCCTGCTTCAGGACACATGTATTCTTCCTTCTCTCCTAACTGGTCTTTTCATGAGACTTCTTTCCAAACACATTATTTTCGATTTCCATAATCACTTTTGAAGCAAAACTCACATCCCCTTCATGATAAATTATAACTCTGATATTACCATTAGATGTATAACTGGTTGGAATGAATGATTGTATACCAATATAAGATTTCTTATATACTTTCAGATATCAATTCATTCCATTATTTAAGGTAAAACCCATTATTTTTTTATTCACTGTATGTTCTATTTATTCATTATCTCTATATTCATAGACACAGTGTACACCTCTTTGTACCCCCAATACTAATTTATACTTATTCAAAATATTGCTCCCAGAAACAGTGGAAGGAATACTCATGTCACCTGATCTTCATATACATTTAATCACAGAAATATTCTGGACAAAAAATGCAAAGTTCACACTTACGATTGTACCAAAGCCTAAATGGAATGTAAACATGGATTACTAAAAACATCCAGGTCCAGGTTGCCTAATCCTCTCAAATGTCAATCCTATTGGTGACTACATATTTGTTTCTTCTTAAGATTATATATTCAAACTCAACCCTATTGAAAATGTCTAATTCTATCCCTCACTTTATACATTGCCTGATTTCATAATGTCTCTATTGCTATCAGCTTTCCTACATATTTACACAGTTCATCATTGTGACTGACTCTTCACATGTGCTGATATTTACATTCACACTCTAATCGATAACTTATTTCTGAAGAACTGTTGTTCCAAATCCAATACTCACTCTTCTTCCTAAACCTACTGACTATCTTCCTAATCCTACTGACTATCCCTTTTTGACTGGATGTTCCCTTCTACATTCAATCATCCAAGGTACAATGTCTTATGCCATTGTGTATCGATTTATCTGAGAAACCTGTGCAGAACGTAATTCAACGTTAACTATACCAATCAAGGGCCCAATGACATTCCGGGCTTCAAATATTACTTAGATTTCTTTTTTCATATATATATTTCACCACTATATTCTTATAAATTTCGCAAGTTCCCAATTACATTAATGATCCAGCAGAATGATTCCTAACCCAAATGGAACTCGTTATTAACCCTAACCATACACTGTTCCTTCAATCTAAGTTTACAGAAGAGCAGGGACAGTGTTGGTCTTCCAATACAGGAATGTAGTAGATCTTCCATCTGCTGAGAACCTCAAAGCTCCATGCAGAAATGATCCCTGGAGAAGATGGAGACAGCTATGAAAGACCTGAAAGAGCAAAAGTCATCTTCCATGGGAAACAACGTGGTCAGGATGAAGGGTTGTGTCAGAGTCAACTTATCTCTTCTTAATGTAGAGAAGATGGACCAAACCAGGCCTGTGTTGGTAGCTGTTCCTGGGTGCCTATGGTTGTTATACCATTCTAACTTGTGAAAGTGTCACAGGAAGTAGGGGCAGCCTCCATCTCAAGGGACCGATGGAAGCAACTGATAGGACAAAGTGGTTGCAAAGGCAGTGATCTCATTTATTCCTGAAGAAAGTAACCTCACCTCACTTCTTTGGTTATGGAACTCTCTGAACTTGCGATCCAGGAAGCCAGGCACCCAGAGCCAGTCCCAGTCCCAGTCCCAGTGTCTCACTTTTTTGGATTTACCAAGGACATAGTCAGTCTTTCTTGGTATCTACTAATGTGAGGAGGCCAATTGTCAGGAAAGCTCGGAAGAGGGGCTTTTTCTGAGAAATCCGGTAGTGGCTCACTCCTGGCTCTTGACAACTTCACACAGTTGGCCAGAGACCAGATGTGAGACAGGACAGGAAATTTCAGGGATCATAGTATGGCCCATCATTCAGAGGATACTCCGGATAGTCACAGACCTATTTGGGGGGAGGAGGTGCCATTGTGGGTGTGGGTGTGGGTTTGTGGTTTTGTCTCATGTTCTGAGATTAGGTAGGAAAGGTGGTATGTTTGGTTTGGAGCGAACTAATTTTAGTAAGTCGTTTGACAAGGGAAGTGTTTCTTTTTCTGTGTATCACACTGTGTCCGTGGGTGTAGACATTAGAAAAGAGAATGCACCAGTGGATGTGTCCTGTCTAGTAGAAAGCTTCCCAGCATTCATCCAGCGCAATTTATGAATGGACTGTGGCTTGCCATATCGATGTGCAATACCTGCTACCTTCCAAACTTGATGTTTTCTTCATGAATTCTGGCCACTCTCCAGAATAGGCTCATGATTTTGTTTCCAAGTTATGTACCACCTCCAAGCTCTGTGACATGGCCATGTACTAGATAGCTAAAGGGAATGGCGAGCATGTCAGAAAACTCAGATATCAGTGTGACCAGTAAAGTCTCAGTGGAGAAACCCTGCTTTGGGCCATTTGCTTACATATTGTTTTGTTGCTCTGAGAGTCAGGAACGTCTTAATCTCAGGCCACTCCTTTGTGAAGTCTGAAGAAAAGAGTTTTCAAATGGAAATGAATAGGCTTCATCTGTGGCTCTTTTCTTAATTAATTAGGAAAGAGATGTGTCTGAATCAGCCTCTTTGCCAAGTGTGATACTTTGGCTTAGATTCTCAGCACCTGATGGATCTAAAGAACAATCCAATGTGTGCAACCAAATCCAAAATGGCAAAAAAAGTTGTCATTGTGGATGAAGTCTCTTGCCTTCCTCTGTAAGGTTCCTGAATTCCATCAAGTGAGATAGACATCATTTGGGTCAAATTAGTTCTTAAAACCCATTAAGAGGCTATCCCATAGGTGCTTGGTTTTACTCATCTCTCCAATTCACATAAAGAATCTGTACCCGACACTCAGTAGGCCTCAAACTGGAGGAGTGGAGCAGTATTACGGGCAGGCCTATTTGATCACTCCTGGTACACAGAAAGGGTGTACAGGCCACCATGAATGTAGGGAAATGAGGGGCAATGGAGCTAATTTTGGACACTGTCTTGGGCTGTGCTAATGCTCTCAAATGTCAATCCTATTGGTGACTACATATTTGTTTCTTCCTAAGATTATATACTCAAACTTAACCCTGTTGAAAATGTCTAATCCTATCACTGATTTTACACTTAGCCTGATTTCATAATGTCTCTAAGGATATCTGCTTTCCTACATGACTGACTCTTCACTTGTGTTGACATTTACATTGACTCTCTAATCCTAACCCTATTGCTAAAGAACTTTTGTTCCAAATCCTATACTCTCTCTTTTTCCTAAAACTACTGACTATCTTTCTAACCCTTCTACCTATCACTTTTTGAATGGATGTTCTCTTCTACATTCAGTCATCCAAGTAAATGTCGGGCAAGTGTTGAAGGAGGAGACAACCAAGAGACTACCTCATGCAACAGCAAAGGTTTTATTGGGGGTCAAGCATGCTGGGACTCAGAGCCCACTTGAGTAGAGCAGAGAGCCCTGAGAAAAGCTTAAGCAGAGCTTATATACTTTTCTTGGAGAGGGCAGGGAGGGAAATTTATTGATGGGTCAGGGCAAGTGGGCGGTTTGCATTCAAACAGGTGAGGGAGTACATTCTGCAGTTTGGCAGTTGGGGACAGCACATTCTGGGAACAAGTTTAGCAAACAGTTTGCAAGATTTCAACAGTGTTTTTTTTAAGCATACAGAAAAACAGGAAGTGACAAGTACATATTTTATCAACCTTTCATTCCCCACTTCTTCTTCTGGCTACTTTTAATCATTAAAGTGACCGTTGGGGGGTGTCACATTCTATGTCTGCTAGTGGGGTATTACCATAAGTTTAACTTGTCCAATTTGTGCTTGGAGAAAAGAAATTACACAGTTAAAGAAACAGGGTTTTATTGTTAGCAATAATATGGGGATTTTTATTGGATCGGCCAGGGTTGATAAAAACGTATTTAAAGAGGGGGACTGTGTAATCCGAGATTTAAACCACCCTTTTGGGGCCTCTCTCTCTCGTTGACGCTCTTCAAGGTGTCTTTTTAATTTACTCATAGTTTTTTTTTTAAAACTCCAGTATTGTCGACATAAAAAAAAACATTCTTCCCTCAATGCAGCGCAAAGGCCCTCTTCTCTCATGAAGAGGAGGTCCAACCCTCGACTGTTCTGTAAAACAACTTCAGAGAGAGAGGTTAAATATTCCTGCAAAGCTGTGATGGAGGTTACTAAAATCTTTAAGTTTTGATCTATTGCTGCTTCTAATTGTGTCATTTGTTGTGTCCCATGGACCAGGGCAGTGGTTCCTGTGCCCAACCCTGCAGCAACTCCTATTCGTAATAGAATGGCTAAGGTGAGGAATATATGATCCAAGTGGAACAGGGTTTTATGCCCCCCTCTTTGATCTTCAAATGAACCTGCATCATGATAGAGCACTCTTGGAAACCACTGCACCATTACACAATTAATCACATTTGTTGACCATTTCATGAAAACATAAACAATGTTTAAGTATATAGAATTATACTGTTGTAGGGACGGACAAGGCAAGGCACCTAATATAGCACCAAAGACACAGAAACAGTCTTATTTGGTTGCAACCAGATTCAGAGGGCATTGCTTCTGTTGTAATCAATTAATTTCCTGAAACCCAAGTTTAGGTAGTTTCAGAATTTTGTACCAAACATGTAAGGGAAGGGGCTCAGAAGTTCACAGTCTGCAGAAGGTCACAAAAAGCAGTTTTTGTTTCTGTTTTTTCCTCAGTTCGGGGCATGTCAACTTTTAAAGGACACCTGGGTGGGGGAGAGCTTTTGCTTCCCTTTCTTTTTTTTCCCCTGCCAGCTGTTTCTATGCAGCCCAGTTTGTAACTTCTTTATCTTAGAAATGTAGCCATCTCCGTGAAGCTCCAGCTCAAGGCCAGCTCAAGGCCATACTTTGTGAAAAACTACTAAGGGTGTGTCTAGATCAGGAGTGCTGAATTTATTAGCCAGTTGCCAAGTAGACCAGGGCAACAGGAAAAGAGGAAGTTTATCTACAGTGAACTCTTTTATAGGGACTCTTTTGCTGAAAGTCCTAATGTCAGCCATCATGAAGACTTCTGGAGAAGGTCAGTTAAGACTTTTCTGTGGGCCTGGTACAGAGTAGGAAGTCTGGGAAGGCAGGGCTGAGAGCAGCTCCATGGATCTTAGAATGAGGATGGAGACATGTTAAAGAATATTGGGAAAGGGGTTTGACATTTTCTAGCAACAAAAACTTGAGCAGTAGAACAAGTAGAGCAGAGGGGAAGACAGGAATGAGTATCCCAAAAACCTGTGAGGGACTTTAAATTCTTAGTAACCTGTTTACAGTGATGACAAAGCAACTTTTAAAGCCATTTTTATTACATATAGGATAGGGGTCTGAGAGATTTCCTCAGCTTGTTTGAGCTTTGGATTAGCTGGTAAGAGGACCTGGTGGGACCCGTTGTGGGCACTGACAGGAGAAGAGAGGAGTGAGTGAGTGGAATGGTACCTCAGTACCTCTTACCTCAGCAAGGGGGCAATGGTCTGAGAACCGGCAGAGGTTTGGGTTTTTGATCTAGTAATTGGAGGGGAGAAATCAAATTCCTGAGGTGGGTGTGACAGCAGAGAGTCTGGAGCAGAAGGCTGAGGGTGAGCATGTATTTGAGAAACATAGTTCAGGATGTGAGCAAAGGAGGGAAAAGGCCTCCACATAGGAAAAACTTTTTTCACTCTTTTGAGCACTTGCAGAAGTTAAAAATGTCACGCAGAATTTGAGGATCTAGTGACCCCTCTGTGGGCCATCGGTTTTGGTTATCTAATTGGTAATATGGCCAATGCTGTGTACAGAATTTGATGAGGAGTTTGGGTTCCATCTGGCAGTCCCCGTATGCTCACATCCCCAGGACTTACAGAAGATGTTGGCTCTCCCCACAAACAGCCATGACTGTTTGTGGCTTTGATAGTCTGCCTTGCAAACATAGTAGTCTAGGCTAGCCAACCTGCATCTGGCTCACGTGTCCCTACATCCATAATGTTTGTTTCCATTATCTATTGTATGGAAGGGATTTAATGGAATTTTACTGGGATTCTCTATATCAGGGATATCCCAATAGGAAAAACCTATAGCCAGCTGACAAATGTCTGCGTGGAGAGGTGGCCACCACGTCCGTAAGGGGGCTGTATGCGAGATAGACCATACTTCTCGTTCAGTAGGATTTGTGATCAGCCATCGCTGCTTAATGGGCTGATGAGGGTTAGGACTACTTGTGGTCAAAAGGAGAGTCTATAGCCTTATCCACACGGCGAATACACAATTTGAAAGTGTTACCAGTTTTTTCCAGTTTTCAGCCACAGTCTGGACATGGCACAGGCTTGAGATGAGAGGCATTGATTCAGGATGTGATTCCGTCTACCTTAACTGCTGTAGGTGTTATAAGTAGCACCTAGTATGCTCCTTTCCAGTGTGGTTCCAGAGATGACACCTGTTGTTGTCTTATGTAGATGAAGTCTCTTACTTGATATTGATGTGGAGTCCCCTCGTCCGCAGGTTTGTAGGCAGTGGCCATCTGTTTTCACAGGTATCCCTGAGTTCTTTCAAGAGCTTTAAGTCTGTCAAGCAAGGGGATGTGGAAGGGATCGTTAGGTCTTAGAGTTGGGGTAGGACCCTTACTGGAGGAGGGGCAACATAGAGAATTTCATAGGGGGTGAGGTTACACAATGAAACAGAGGGAGTATTTCTTGCATGAAACAGTGCATAAGGAAGGAGCATAGTCCAAACTTTTATGCCGGTCTCTAAGCTTAATTTCATTATGGTCTTTTTAATGGTTATAATCATTCTTTCTACCTGTCCTGAACTCGGGGGTCTATAATCACAATGTAACTTCAAATTAATCCCCAGGATCCTGGCTCACTCCTGACTTACCTGGGCCACGAACACCGGTCCGTTATCAGACCCTACAACTTTAGGCAGGCCTTTTCATGGAAAAATATCTTCCAGGATCTTCTTGACAACCATTTGCACTGTTTCTTTTTTTTTCTTTTTTCTTTCATTTTTCTAGTGGGGAAGTCTTCAATGCATCCTGAAAATGTATCTACAAAGACTAGGAGATATTTAAGTCCATAACTTGCTGGCTTAATTTCAGTAAAGTCCACTTCCCAGAATTGTCCTGGTCTGGTTCCTCGTAGGTGCTTTACTGCAGGAAGCTTGGAAGGGTAAACATTAACCAATTGATTGACCCGACAGGCTTTTGTTACCCATTCAGTTATTTCGTTTCATTGTGAGTTGCTTAGTGGAAAACTCTGTTCTTGATCCTTCAGGAATGAATGCAGTTTCTTTGAACCAAGGTGAGTGAGTTGATGTACATTTTCTACTGACATAGTTAGAGCCATGATTATAGGAGTTTTTAACTGAAGGATTTAGAAATTCCACTTGGGGGCCTTCAGGGTTAAAAGTTATTTTGTCCCAGAGTTTGGTGAGCAGATCTCTGCCCATCAATGGGGCCAGGCATTCTGGGATTACTAGGAAGGAGTGAAGGAATTTTCCTTTCCCCTGGTCCATGGTCTTCTAGTTGTCAAATTCCGATATTTACTGCCATTAGCCCCTTGAATTAGAGACCTTTTATTTTATAGAGGGCCCAATGGGGCTTTAAGGGCTGAGTATATTGCCCCTGTATCTACTTCAAAGTTTACTTGGGTCTCCTTCACTTCAAAAGTTACCCTGAGGTCGGGGAGAGGATCTGAGCCCCGACTTTCTTTGTCATCCTCCAGATTCAAAATGTCTGGCTGGCATGACTGTCTCTTTCTAGGGCACTCTTTGGCCCAGTGTCCTTTTTCGTTATAGTAGACCCATTTATCTGAGGCCAGGGGTGGCCTCTAGTGTGGGCCCAGTTATCCCTTCCTGTCTCCATGTTTCTTAATTTCTGGCCTATTTGTTGTTATGACCAGGACCTTAGTCAATGCCTTAGTCTGTCTTTTGTTTCTTTTATCCTACCTTTGCTACCTTCTCTTCCTCAGTTTCTCCCTTATAGTATACGTTCTTGGCTTCTCTGACTAAATCTCTCAAAGTCATATCTTGTAATCCATCTAAGCATTGTAACTTTCTTTTAATATCCAGGGCAGCTTGCCCAATAAAGGCCATCATGACAGATGCCTTTTGATCCTCTGACTGAGGATCTAAAGTAGTATATCTCCTCTATGCCTCCCTTATTCTCTCTAGAAAAAGAGAGAGTTTCATCAGGCCCTTGAATATTCTCTCTTACCTTGGCCAAATTTGTTGGTCGCCTAGCGGCCACTAAGATACCCACTATTAGAGCCTGGTGATAAGTGGAGAGATGCTCTCTACCTTCAAAGGTGTTGGGGTCCCAGTTGGGTCGTTTCAAGGGAAAGCTGGCTTTGAATATGTTGGGAAGTTGTGTCAGTCACACATCTGGTCCGAGGATATTTTTCCTAGCATCCAGAAGGATTCTCTTTTGTTACTTTCTCATGAAGGGAGTCCCTAGGTGTTGTTGGCAGACATCCCAAGTAGGCTGGTGTGAAAACATCAGTGACTCAACCAGACCTGGGAGCCAGGTTGGGTCCTTGGTAAAAGGTGGATTGTTATTTTTCCACTTATACAGGTCTGAAGAGGAGAAAGGCTAATACTGGTAGGCTTGTATTTTTCCCCATGGCTGTCGTCAATCATTGGCCCATAGGGATGGAGGGGCAGCAACACGGGAGTTCCAGGGTTTTCAATCATTTGCCGGCAGTGAGTTCCTTTAGCCGGGCCAGTTTCCTCCAGGGGAGGAGGGGCTGTGAGTGCCACAGGGGAGTTATCTGGAGGGCGCTGGGCTGGCTTAGCTTCCTCCAATGGCGGAGAGGCTGAGTCAGCAGCAGGGGAATCACTTCGAGTGTGTTGGGGGTTGGGGGACGAGGGCAGAGGATAAGGATGGGGACGAGAGTCCAGTAGAGTCAAAGAACAGAGGGTGGAGGAGAAGGAGAAGCAGAGGGTTTGAGAGATCGTGGGGGAACGAGTAGGAGCAGGAGCAGGGGCAAGGAAAGGCTATACCCATGAAAGAGGAGATTTGCAGAGGTCCTGCCAAGTTAAGTGATATGGCTGTTGATCCGGATGGCTATGTGGCTCTCTCTGAAAGACAATATCTCTGACTTTTTAAATTAGTGGGAAGTAGAAAGATCCTTCTAGGGGCCATCCGAATCCAAAGCTGGGCCATTCTGAGGCACAGAGAGTCTGCCAGGTTCAGCGTTTTACTAAAAAAGAAAGATTCTGAGCCCTTAAGAGGACGTTGGTCCAGTGATCAAGGGTCAGGGAGAGAGGAATTGAAGTGATCTGTCCCATAATGAAAGATACGCAAACAGTAAAAGCAACGACACACGACACAGACAAGAAAAGACAATAAAGACATGCAATGGACGTCCAACACTGAGACCAGGACTGAGTAGCCGGCAAAATCCGATGGGCTGGCAATACTGAATCTGAAACAAAACATCACTGAGTCGAGGAGACTATTGTTTTTCGATTTCCCGAGTCCTCTGTGGCGTCCCCCAGGGATGTGGCCTGTGGCTCTGGTGACACGTCTGTCAGCCACCATCGGAGAGAACTCATGCTCTTCATTGACAGCCATTTTACAAAGCCCTAACTTGAAACCTGAAACCAGAAAGAGGCGCCCTACTTACCCCGAGAGCAGCCCGTTGGGGTCTCTCATCCGCCACTGCCAGATCTCGGTGGAACCTAAATATGTAAAGGGAGGGTGAGCGTTGGTGGAAGAGACCACCAAGACACTGTCTCATGCAAAAGCAAAGGGTTTATTGGGGATCCAGCATGCTGGGGCTCAGAGCTCATTTGAATAGAGCAGAGAACCCTGAGAACAGCTTAAGCAGAGCTTATATACTTTCCTTGAAAAGAGCAGGGAGGGAAGTTTATTGATGGGTCCGGGAGAGTGAGCGGTTTGCGTGCAAATGGGTGAGGGAGTACATTCTGCAGTTTGGCAGTTGGGGACAGCACATTCTGGAAACAAGGATAGCAAACAGTTCTCAAGATTTCAAAAGTGTTTTATTAAGCATACAGAATAACAGGAATTGACAAGTACCTATTTTATTAACATTTCACTACCGACTATACTTTGCCAGATTTCCTAATGTCTCTATTGATATCTGCTTTCCTACATATTTTTCCCAGTTCATCATTGTGACTGACTCTTCACATGTGCTGACATTTACATTCACTCTATATCCGAAACCCTATAGCTAAAGAAATTTTGGTCCAAATTCTATACTCAGTCTCCTTAATAAACCACCAACTATCTTCCTAATCCTACTGACTATCCCTTTTTGACTGGAAGTTCTCTTTGAAAATCAATCATCCAAGGTACAAGGTCCTATGCAATTGTATATCAATTTATCTGAGACATCTGTAGAGAAAATAAATCAAAGCTAAGTATCGCAATCAAGGGCCCAATTCCCTTCTGGGCTTCAAATCTTACCGATATTTGTGTTTTCATACTTATATTTCACCTATATATTCTTTTAAATATCGCAGTTTTCCAATAACATTATTCATCCAGCAGAGTGATTCCTAATCCAAATCAAACCTGTTATTAACCCTAACCATACACTGTTTCCTCAATCTAACGTTACAGAAGAGCAGGGATAGAGTTGGTCTTACAATACAGGAATGTGAGGGATCTTCCAACAGCTGAGAAACTCAAAGGTCCATGCAAAAATTATCCCTGGAGAAGCTGTAGGCAGCTATGAAGGAACTGAGAGAGCAAAAGTCATCTTCCATTGCAAACAACCTGGTCAGCATGAAGGGATGTGTCTGAATCAGCCTCTCTCTTCTTTATGTAGTGAAGAAGGACCAAACCAGGCCTGTGTGGAGAGCTGTTCCTGGTTACCAATGGTTTATATACCATTCTAACTTGTGAAAGTGTCACAGGAAGAAGGGGCAGCCTCCATTTCATGGGTCCCTTGGAAGCAACTGTTAGGACAACGTGGTTGCCAAGGCAGTGATCTCATTCAGTTCCTGAACGAAGTGACCTCACCTCACATTCTTGGTGATGGAACTCTTTGAACTTGGGATCCAGGAAGCCAGGCACTCAAATCCAGTCCCAGTCCCAGTCCCAGTGGTCTCACTTCTTTGGATTTACCAAGGACAGAATCAGTCTTTTTTGGTACCTACTGATGTGAGGATGGCCAAATGCCAGAAAAGCTTAGAAGAGTGGCCTTTCCTGAGAAAGCAGGTAGTGGCTCACTCCTGGCTCCTGAAAACTTCACAGAGTTGGCCAAGGATACCAGATCTGAGACAGGACTCGCCATTTCAGGGGAACATTGTATGGCCCACCAGTCAGAGGACACACCCGATAGTCAGAGACTTACTTTGGGGATGGAGGTGCCTTTGTGGGTGTGGGTGTGTGTTTGTGGATTTGTCTCATGTTCTGAGAATAGGTCAGAAAGGCGGTTTGTTTGGTTTGGAGTGAACTGTTTCTAATAAGTGATTTGACAAGGCGAGTGTTTCTATATCTGTGTATCCCACTGTGTCCGTGGTTGTAGACATTAGAAAAAAGAATGCATCAAAGGATGTGCCCAGTCTAGTAGAAAGTTTCCCAGCATTCATCCTGCCCAATTTATGAATGCACAGCAGCTTGCATTATCTATGGGCTGCCACAGACTAGCTGGGCACAAAATCACGAGCCACTCACAGCCTTGTAGATTCAAACAGCAATTCTTTATTCCCAAACTCACACTGGCAACCTACAAACACGTTCTGGGGGAATTCACGTTCTGGGCCCAAATCATGTTCTGAATCCCAAAACCTCTGTGAATCCCACGAGAACTCAAGAGGAACTCAAGGAGCGTGCATCCCTGAGGCAGCAGGATAAGCCCTATTCCCAGCAGGGTACACCTTAAACCTGGAACCGCCCTAAACCCATGGAGCGGGATTCTCCCTAATCCCAGCAGGATACACCCTAAACCTGAATCCGCCCTGGTCCTTGAGCAAGGTCACCTTTCACGCAATGACACTGCAAATGACTTGGGTCATGCCATGCGTCATTCTTACTTAGCAATGGCCCTCAGCATCTCCCCCCTTCTGATTAATTAAACAACAAGCAATGTGGCTTAAGGACCGTGCCTGGTAGGTTGTCCAATTCAACATATGGTTCTTACCCATCATGGGAAAAACTGACCTCTAGGCGTCAGCCTTCTTTCTTAGGTTGATACCACTGCAATTGGATCATACCCTTCACTGACTACCGATCCAGCATACAGCCATACTTGTGGATAGGCCTATGCACCAGTGCGGGGGGGTGAGGTTCTTGGTGTGGAACAGAGATGCCAGTAATTTCGAGCCTGCTGAGTAGTGCGTCTAGAGCTCTTGTGGGCAGGTGAGTGACAAAACATCTGTGGTGGGGCCATGTGGATATGCCATTGGCTTCCAAATAGCTTGTGATTGACATGGTGCAGCCAGCAGATCCTTCTATTTAGAGGAATATTGTTATATAGAGAGGTTTCAGGGGAATGTTCAGAATCAGGTTGCTATGGAAAAGGGGGCAATGGGGCAAGCTATGAGGGATAGAAGCCTGGATGGTGCATTTTCCTGCAGAACCTGACCCACCACAATTGACAGAACTCTCAGTTGAACTCCTTGTATGTCGTGAAGCAAATACCAAACTCCAAGTGCAGCAAGAAACACCACGAAAAGTGGAGGATGACCAAATGGCTTCACAGTCCACACGGGAAGACACTTAGCCCACAGTGGCCACAGTTTACCTACAAAGAGATAATTCAGCACTGCTGCCTCATGTTCATTGGAAAATAAGAAACCTTGTCCTCCACGTCACATAGATGCAGATCCAGCTTTGATGGTCTCACTACAAAGAAAGCTCAAACTTCTGACAACAACATTTATTTCAAGTGCCCAACCTCAGAGGCAATTTCTCAAAAAGTTTTTAGTCCAGAAGAGATCCGTGTTTGTGGAGTGTTTACCCTGTCATTTGCTTTTGGAAACTCCTCAACCATTTCCAAGCTTGTGAACTCCTGAGCATTTTCCATTCCAGATATGTATTCACAAATTTTCTAACTCTTTTACTCTAATTGTGTCTTAACCCAAACAGAATAAAAATACAAGCGGTTCAAAGGAGGCATGGTGTATATTTGGACTTGCCTTTTGCATGATAAACTTTAGGTGATATACATTTAGTCAATTTTTAATTAAATAGTTCTCCACGTGTTTTCAAAATTAAAAAAAACATGTGTATTTCTGTCTCCCTTTCTCTGAAGCTTATTCAACACATGTATTTTTATATGCACATATAGAATGCTACCTGGTATCACACGTACATTTTTGTGAGGTGGTTTACTCGGTGAATAGAAATTGAGAGAAGAGATCACTCATCCTAAACTCTGTTGGAACTGAATATTCAATCTATGGGTGAGCTTCCTAGTAGAGCAAAATTATACATAAATCCATGTTCTGTAAAATATATATTTTTGGATCTGTGGATGATATATATTTCATGATGAATTTCCATTGGCATATATATTGCTACATTTTAATGTCTGTATGCGTGTTCTGTGTGTGTGTGTGTGTGTGTGTGTGTGTGTGTGTGCACATAGTCTCCAGATTTTTCAAAATATGAAAAATATGTGTCTTATATACAGTCCCAAACTTCATTTATGTTCATGTATGTGGATTTATAATCAAATTTTCACAAGATTATTTTAAGAAATATTCATCCACCTGAAATACTTATTTGTTTCCTACTACTGAGAAATAACATCAGTGAATGGTGCATTCAAATCCTAATATTTCTACAGTAACTGACCCAGTTTAACATCAATGCAATTAGATTCCTATCGCACATGATGTGTATTTTGAGGTTCATTTTTATTCGACACTGGTACATTACTATTTCTTCAGTTTATCCAAATCATAGGATATATACATCATCCACCAGTTCACAAATTTATAGTCATTTGTTTCACTTTCAATCAAATCCTGCTTCAGAACACATGTATTCCTCCAGGTTTCTTGACTGGTCTTTTCATGAAACTTCTTTCCAAACACATTATTTTCAATTTCCATAATCACTGTTGAAGCAAAACTCACACACCCTTCATGATTAACGATAAACATAATAATAACATTAGATGTATAACTGGTTGAAATGAATGACAGTATATCAAAACATGATTTCTTATATATTTTCAAATAACAATTTAATTGATTATTTAAAGTGGAACCAGTTATATAATTTATTCCCAGTATGGTCTATTCATGCATTATCTCCATATTCATTGACACAAGGTACAGCTCTTTGTACCCCCAATAAAAATTTATACATCTTCAAAATATTGCTCCCAGAAATGATGAAAGAACTACTCATGTCACCTGATCTACATATACATTTTATCACAGTAATATTCTGGACACAAAATGCAATGGTCACACTTATGATTCTACTGAAGCCTAAATGGAAAGTAAACATGGATTACTAAAAATTTCCATGTCCAGGTTGCCTAATGCTCTCAAAAGTCAATCCTATTTGTGACTATATATATGTTTCTTCTTAAGATTATATATTCAACCTCAACCCTGTTGAAAATGTCTAATCCTACCCTTCACTTTATAGTTTGCCTGATTTCCCAATATCTCTATGGATATCGGCTTTTCTACATATTTTCCACAGTTTATCATTGTGACTGCCCCTTCACAAGTGCTGACATTGACATTCACTCTCTAACCGAGACCCTATTGCTAAAGAACTTTCGGTCCAAATCCTGTACTCACTCTTCTTCTGAAACCTACAGACTGTCCTCCTAATCCAAATGACTATCCCTTTTTGACTGGATGTTCTCTTAGACATTCAATCAACCAATGTACACGGACCTATGCCATTGTATATCGATTTATCTAAGAAATCTGTGCAGAACAAAATTCAAAGCTAAGTATCCCAATCAAGGGCCCAATGCCTTTCTGGGCTTCAAATATTACCTACATTTCTGTTTTCATACTTATATTTCACCTATATATTCATATAAATATCATAGGTGCCCAATACCATTATTCATCCCACAGAATAATTTCTAACCCAAATCAAACATGTTATTAACCCTAACCATACACAGTTCCCTCAATCTAACTTAACAGAAGAGCTGGAACAGAGTTGGTCTTACAATACAGGAATGTAGGGGTTCTTCCACCTACTGCTAACCTCAAAGGTCCATGCAGAAATTATCCCTGGAAAACATGTAGACAAGTATGAACGACCTGAGAGAGCAAAAGTCATCTCCCATGGCAAACAACCTGGTCAGGATGATGGGTTGTGTCTGAATCAGCCTCTCTCTTCTTACTGTAGAGATGATGGACCAATCCAGGCCTGTGTGGAGAACTGTTCCCGGGTGCCTATGGGTGATATACCATTCTAACTTGTGAAAATGTCACAGGAATTGGGGCAGCCTCCATCTCATGGGACACTTGGAAGCAACTGTTAGAACAAAGTGGTTCCCAAGGCAGTGACCTCATTAAGTTCCTGGAAGAAGTGACCTCACCTCACTTTCTTGGTGATGGAACTCTCTGAACGTTGTATCCAGGAATCCAGGCACCCAGAGCCAGTCCCAGTCCCAGTCCCAGTGGTCTCACTTGTTTGGATTTACCAAGAATAGAGTCAGTCTTTCTTGGTACCTACTGAAGTGAGGATGGCCAAATGCCAGGAAAGCTCCGAAGAGGGTTGTTTCCTGAGAAAGCAGATAGTGTTAACCACTTGCTCCTGACTAGTTCAAAGAATTGGCAAAGACACCAGATCTGAGACAGGACAGGCCATTTCGGGAGAACATAGTATGGCTGACCAGTCAGAGAAAACTCCGGATAATCAAAGACCTACTTGGGGGAAGGAGGTGCTTTGTGGTTGTGGGTGTGAGTTTGTGGTTTTGTCTCATGTTCTGAGAATAAGTAGGAAATGTGGTTTGTTTGATTTGGAGAGGACTGTTTCAAGTAAGTCATTTCACAATGCAATATTTCTATGTGTGTGTATCTCACTGTGTCCGTGGTTGTAGACATTAAAAAAGAGAATGCATCAATGGATGTGTCCTGTCTAGTAGAAAACTTCTCAGCATTCATCCTGCCCAATTTATGAATGGACTGGGGCTTGCCTTATTGATGGACAACACCTACTAACTTCCTAAGTTTCTGTTTTCTTCCTGAATTTTGGCCACTCTCCAGAATAGGCGCATGGTTTTGTGTCCAAGATATGTACCACCTCCAAGCTCTGTGACATCGCCATGTACTGGATAGCTGACGGCAATGGCTAGCATCTCAGAAAACTCAGATATCAGTGTGACCAGGAAAGTCTCAGTGGAGAAACCCTGCTTTGGGCCTTTTGATTACCTAATGTTCTGTTGCCCTGAAAGTCAGGAAGGTCATTGACTCAGGCGACCTTTTTGTGAAGCCTGAAGAAAACAGTTTTCAAATGGAAATAAATGGACATCACCTGTGGCTCTTTGCTTAATTGCTTTGGAAAGGGATGTGTCTGAATCAGGCTTGTGGCCCTGTGTGAGCCAGTGGCTTAGATTCTCAGCACCTGATGCATATAAAGAAAGATCCCATGTGTGCATCCAAAACCAAAATGGCCAAAATAGCAGTCATTGTGGATGAAGTCTCTCACATTCTTCTATAAGGTTCCTGACCTCCATCAAGTGAGAATAGAGATCCTTTGGGATGTGTTTTTCAAAGCCCTGCAGAGGCTAGCCCATAGGTGCTTGGGTTTTCTCATGACTCCAATTCACACAAAGAATCTATTCCCGATAGTCAGTAAGCCTCAAATTGGAGAAGCAGAGCAGTATTATGGGCAGGCATATTTGATCACTCCTGGTTCACAGGAAGGGTGTCCAGGCCACCCTGACATTAGGCACATGAGGGGCAAGGGAGCTTATTTTGGACACTGTCTTGGGCTGCGCCCCTCATGGAAACCTCCAACCAGAGGTTATGATGAGTGTCTCTATGGAAAAAGATGACCACCGCGTGGGAGTTTTTCGGTTTTAATTGTGGTCATGAGTGTGGTGATTTTAAGAGATGACTGGATCAACCTGGGCTTGAACTCTGGTGTGATTCCTCTTAGAGACTGAGTTCTGGATCTGACCTCAGAGATGCATTGCAATGAATTGTGTTGAGATTTTAGGAGGCCACACATGAGAGTCGCCCTTGTAAAATGAGATCTATGCCCAGGGTGGCTTTGCACAGATCACTGGGAATCTCAGCCTGGATAACACATAATTTTATGCTGAAACACTTGGCAGCCATAGTTGAGAATTAAAACACATATGGACCTAACATTATAGACTCAATGTGCCTGATTTCATGTGATCTTTTGTTCACTGTTTTGGAAGCCTTGCCTGTGAGAATTCTCCAGAGCTTTCATTGAAATGAGCTTCCTCAGAATTTAATGGTTCCTGAATGAATTGAAACCCACAGTGCCTCCAACTTCATCCTGAAAAGTGGCTGGATAATTACCATGAAATTTTTGCAATTCCCATGAACAGGTGGCACTGGAGAACCTTTGGATGTCCTGTTGCTAATCATGAGTATATCAGACATTGCCTTGATTGTCTCGGTTTCATGAAAATGGTGTAGAACAGAGATGCCCGTAAGTTGGAGCCTGCTGAAAAGTGGGCCTAGAGCAGTGGTAGGAAGGTGTGTGGTATAAAATCTGTGGTGGGGCCATATGGATCTGCCATTGGCTTCCAAAATGCTTGTGACTGACATGGTGCATCCGGCATACCCTTATATGTAAATGTATCTTTTTATATGGATAGGTTTCAGGGAAATATTCAGAATCAGGTTGCTATGGTCAAGGGGGCAAGCTATGTGGGATAGAAGCCTGGTTGGTGCACTATCTTGCCGACCCTTACACACCACACGTGACAGAACTCCCTCTAGCTATGTGTCCCAGTTGAACTCCTTGTATTTCATGAAGCAAACACCAAACTCCCAGTGCAGCAACAAAAAACACCACGAAAAGTGGAGGATGACCAAATGGCTACACAGTGCACACGGGGAGACTTTTAGCCCTCAGTGGCCAGAAGATTTCCATGTTTGTGGAGGGTTTACCTTGTCCCTTACTTTTGGAAACTCCTCTACCAACTCCAAGTTTGTGAACTCCTGAGCATATACCATTCCAGATTTGTATTCACAGAATTTCTAACTCTTCTCCTCAAATTGTGTCTTACTTGGGGCGAAGGTAAAGTCATGGCATTGTTCTGGATGAGAGTGGGAAGATTTTTGTGTAGCACATATTTGCATACACATAGGATTCATTTTCCAATTTTCCATTTGGAATACTGAATCCATGACACTAACCCATACCCTACTAGACTCTGACTACTAATTCTAATATGATGGAGAAAACTGACCCAAACAGAATAGAAATACAAGCAGTTCAGAGGAGGCATGGTTTATACTTGTAGTTGGATTTTGCATTATGTAGGGTAGGAGTTATAAATCAAGTCAATTTTTGTTGAATTAATTCTCCATGTGATTTTAAAGTTAACAAATAAGTGAATTCCTGTCTCCCTTCCTCTGTAGCCTATTCAGCACATGTATTTTTATATGCATATATAGAATCCTACCTGGTATCACATATACATTCTTGTGAGGTGGTTGACTTGGCAGATACAAATTGTGAGAAGAGATCACTTCTCCTAAACCATGTTGCAACTGAAAATTCAACCAATGGGTGATCTTCCTAGTAGAAAAACATTATACATTAATCCATATTAAGTAAAATGAATATTTTTGGATCTCTGGATGATATATATTTCATGAAGTATTTCGATTGGCATATATATTGCTACGATTTAATGTCTGTGAGTGTGTGTGTATGTGTGTGTGTATGTGTGTGTATATTTTTTTTTCAAAATAAGAAATATGTGCGTCTTATTTACACTCCCTAAATTCATTCATGTTCATATATGCGAATATATAATCAACTTTTCACAAGATTAGTCTCAGAAATAGTCATCCACCTGAAATACCTATTTGTTTCCTCGTACTGAAAACTATCTTCAGTGAATGGTGCAAAGAAATCCTAATATTTCTATACTAACTGACCTAATTTAACATCAATGCAAGTAGACACCTATGAGACATGATATGTGTTTTGACTTTCATTTTCATTCAAAACTGGTACATAAATATTTCTTCAGTTTATGCACATCATAGGATATATATTTCATTCACAAGTTCATAAATTAATAGGCATTTGTTCACTTTCAATCATTTCCTGCTTCAGAACACATGTATTTCTCCAGGTTTTTTTACTTGGCTTTTCATGAGACTTCTTTCCAAACGCATTATTTTCGATTTCCATAATCATTTTTGAAGCAAAACTCATACACTCTTATTATAAACCATAACCCTAATATTACTATTAGATATATAACTGGTTGGAATGAATGATCATAAAACAATATAACATTTTGTGTATATTTTAAGATATCAATTCAATCCATTATTTAATGTTCGAAAAGTTATATTATTTATTCACAGTATGGTCTATTCAGACATTATCTCTATATACATAGACACAGGGTACACCTATTTGTACCCCCAAACTACTTTACATGGTTTCAAAATATTGATCCCAGCAATGGTGGAAGAAATACTCATGTCCCCTGATCTACATATACATTTTATCACAGTAATATTCTGGACACAAAAAGCAAACCTCACTCTTATGATTGGACCAATGCCTTAAAGAAAAGTGAGCATGGATTACTTCAAACATCAATGTACAGGTTGCCTAATGTGCTCAAATGTCAATCCAATTGGTGACTACAAAATTCTTTCTTCCTAAGATTATATATTCAACCTCAAGCCTGTTGAAAATGTCTAATCCTATCACTCACTTTATACATTTTTTGATTTCCTATACTCTCTACTGATATCTGCTTTCCTACATATTTTCCCCAGTTCATAATTGTGACTGACTCTTCACATGAGCTGACATTTACATTCATTCTCTATGCGAAACCCTATTGCTAAAAAACTTTTGGTCCAAATCATATACTCACTCTTCTTTCTATACCTACTGAATATCTTCTTTATCCTACCGACAATCCCTTATTGAATGGATGTTCTCTTCGACATTCAATCATCCAAGGTACAATGTCCTATGCCATTCAATATATATTTATCTGAGACACCTGTGCAGCATGTATTTCAAAGCTAAGTATCCTAATCAAGGGCCCAATGCCATTCTGGGCTTCAAATCTTACCTAGATTTCTGTTTTCATACTTATATTTCACCTGTATATTCTTGTAAATATCGCAGGTTCCCAATACCATTTTTTATTCCGCAAAATGTTTCCTACCCCAAATTGAACATGTTATTATCCCTAACCATACACTGTTCCCTCAATCTAACTTTACAAAATAGCTGTGACAGAGTTGGTCTTCCAATAAAGGAATGTAGGGAATCTTCCACCTCCTGAGAACCTCAAAGGTCCATGCAGAATGATCCCTGGAGAAGATGTAGGCAGCTATGAAGGACCTGAGAGAGCAAAAGTCATCTTCCATGGCAAAAATTCTGTACAGGATGAAGGGATGTGTCTGAACCAGCTTCTATCTTCTTAATGTAGAGAAGATTGACCAAACCAGGCCTGTTTGGAGAGCTCTGTTCAGGTGCCTATGGTTGATATAAAATTCTAACTTGTGAAAGTGTCTCAGGAATTAGGGGCAGCCTCCATCTCATGGGACACTTGGAAGCAAGTGTTTGGACAAAGTGGTTGCCAAGGCAGTGACCTCATTCAGTTTCTGAAGAAAGTGAACTACCTCACTTCCTTGGTTATGGTACTCTCTGAACTTGGGATCCAGGAAGCCAGGCACACAGTGCCAGTCCCAGTCCCAGTCCCAGTGGTCACACTTGTTTGGTTCTACCAAGGACAGAGTCAGTCTTCCTTGGTACCTACTGCGGTGAGTATTGCCAAATGCCAGGAGAGCTCTGAAGAGGGGCCTTTCCTTTGAAAGCAGGTAGTGGTTCATCACTGGCTCCTGACGACTTCACAGGGTGGACAAGGAGACCAGATCTGAAACAAGACAGGCTATTTTGGGGGAACATAATAAGTCTCACCTGTCAGAAGACACTCCGGGTACTCACAGAAATGCTTTGGAGAAGGAGGTGCCTTTGTGGCTGTGGGTGTTAGTTTGTGGTTTTGTCTCATGTTCTGAGAATAGGTAGGAAAGGTGGTTTGTTTGGTTTAAAATGGAATGTTTCTTATAAGTCGTTTGACAAGGTGAATGTTTCTATGTCTAGTATCCCACTGTGTCCATGGTTGTAGGCATTAAAAAATAAAATGCATCAATGGATGTATCCTGTCTAGAAGAAAGCTTCCCAGCATTCATCCTGCCGAATTGATGAATGGACTGTGGCTTGCCTTATAAATGGACAACACCTACTATCTTCCTAAGCTCCTGTTTTCTTCCTGAATTCTGGCCACTCTCCAGAATAGGCTCATGGTTTTGTGTCCAAGATATGTACCACCTCCAATCTCTGTGACATGCCCATGTACTCGATAGCTGAAGGGAATCGGAGCATCCCAGAAAACTCAGATATCAGTGTGACCAGGAATGTCTCAGTGGAGAAACCCTGATTTGAGCCTTTTGCTTACCTATTGTTCTGTTGCCCTAAATGTCAGGAAAGTCTTTGACTCAGGCCACCCCTTTGTGAAGCCTGAAGAAAACAGTTTTCAAATGGAATTTAATGGGTATCACCTGTGGCTCTTTGCTTAATTGCTTGGAAAGGGATGTGTCTGAATCAGCCCATTGGCCCTGTGTAAGTCTGTTGCTTAGATCTCAGCACCTGATGGATCTACAGAAAGATCCCATGTGTAAATCCAAAACCAAAATGGCCAAAAGAAGAGTCAATGTGGATGAAGTCTCTTGCCTTCCTCTCTAAGGTCTTGACCTCTATCAAGTTAGAATAGATATCCTTTGGGTCAAATAAGTTCTTCCAAGCCCTGCAGAGTCTAGGGCATAGGTGCTTGGATTTTCTTATGACTCCAATTCACACAAAGAATCTATACCCGACAGTCAGTAAGCCTCAAAATGGAGAAGCAGAGCAGTATTATGGGCAGGCCTATTTGATCACTCTTGGTCTCAGGAAGGGTGTCCAGGCCACCCTGACTTTAGGCAAATGAGGCATAAGAAAGCTAATTTTGGACACTGTCTTGGGCTGCGCCCCTCATGGAAACCTCCAGCCAGAGGTTATTATGAGTGTCTATATGGCAGAAGATGAGGGTCATGTGGGATTTTTTTGGTTTCAATTGTGGTCATTTGTGTGGTGGTTGGAAAAGAGATGACTGGGTCCACCTGGGTTTGAACTCTGGTGTGATCCCCTTAGAGACTGAGTTCTGGAATTGACCTCAGAAAAGAATTGCCATGAATTGTGTTGGGATTTTACGAGGCCACTCCTGACAGTCGCCCTTGGAAACTGATATCTAGGGCCACGGTTGCTTTCCACAGATCACTGGGAATCTCAGCCAGGATATCACATGATTTTATTCTGAAAGATTTGGCAGTCATTGTTGAGAGTCAAAACACACATGAACCTTACATTGTAGACCTCAATGGGCCTGGCTTCGTGTGAACTTTTGGCCACTCTTTGCAAAGAACTGCCTGTGAGAGTTCTCCAGAACTTTCATTGAAATGAGCTTCCTCACTATTTAATGGTTCCTAAATGAATTGAAACCCACAATGCCTCCAACTTGATCCTTGAAAATTGGCTAGATAAAAACCATGAAATTATTGACATTCCCATTACTATGTGGCACTGGAGAACTTTTTGATGTCCTGTGTCTGATCATGAGTCTACCAGACAGTGCTTTGATTGACTTGGTTTCATGAAAATGGTGTAGAACAGAAATACCAGTAAGTTGGAGCTTACTGAAAAGTGGAACTAGAGAGGTGGTGTGCAGGTGTGTGATAAAACATCTGTGTTGTGGCCATGTGGATCTGACATTGGCTTGCAAATGGCTTGTGACTGATATGGTGCATCCAGCAGAATCTTATATGTCTGAAACCTCTCCATATAAAGGCATCGTTTTATATGGAGATTTTCAAGGCAATGTTCAGAATCAGCTTGTTTTGGTCAAGGGGGAAATCTATGTGGGATTGAATCCTGGTTGTTACATTCTCCTGCAGACCCTGACCCACCACACGTTACAGAACTCCCTCCAGCACTGGGTCCCAGTTGAACTCATTGTATTTCGTGAAGCAAATACCAAACTCCCAGTGCAAGAAACAACACGAAAAGTGGGGGATGACCAAATGACTTCAAAGTCCACACAGGGAGACACTTATCCTTAAGTGGCCACAGTTTACCTACAAAGAGTGAATTCAGCACTGCTGCCTCATGTCCTTTGGAAAATAAGAAACCATGTCCTCCAGGTCACATAGATGCAGACACAGCTTTGATGCTCTCAATAGAAAGGAAGCTAAAGCTCCTGATAACAACATATATTTCAAGTGCCTAACCTCAGAGGCAGTTTCTTAAGGAGTCTTTAGGCCGGCAGAGCTCCATGTTTGTGGAGTGTTTACCTGTTAGACCAGGACGCTAGAAAACACCACTGACTCCAATTAAAATCAAATTAAAGCAAGCTTATTATTTCCACTGGTCGGGCTGCGTCTCCCTCCCAAAATGGTGGTAACAATACAGCAACCGCACTTTTCCTACAGCCCAGCTTTATAGCTCAGAAAGTTACACAAAACGGGGGTTACAGATAACAGATCTCTGACAAGCATCACACTAATGGTAGTTTAGATTTTTTTTTGCTGTTCCCAACATCAGAATTTATGAGGACCATTAGAGCCTCAGAGAGGGTCGTTTTCTGGCCAGGGAAGGCCAATATTTATGAGGTGTCACTAACGTTTCAGAGAGGGCTGATATCTGGTCAGAGAGCAAGGAATGGGTGAGTTCAAGGCACTGGCTGGCATTCCAAGCAGGTTCAGAATTTCAGTAATTTATAGTTAAGCCAAAACTATCTTTTCATGGCTTTGTGACAAGATGGCTACCAATTTTAATAAAAGATCAGGTTGGGTCTATCATTCCCCCCTTTTCTAATGTGTCCCTTTCAAATCTTTGATAGGGTAGGGGAAGAGCACTGAGGAAATTTTAATCATTCAGGTAATAGTCTCCAAATTTTTAGAACTCACCCCAAACTGAATTCCTGATTGTACCTGACTTAATTATTTACTTATATTGATAGTCTATTTATTTTTGGCTTCATTGTTGTAAGAAGAGAGGCATCACACATTTTGGCTTCTTCTGAGCTGAGAGAGGGTGATGTGAGGGGGCATGGCATGAGGGACATGAGTTGTTTTTTGGAATTCAGTTTAAGGACATGAGTTGCCTTTTAGAAGTCAGTTTGTTTTGAAGTCTGGTTGGGAAAGAACAGGTTGTAAAGGCATCTGAGGATGGATTCTTCTATGACAGAAACAAAAACCATGAGTACTGAATAAATGTTGCAGCAGCTGGAACATGTCACTGTATAGAAGTTCCCTCACCAGTCTTTAATATCCCCAGTTATCAGGTCTGTCAACTTAATATTTAACTTTTAGTGTTACAGTTGTCCTTCCCCATAAGTTACAGTCTAATAATTTATTGTCACTGATCTTGCAAAATCCTTTTACTAGTATTATCTCTGTGTCTAATAGAGAAACTTTTAATTCTGTTACTCAGGGCTGGATAATCGTACTAGCAAACACCAAGCCTACCTGTGTAGGTTAGGAATATCTGTAGGCCTTAAACTAAAAACTTCTGCCTCTGGAAGCTCCTCTTGATAGTCTCTTTTTATGGTTATCAGGCATTCTCGTCTGAGAATCCTTCTTTGTAACCTCCAGTCTTACTTATTTTGGGAGGCTAACATAAAGTGTATACCTTAAAATATTATTATTATTATTATTTAAAATGCACAGGAATGGCTGTATTTTGGTATTTACTGTCTTTGCTAAGTGTTTAAGATGAAGCAGTCAAACTGACTTTTGTTTCTATCTATTGTTAACAGTCAGCTGAGCTTTTATGGGAGACATTTCTAGGGAATCTTGAGAGCAGCTTCTCAGTTCTGCTAGTGTCATTTGCGCTAGGTGGGTCCAGGTCTTGCTTGACCATGTGGCTTCCCTCGGAAGCATCAGGGATGTCTCCCTTCTCTGATGACTCTCCTCTTCGTAACAAATGCACTGATTGGCTTTCTGTTCTCCAGTGGTCTCTTTTATCTCCCTGATCAGGAGGTTATGTGGCTCAGAGTTGCAAAGCTCTTTAGAGAAGTACCCTGTTCCCTGAATTTAGACTGACTCAGAGGGCAAGAGCCAAATATTGGTTTTCTTGGCCCTTTCATTTAACTTTAATTTTAAATCCTAATCTTAAAAATTCAACAAATAAATTTTAACATCCTTACATTAAGAGTACTGGGCTTTAATGTCTATAACTTTATAATTATTTATTTTTTTAATAAATTGGGATCTGTATTATTCTGTCTGTATTATAGGTGATGACTTATTATCTTGAATAAACCCATATTGTGTTCTTAAAGCAACACATTTGTAAAACAATAACAGGGAATCTTTAGATCACTTATAAGAAAATTTCAAAATAAAATTAACAAAAGTAAAAATACTTAGTTTGTGTAATACCTACCCTGAATTTTTTGGCTGAGTTATACATTATATCCCCTGTTTGAGATCCTAGTAATCTTGACAGAAAAAAAAAAAAACAGCTTTTGAACATAACTTTAAATGAAATAAAATCTGACCTACTGCTTTTGTAGTTATTCTAACATGTAGTAAGTTGGGACACAGAGCCTTATCTCAGGTAAGGCAGGGCTCTTTATAAATCTCAAGGGTTTTAGTTCTAAAGTGGAAATTTGTTTTTTTAAATATCATTTTACAAAGTTTACATAATTTGTTTGAGGTCACATGAACATTAGCTAACATGATATGATATCACATTTAAAACATGAATTAAAGAAAGGCTGAATGTTCTTAACCTTTACATAGATTAGGCTCTCATTAAATTAAAAATATATTTAAATTGTTCCCAATGTAAAAAGTAACATAAAACTTTACATGTCTTATTAATAACAGGTAAATGAATGCCCAATATATATTTTTACCATACAACTTCAGAATAGCAGCTTGATATAATGCTCTTTTAAGTTTCTACCTTACAGACTTGTATACCTGGAAGATATAAGCACATTAATAGCATCACAATTACATGGATGTTTCTACATTATCCCAGTTAAGCTTTTAAAGAAATGGCAGTACAGTGCTCTAAAACAACAGTTCTCATTTAATCATTTGTTTAATTTTTATGTTTGCTTGCTCTAGAAAAAAATAAAACTTAATAAACACAATGTTATTGGTAAAATTATGTTTTAAGAAATTTTTGTCTCTTTAACACATGACTGATTTTTACAATCTTATACATACTTTAGTACAAACTTATACAGACCTTAGTTAATCAATCAGATATCTAACAAAAGTACTCATGAATGAGTAATCCCATATCATATTTACTTTACTAATTTATCAAAATATTAGACAAATGTATTGAACAGTGTAAACCATTTTTTTTTGTTGAAGGAAACGTCCTAGAACCAAGTCATATTAGACATTTTATAGACATTAATATTTTATTAGATTTTTGAACACCTAGAAAACTCTTAAGCTTAAATTTAAAGACATTTATTTTTATCTGTTTTTCAAATTTCAATTTAACCATTTAAATGACCTGAATTGAAGATCTTTGGATCCACTTTTTAAAATTTGTTTTTATGAGCGCTCCTTTTATATGTTAATTTGTGTATCACATGTATGATATACGGACATATGTATATATAGACATACAACACATAACAAAAGTGTGCACACATAATAATAGTAAAGGCCTTGTAGCTTTTCGCAGGTGAAATCTCCATTGCAATGTTTCAAAAACTCCACAGTTGGTCAAAGATAGATCTGATCAGAAAAACATTAGCCTAGGTCTGCAGGATCAAAATCATGAGCTCAAAAAAAAAACCCCAGAAACTAAGGAAAAAAGTAAGAGTCCTAGAAAAAATGACTGGCCAGTAATTTGTAAATACCATATCATTTACATTTTTTCTTCCTTAGGCCCCAGAGCAGTCTGATACTGAGCTTGCAGGCTTCTTTCATTTGCATTTCAATCTAAGTCCTGTCTGAGGTCTGGAAGGAGCAGGAAAAAACTGCTATTCTGAGCAGACACCTCAGGCCTAAGTCATTTTAACCATAATTTTCAGGTTAGGATGTTGAAAATTATGATACATGTTTAAGATACAACTCACAAAATTTTATATCTTTACATCTTTTTTTATCAACAGAAACCATATTATGATTTACTATCCTTGTCCAAATTAATGCACTGATACACACAGTGATATTTTCTCAGGCTACCCAATTCAAAATTGGTGAAAAAAAAAGCCTGAATGATTGGGAAGTTACTTGCCAACTTGGAAGTAGAGTTCTTTAGTTTTCCATCCTAAGTATTAAAGTCCTCTGGAATGAATTATCTGAAATCATAAACTAAACAATTACCTAATCCCGACTTTTAACTGCAAGATTGTGCAATGCTTCAAAAACCCATTCAGATACCAGATTGTTACAATAGAACATCATAATTTAGACACATTTAGCTAAGATCATTCCCAAGAAACAATTTATAATATCAACACATTATTGCACATATCTTAAAGGGCCAGAAACAAAGACACAAAACAGACAGAAAGGAGCTCCAGACTATGGCTGACAGACAGAAGCCTTTAAAACAGAGCAGATAAGAGAAAAATCTCCTACACCAGTGGCAATATAGATGTCCCCACAAGGGAACCAGATGTTTTCACAGAGGGGCAACCTGAAATGTTAAATCAAGGGTCTACATGGTGACTTTACTGCATATAGTGTCCCCTTTTTCTTTTTCTCTTTTTTAATAAGACAGAGGTGGCATAATCCTTACAGTTCAGGTAAGGAAGGAGGAAATTCCCTGAAGCAACAGGGCTTTGGCAGCGGCTGCGAGTCCCTCAGTCCCTCCTTTTACTTACAGGATTAGCTTCTCTGGTTCGGTTCCACCCCAAGCAGGATCCATCTCCTAACATTTCAGTAGTCAGGTCTCAAAAAGATCCAGGGCGGAGGGGGAGGTGGTATATCAAAATTTGTAACTTAAAGTTCGGTTCCTGAATTGAAGCCAATTAATGACAATTTAATAATGAGGACAGTGTTTAGAGAAAAAGAAAAATGGGGTTTGATTGCTTTACTAACAAAGGAGAAACACAGGGGACTCTTCCCAAAGTTTGTGACTCTCCTGATCTACAGAGACAAGGGGTTTTAAAGTAGTTTCACTTGTTAACCTGGGAGATACTCAGTTCTTAGATCCCCAGCAGGCATTGCCCTCTGCAGTGGGTGTGCTCCAGTCAGCCAGCTAGGGGCTTCTCTCATCCTGCTTAACCAAGGGTGGTAATGTTCATTGCAGTTCCTTTAATCACAGTCCAAATGGGTGTCAGGCTTACTTGCTTTATTACCCATTTCCACATCCAATATCCTTAAGTTTTTACCACAGAAATCACACAACAAAATGCACAAAAACGAACAAACAAAAAAATACCATATAGAACACAGAACAACACACACACACACAAAAAAAAAAAAAAAAAAACAGAAACCCTGCACCAAAACAGAAAATCTGAGGAGCAATGCAATGTATTGATAAAGCTCAGGGGTACAAGTGCGTGTGTGCCCGTCGGCACCTCTCTATCCTTCCAGAGCAATTCCCTACAGAACAGAACAGAGGAAAGAACGATTCTCCTTACTGTCCTGGACAGGAGTATATGTGAGCCTCCCGAGGCCACCTCTCTGTCATCAGAATAGATCTCCCTTAACCGAATATTACATGTTATAAAGGCACCACTTACATATGGAGACGTCCTCCACCAGGTGCTTCCTAACAGTTTTAGTTCGGTGGTTCACTGTAGTGCTCCCCGGACCAAAGGCTCAATCCAAGGTCTTGGAACTTGGCTCTCCAGCCTGGAGCCCTGGAGGGAAGGCCAGCTTCAGAATTTCCAGCAGTCTAGTCTTGTGATATGCTTGGGCAGGGTCATCTCGCTGGGAAACAGCAAAATGTTAGACCAGGACACAAGATCACACACTCCAATTAAAATCAAATTAATGCAAGCTAATTATTTCAACTTGCCAGGCTGTCTCCCTTCCAAAATGGCAGGAACAAGACAGCAACCCCACGTTTCTTAGAGCCCAGCTTTATATTCCAGGAAGTTACACACAAGGGGTTTTACAGATGCCAGAACTTTGACAAGCATCACACTAATGATAGTTTACATTTTTTTTTTCTGGCCCCAACATCAGAAATTATGAGGACCATTAGAGCCTCAGAGAGGATCGTTGTCTGGCCAGAGAAGTGCAATATTTATGAGGTGTCACTAAAGTTTCAGAGAAGGCTGCTATCTGGTCACAGAGCCAGGAATGGGTGAGTTCAAGGCCCAGGCAGGCATTCCAAGCAGGTTCAAATTTTACAGTAATTTATAGTGAAGCCAAAATTATCTTTTCATGTCTTTGTGGCAAGATGGCTCCCAAATTTAATAAAAGATAAGGTTGGATCTATCAACCCTGTCCCTTACATTTGGAAACCCCATTACCACCTACAAGGTGGTGAACTCCTGAGAATTTTCCATTCCAGATAAGTATTCATTGATTTTCTAACTCTTCTCCTCTAATTGTGTCTTACTTAGAGTGAAGGTAATGTCAAGGCATTGTTCTGGATGAGAGTGGGAAGATTTTTGTGTACCACATATTTGCATACACATTGGATTCATTATCTAATTTTCCATTCGAAATACTGAATCCCTGACACTAACCCATACCCTACTAGACTCTGAATACTAATCCTAATATGATGGAGAAAAATAAGCTAAACAGAATAGAAATACAAGCAGTTCAGAGGATACATGGTGTTTAGTTGGATTTGCCTTTTGCATGATAAAGGAATGGTGTAATAAATCTAATCAATTTTTTATTGAAATAGTTCTCCATGTGTTTTTATACTTAACAAATATGTGAATTCCTGTCTCCCTTTCTCTGTAGCCTATTCAGCACATGTATTTCTATATGCACATATAGAATCCTACATGTTATCACACCTATAGTTTTGTGATTTGGCTGATTAAACGCTGTTGGAACTGAAAATTCAAACTATGGGTGAGCTTCCTAGTAGAACAACATTATACATAAAACCATGTTCAGTAAAATAAATATTTTTGCATCTGTGGATGATATATATTTCACGATGAATTTTGATTGGCATATGTATTGCTACTTTTTAATGTCTGTGTGTGTATGTGTGTGTGTGTGTATGTGTCCAGATTTTTTAAAATAAAATATATGTGTCTTATTATACACTCGCTAAATTCATTGATATACATGTATGTGGTTTTATAATCAACTTTTCACAAGTTTATTCTCTTAAATAATCATCCACCTGAAATACATATTTGTTTCCTAGTATTGAAAACTAACTTCAGTGAATGGTGCATTCAAATCCTAATCTTTCTACAGTAATCGACCCAGTTTAACATCAATGCAAGTAGATTCCTATGGGTCATGATATGTATTTTGACGTTCATTTTTTCACAATACTGGTACGTTACTATTTCTTCAGTTTATGCACATCATTGGATATATATTTCATCCACAAGTTCGCAAAATTATAGGCATTTGTTTCACTTTCAATCACTTCCTGCTTCAGAACACATGTATTCCTCCATGTTTCTTGACTGGTCTTTTCATGAGACTCCTTTCCAACACATTATTTTCTATTTCCATAATCACATTGAAGCAAAACTCACACACTGTTCATGATAAACCATAACCCTAATATTACCATTTGATGTATGACTGGTTGGAATGAATGATTGTATATCAATATAAGATTTCTTATATATTTTCAGATATCAATTAAATCCATCATTTAAAGTGCAACCAGTAATATTATTTATTCAGAGTATGGTCTATTCTTATATTATGTCTATATTCATAAACACAGGGTACACCTCTTTGTAAACCCAATATAATTTATACGTTTTCAAAATATTGCTCCCAGAAATGTTGGACGAAATACTCATGTCACCTGATCAACATATACATTTTATCACAGTAATATTCTGGACACAAAGTGCAAAGGTCACACTTCTGATTGTACCAAACCCTAAATGGAAAGTGAACATGGATTACTAAAAACATCCATGTCCATGTTGCCGAATGCTCTAAAAAGTCATTCCTATTTTTGACAACATATTGGTTTCTTCCTAAGATAATATATTCAAACTCAACCCTGTTGAAAATATCTAATCCAATATCTCAATTTATTCTTTGCCTGATTTCGTAATGTCTCTATTGATGTCTGCTTTCCTACATATTTTCCCCTTTCATCATTATGACTGACACTTCACATGAGCTGACAGTTACATTCACTATCTAACCAAAACCCTATTGCTAAAGAACTTTTGTTCCAAATCCTATACTCACTCTTTTTTCTAAATCTATAGACTATCTTCGTATTTCTACCGAGTCTCCCTGTTTGATTTGATGTTATCTTCGACATTCAATCATCCAAGGTACAAGGTCCTATGCCATTGTATATCGATTTATCTGAGACATTGGTGCAGAATATAATTCAAAGATAAGTATTCCAATCAAGGGGCCAATGCCTTTCTGGGCTTCAAATCTTACTTAGGTTTCTGTTTTCAAACATATATTTCACCTCTATATTCTTATTAATATCGCAGGTTCCCAATACCATAATTGATCCAGCAGAATGATTCCTAATCCAAATCGAACATGTTATTAACCCTAACCATACACTGTTCCCTCAATCTAACTTCACAGAAGAGCAGGGACAGAGTTGGTCTTAAAATAGAGGAAGGTAGGGGATCTTCCACCTGCTGAGAACCTCAAAGATGCATGCAGAAATTATCTCTGGAGAAGATGTAGGCAGCTATGAAGGTCGTGAGAAAGCAAAAGCAATCTTCAATGGTAAACAACCTGGTAAGGATGAAAGGTTGTGTCTGAATCAGCCTCTCTCTGCTTAATGTAGAGAAGATGGACCAAACCAGGCATGTGTGGAGAGCTGTTCCCGGGTGATTATGGTTGATATACCTTTCTATCTTGTGAAAGTGTCAGAGGAAGTAGGGGCAGCCTCCATCTCATGAGACCCTTAGAAGCAGCTGTTATGATAAAGTGGTTGCCAAGGCAGTGACCTCATTCATTTCCTGAAGGAAGTGACCTCACCTCACTTCCTTAGTGATGGAACCCTCTGAACTTTGAATCCAGGAAGACAGGCACCCAGAGCCAGTCCCAGTCCCAGTCCCAGTAGTTTTACTTGTTTGGATTTAATAATGAGAGAGTCATTCTTTCTTGCTAACTACTGATGTGAGGATGGAAAAATGCCTGGAAAACTCTGAAGAGGGGTCTTTCCTGAAAAAGCACGTAGTGGTTCACCGCTGGGTCCTGACAACTTCACAGTGTTGGACAAGGAGACCAGACCTGAGACAGGACAGGCCATTTCGGGGGAACATAGTAGGGCCCACCAGTCAGAGGACACTTCGGATAGTCCCAGACCTAATTGGGGAAGGAGGTGCCTTTGTGGGTGTGGATGTGAGTTTGTGGTTTTGTCTCATGTTCTGAAAATAGGTAGGAAAGTCAGTTTGTTTAGTTTGGAGTGGACAGTTTCTAGTAATTCTTTTGAACAGGCGAGTGTTTCTATGTCTGTGTATCTCACTTTGTCTGTGGTTGTAGACATTAGAAAAGAGAATGCATCAATGGATATGTCCTGTCTAGTAGAAAGCTTTCCAGCATTCATCCTGCACATTTTATTAATGGATGGTGGCTTGCCTGATTGATGGGCAACATCTGCTATCTTACTAAGTTGCTGTTTTCTTCCTGAATTCTGTCCACTCTCCTGAATAGGCTCATGGTTTTGTGTAAAAGATATATACCACTTCCAAGCTCTGTGACAAGGCCATATACTGGATAGCTGAAGGGAATTGTGAGCATCTCAGAAAACTCAGATATCAGTGTGACCAGGAATGTCTCAGTGGAGAAACCCTGCTTTTGGCCTTTTGCTTACCTATTTTTCTTTTGCCCTGAACGTCAGGAATGTCTTTGCCTCATCCCCACACCTTGGGAAGCCTGAAGAAATCAGTTTTCAAACGGAAATAAAAAGGGCATCACCTGTGGCTCTTTGCTTAATTGCTTTGGAAAGGGATGTGTCTGAATAAGCCTCTTGACCCTGTGTGAGCCTGTGGCTTAGATTCTCAGCACCTGATGGATCTAAAGAAAGATCCCATGTGTGCATCCAAAATCAAAATGGCCAAAAATCAGTCATTGTGGATGAAGTCTCTCGCATTCTTCGGTAAGGTTCCAGACTTCCATCAAGTGAGAATAGTGATCCATTGGGTCAAATAAGTTCTTCAAAGCCCTGCAGATGCTAGCCCATAGGTTCTTGGGTTTTCTTATGAATCCAATTCAAATAAAGAATCTAAACCCCACAGTCAGTAGGCCTCAAATTGGAGAATTGGAGCAGTATTAACGGCAGGCCTATTTGATCACTCCTGGTTCACGGGAAGGGTGGACAGGCCACCGTGACTTTAGGCAAATGAGGGGAAAGGGAGATTATTTTGGACACTGTCTTGTGCTGCGCCTCTCATGGAATCCTCCAGCCAGAAGTTATGATGAGTGTCTTTATGGAAGAAGATGAGGGCCATGTGGGAGTGTTTTGGTTTTAATTGTGGTCATTTGTGTGGTGGTTGGAAGAGATGACTGGGTCCACCAGGGCTTCATCTCTGGTTTGATTCCCCTTAGAGATTGAGTTCTGGAACTGACATCAGAGAAGTATTTTTAGGGATTGTGTTGGAATTTTAGTAGGCCATGCTTGAGAGTCGCCCTTGGAAAATGAGATCTTGGCCCAGGTTGTCTTTCTACAGAGCACTGGGAATCTCAGCCAGGATATCACATGATTTTATTCTGAAAGAATTGGCAGCCATAAATGAGAGTCAAACCACTCATGGACCTCACATTGTAGACCTCAATGGGCCTGGCTTCTTGTGACTTTGGCCACTCTTTGGGATTTTCCATGTTCAGTAAACTGAATATTTTTGTATCTGTGGACGATATATATTTCATGCAGAATTACGATTGGCATATATATAGCTACATTTTAATGTCTGTATGTGTGTGTGTGTGTGTGTGTGTGTGTGTGTGTGTGTGTATATACTCTCCAGATTTTTCAAAATATTAAACATATGGGTCTTAATGTACACTCCCTAAATTCATCCATATTCTTGTATGTGGCTTTATAAACAACTTTTTCCAAGATTATTCTAAGAAATATTTATCAACCTGAAATACATATTTCTTTCCTAGTACTCACAACTAATTTCAGTGAATGGAGAATACAAATCGGAATATTTCTACAGTAACTGACCCTGTTTAACATTAATGCAAGTAGATTCTTATGGGACATGATGTGTATTTTGACGTTCATTTTTATTCAACACTGGTATATTACTATTTCTTCAGTTTATGCACATCACAGGATATATATTTCATCCACAATTTCGCAAAATTACACGCATTTGTTTCACTTTCAATCACTTCCTGCTTCAGATCACATGTATTCCTCCATGTTTCTTGACTGGTCTTTTCATGAGACTTCTTTCTAAACACATTATTTTCGATTTCCATAATTAATTTTAAAGCAAAACTCTCACACACTTCATGCTAAACCATAACCCTAATATTACCATTAGATATATAACTGGTTGGAATGAATGATTTTATGAAAATATATGATTTCTCATATATTTTCAGATATGAATTCAATCCATTATTTAAAGTGGAACCAGTTTTATTATTTATTCACAGGTTGGTCTATTCATGCATTATCTCTATATACATAGACACAGGGTACACTTCTTTGTACCCGAATACTAATTTATAAGTCTTGAAATATCGCTCCCAGAAATAGTGGAAGAAATACTCATGTTACCTGATGTACATATACTTTTTATCACAGTAATATTCTGAACACAAAATGCAAAGGTCAAACTTATGATTGTATCAAAGCATAAATGGAAAGTGAATATGGATTACAAAAAACATCTATGTCAGGGTTACCTCATGTTTTCAAATGTCATTCCTATTGGTGACTACATATTTGTTTTTTCCTAAGATTATACATTCAATCTCAACACTGTTGAAAATGTCTAATTCTATCACTCACTTTATATTTGCCTGATTTCATAATGTCCCTATTGATATCTGCTTTCCTACATATTTTACTCAGTTCATCATTGTGACTACCTCTTCACATGTGCTGACATTTACCTTCACTCTCTAACCAAGACCCTATTGCTAAACAACTTTTGGTCCAAATTATATACTCACTCTTCTTCCTAAACATACCGACTCTCTTCCTAATCCTACGGACTATCCCTGTTTCAGTGGATGTTCTCTTCTACAATCAATCATCCAAGGTACAAGGTCCTATGCCATTCTATATAGATTTATCTGAGACAAGTGTGCAGAATGTAATTCAAAGCTAAGTATCTCAATCAAGGGCCCAATGCCCTTCTGACCTTCAAATCTTACCTAGATTTCTGTTTTCATACTTATATTTCACCTCTATATTCTTATAAATATCGCAGGTTCCCAATACCACTAATCATCCTGCAGAATGATTTCTAAGCCAAATTGAACATGTTTTTAAACCTAACCATACACTGTTCCCTCAATATGACTTTACAGTAGAGCAGGGAAAGAGTTGGTCTTACAATACAGGAATATAGGGGAATTTCCACCTGCTGAGAACCTCAAAGGTCCATGCAGAAATGATACCTGGAGAAGGTGTAGGCAGCTATGAAGGACCTGAGAGAGCAAAAGTCATATTCCATGGGAAACAACCTGGTCAGGATGAAGGGTTGTGTCTGAATCAGCCTCTCTCTTCTTAATGTAGAGAAATTGGACCAAACCAGGCTTGTGTGGAGAGCTGATCCCGGGTGCCTATGGTTGATATACCATACTAACTTCTGAAAGTGTCACAGGAAGTAGGGGTAGCCTCCTTCTCATTGCGACCCTTGGAAGCATCAGTTAGGACAAAGTGGATGTCAAGGCAGTGACATGATTCAATTCCTGAAGAAAGTAAACTCAACTCACTTCCTTGGTGATGGAACTCTTTGAACTTGGGATCCAGGAATCCAGGCACCCATTGCCAGTCCCATTCCCAGTCCCAGTGGTCTCACTTGTTTGGATTTACCAAGGACAGAGTCAGTCTTGGTATCTACTGATGTGAGGATGGACAAATGTCATAAAAGCTCTGAAGAGGGGCCTTTCTTGTAAAAACATGTAGTGTCTCATTGCTGGATCCTGCCAACTCCACAGAATTGGCCAAGGAGACCAGATCTGACACAGGACAGGCCATTTTGGGGGAACATAGTATGACCCACCAGTAAGAGGACATTTCAGATAGTCACAGATGTACTTGGGGGAAGGAGGTGCCTTTGTGGGTGTGGGTGTGGGTTTGTGGTTTTGTCTCATGTTCTGAGAATAGGTAGGAAAGTCAGTTTGTATGGTTTGGAGTGGACTGTTTCAAGTAAGTCGTTTGACAATGCGAGTGTTTCTAAGTCTGTTTATCCCACTGAGTCCGTGGTTGTAGACATTAGAAAAGAGAATGCATCAATGGGTATGTCCTGTCTAGAAGAAATCTTCCCAGAATTCATCTTGCCCAATTTAAGAATGGACTGCGCTTGAATCGTGAATGGGCAACACCTACTATCTTACTTAGTTCCTGTTTTCTTCCTGAATTCTGACCACTCTCCAGAATAGGCTCATGGATTTTTGTCGAAGATATGTACCACCTCCAAGCTCTGTGACATGTCCATTTACTGGATATCTGAAGGGAATGGGAACATTTCAGAAAACTCAGATATAAGTGTGACCAAGAAAGTTTCAGTGGAGAAACCTTGCCTTGGGCATTTGCTTACCTATTGTTCTGTTGCCCCGAACGTCAGGAATGTCTTTGCCTCTGCCCCACACTTTGGGAAGCCTGAAGAAATCAGTTTTCAAACGGAAATAAAAGGGCATCACCTGTGGCTCTTTGCTTAATTGCTTTGGAAAGGGATGTGTCTGAATCTGCCTCTTGGCCCTGTGTAAGGCGATGGCTTAGATCCTCACCACCTGATGGATCTAAAGAAAGATCCCATGTGTGCATCCAAAACCAAAATGGCCAAAAGAGCAGTCATTGTGGATGAAGTCTCTCGCCTTCCACTATAGGGTTCCTTAACTCCATCAAGTGAGAATAGGGATCGTTTGGATCAAATGAGTTCTTCAAAGCCCTGCAGAGGCTAGGGCATAGGTGCTTGGTATTTTCATGACTCAAATTCACTTAAAGAATCTAAACCCCACAGTCAATAGACCTCAAGTTGGAGAAGCAGAGAAGTATTAACAACAGGCCTATTTGATCACTCCTGGCTCACAGGAAGGATGCCCAGGCCACCCTAACTTTAGGCAAATGAGGAGCAAGTGAGGTCATTTTGGACACTGTCTTGGGCTGCACCACTCATGGAAACCTCCAGCCAGAGGTTATGATGAGTGTCTATATGGAAGAAGATTAGTGCCATGTGGGGTGTTTTGGTTTTAATTGTGGTCATTTGTGTGGCTTTTGGAAGAGATAACTGGGTCCATCTTGACTTGAACTCTGGTTTGATTCCACTTAGAGACTGTGTTCTGGAACTGACCTCAGAGAAGGTTAAAGGTCCTATGCCATTGTATATCGATATTTCTGGGACATTTGTGCAGAACGTAATTCAATGATAAGTATACCAATCAAGGGCCCAATGAACTTCTGGGCTTCAAATCTTACCTAGATTTCTGTTTTCATACTTATATTGAAAGGTTAATAAAATAGGTACTTGTCACTTGCTGTTTTTCTGTATGATTAAAAAAACACTGTTGAAATCTTGAGAACTGTTTGCTATTCTTGGTCCCAGAATGTGTTTTCCCCCACTTCCAAACTGCAGAATGTACTCCGTCACCCATTTGAACGCAAACCGCCCACTCACCCTGACCCATCAATAAACTTCCCTCCCTGCCTTCTCCAAGGAAAGTATATAAGCACTTCTTAAGCTGTTCTCAGGGCTCTCTGCTCTATTCAAGTGAGCTCTGAATAGACCAGACCCGCAATTAGCCCTTTGCTGTTTCATGAGACAGTCTCTTGGTGGTCTCCTCCTCCAACGCTCGCTCGATCTTTACATCTGGTGGCCCCAGCGAGATCCAGCAGCCACAGAAGAAAGACCCCCAATAAGCTCCTCTGGGTTAAATAAGGCCCCTCTTTCTGGTTTCAGTTTTCAGGTTAGGGCTTGGCAAAATTGCTATCGGTGACGAGCGTGAGCTCTCTATGATGGTGGCTGACAGATATGTCATAGAGCCACAAGCCATGTCCCTGGGGAATGGACTCGGGAACTCGAGGAACAATAGTCTCCTCGACTCAGTGACATTCTGTTTCGGATTCGGTATTGCAGCCCATTGAGTTTGCCAGCTACTCAGTCCTGGTTTCAGTATTGGATGTCCATTCCCCGTCTTTATTTTCTTGTCTTGTCTGTGTCGTGTATCCTTGCTTTCACTGTCTGTGTATCTTTCTTAATGGGACAGAGCACTTCAATACCTCTGTCCCTGATCCTTGATCATTGGACCAAAGTCTGCTTAAGGGCTCAAAATCTTTCTTTTTCAGTAAAACGCCAGACCTGGCAGATTCTGTGTCTCAGAATGATCTACCTTTGGAGTCGGATGGCCCCTAGAAGGTTCTTTGTACTTCGCCACGCCAGCCAGACATTCTGACTCTGGAGGATGACTAAGAAAGTCGGGGCTCAGATCTTTTCCCCTAACTCAGGGTAACTTTTGAAGTATAGGGGACCCCAGTAAACTTTGAAGTGAATACAGAAGCAGTATACTCAGACCTTAAGGCCCCATTGGGCCCTCTATCAAATGAAAGGTCTGTAGTTCAAAGGGCTAATGGCAGTAAATATCGGGCTTAGACAACTAAGAGTACATTTGACCTGGGGAACGGAAACATCCATCACTCCTTCCTTGTAATCCCAGAATGCCTGTACCCATTAATGGGCAGAGATCTGCTCACCATGCTCTGGGCCAAAATAAATTTTAACCCTAAAGTCCCCGAAATGAAATTTCTAAATCCTTCAGTAAAAACTCTTATAGTCACAGCTTTAACTATGTTAGTAGAAGATGAACATCAACTCTTCACACCCCCCAAGCTGATCAAACAGGCAAGCTACCCCAGAAATGGATAACAGATTACCCAGATACCTGGACAAAAACTGCTGGTTTAGGCCTGGCCGTGAAAAAACCTCCAATAACAGTGGAGTTAAAAACCTCAGACTCACCAATCAATGTCAAACAATATCCTCTAAGCAAAAAAAAGCTAAAAATGGATAAGGCCCCATATTTAGAAATATCTGGCCTTAGGGTCCTAAGGCCCTGTCAATCGGCCATGAACACTTCCCTGCTACCAGAAAAAAAAAAAAAATCCAGGAACTGGGGACTATCGCACCGTTAAAGACCTAAGAGAGATCAACAACAGAATGCAGGACATTCAACACACAGTACCTAATCCGGACAATCTGCTTAGCACTCTGAACACTGAGAGAAAATGGTATACTGTTCTGGACAAAAAAGATGCTTTCTTTTTCTTGCCTATGAATAAAGATAGTCAGTTGCTGTTTGCTTTTGAGTGGGTAGACCCGGAAACCATAACGTCTGGTCAACTAACTTGGACTAGACACCCACAGGGTTTCAAAAACTCCCGCACTCTCTTGGATGAAGCCCTCTGCAGAGATCTCAACAACTTCAGAACTATGCAACTCAAAGTCACACTGCTTCAATACGTGGATGACAAGCTACTGGCAGCCAACACCAAGAAAAACTGTGAGTCTGGGTCCCAAGCACTATTATCCCACCTTGCTAAACTCAGGTATAGAGCTTCTGCCAAAAAGGCCCAAATTTGCTAGCATGAAGTCATCTTCCTGGGCTATTCCCTTAGGGGCAGTAAACGATGGCTAACTGAGCCCAGAAAACAAACCGTTTTGCAGATACCACCCCCATCTAACAGGAGACAACTCAGAGAGTTTCATGGGACTGATGGCTTTTGCAGGTTATGGATACCTGTGTTTGGGTCCTTAGTTGCTCCTTCATACCCGCTGTTAAAGGGAGATCCCCATTTCCAATGGACCCCTGAGCACCAGGAAGTTTTTGATAACATCAAAGTACACTGACACTGAACGCCTCAACTTCACTGAGCCCAGCCTTCAATGTCAGAAAGCCCTACACTACGTTACAAATGTACATCAACTCACTCACCTTGGTTCAAAGAAACTACAGGCATTCCTGAAGGATCAAGAACAGAGTTTTCCACTAATCGACTCACAGCGAAAGGAAATATCTGAACGGGTAACAAAAGCCTGTTGGGTCTGTCAATTGGTTAATGCTTACCCTTCCAAGCTTCCTGCAGGAAAGCACCTATGAGGAACCAGACAAGGACAATTCTGGGAAGTGGACTTTCTGAAATTAAGCCAGCAAGGTATGAACTTAAAAATATCCTAGTCTTTGTAGATATATTTTCAGGATGGATTGAAGCCTTCCCCCCCCACACACAAAACAAAAACAAAAACAAAAACAAAAAACAAACAAACAATGGTGCAAGTAGTTTTCAAGAAGATCCTGAAAGATATTTTTCCAAGATACGGTCTGCCTAAGGTAATAGGGTCTGATAATGGACCGGTGTTCATGGCCCAGGTAAGTCAGGGGTTAACCAGGACCCTGAGGATTAATTGGAAGTTTGATTGTGCTTATACACACCAGAGCTCAGGACAGGTAGAAAAATAAATAGAACCATTAAAGAGACCTTAACAAATTTAAGCTTAGAGACCGGCATAAATGATTGGACTATTCTCCTGCCTGATGCACTGTTTCCTGCGAGAAATACTCCCTCTGTTTCTTTGTGTAAACTCACTCCCTATGAAATTCATTATGGTGCTGCTCCTCCAGTAAGGGACCTAACCCCCACTCTAAGGCCTAACGATCCCTTCCACACCCCCTTGCTTGACAGACTTAAAGCTCTTGGAAGAACTCAGCGATACCTGTGGAAACAGCTGGCCACTGCCTACCAACCTGGGGACGAGGGGACTCCACATCAATATCAAGTAAGAGACTTCATCTACATAAGACGACATCAAGTGTCATCCCTGGAACCCCACTGGAAAGGAACATACCAGGTGCTACTTCAAACTCCTTCAGTGGTAAAAGAAGATGGAATCACTTCCTGGATCCATGCCTCTCATCTCAAGCCTGCGCCAAGTCCAGATTCTGGTTGGAAACTTGAAAAGACTGGTAACCATTTCAAATTAGGTATTCGCCATGTGGATAAGTCTATAGACTCTCCCCTTGGCCACCAGTAGTCCTAACATTCATCAGCCCATTCAGCAGCGATGGCTGATCACAAATCCTACTAGACAAGAAGTATGGTCAATCTTGCATACATCTCCTTTACGGACCTGGTGGCCATCTCTCCACCCAGACAGTTTTCAGCTGGCTATAGGTCGTTCCTATTGGGATATCCTTGATGAAAAGGATCCCAATAATATTCAATTAAATCCCTTCTCTACCATAGATAATGGAAACAAACATTATGGATGCAGGGACACGCAAGCCAGATTCAGGTAGGCTAGCCTAGATTACTATGTTTGCCCGGCCGACTATCAAAGCCACAAACAGCCAGGGCTGTGTGTGGGAAAAGCCGACTTCTTCTGTAAGTCATGGGGATGTGAGCATACAGGGGCTGCCTGGTGGAACCAAACTCCTCATCAAATTCAGTACACAGCATTGGCCATATTACCAATTAGACAACCAAAAACTATGGCCCACAGAGGGGTCTCTAGATCCTCAATTTTTGCGTGACCTTTTTAACTTCATCAAGTGCTCAAAAGGGTGGAAGGAAATTTCCCTATGTAGTCCTTTTCCCTCCTTCTCTCACATCCTGTACAATGCTTTTCCAATAGTTCCTCACCCTCAGCCTTCTGCTCTAGACTCTCTGCTGTCATTCCCACCTCAGCAACCTGATTTCTCCCCTCCAATTACTAGAATAGAAACCCAAACCTCTGCCAGATCTCAGACCATTGCCTCCTTGCTGAGGTAGCAGGTACTGAGGCACCCCTCGACCCACTCACTCTTCTCTTCTCTTGACAGTGCCCATACTGGGTCCCACCAGGTAATCTAACAAGCTAACCCAAAGATCAAACCAGCTGAGAAGAGCCCTCAGACCACTATCCAAGATGTAATGAAAATGGCCTTTAAAGTTGCTTTGTCATCACTGAAAACAGGTTACTAAAAATTTAAAGTCTCTCACCGGCTTTGTGGGATACTCACTCCCGTCTTCCCCTCTGCTCTACCCATTCTACTGCTCAAGTTTTTGTTGCTAGGAAAATCCCAAACGCTTTTCCCATTATTTTTTTACATCTCCCCTTCCTCATTCTCAGATCCACTGAGCTGCTCTCAGCCTCGACTACCCCGTCTTCCCCCTCTATACCAGGCACAGAGAAAAGTCTTAAATGACCTTCTCCAGAAGTCTTCACCAAGGCTTATTTTAGGTCTTTCAGCAAAAAAGTCCCTCTGAATGAGTTCAATGTAGATAAACTTCCTCTTTTCGTGTTGTCCTGTTCTACTTGGCCACTGGCTGGAAGAATCACCACTCCTAAGCTGGACACCCCCTTACTAGTTTTTCACAAAATATGTGAACAAGGCCTCTGGCCTTGAGCTGGGACTTCACAGAGATGGCTACATTTCTAAGATTAAATATTTACCAACTGGGCTCCGTGGTGACAGCTGGCAGGGAGAAAAAAAGAGACAAAAAGCTGTTTCCTTCCTAGGTGTCCTTGAACAGTTAACTTGCCAAGAACTGAGGAAAGAAAAAAACAGAAACAAAAACTGCTTTTTGTGAACTTCTGCAGACTGTGGACTTCTGAGCCCCTTCCCTTACATGTTGGGTACAAATTCTAAAACTACCAAAACTTGGGGTTCAGGGAATTAATTGATTACAACAGAGGCAATGCCCTGTAAATCGGGATGCACCCAAATAAGACTGTTTTTCTGTCTTCTGTGCTATCTTAGGAGCCTTGCCTTGTCCGTCCCTACAACAGTATAATTCTATACACTTTAACATTGTTTATGTTTTCATAAAATGGTCAACAGATGTGATTAATTATGTAATGATGCAGATGTTTTCCAGAGTGCTCTATCATGATGCAGGTTCATTTAAAATTCAAATAGGGGGGCATACAACCCAGTTCCACCTGGAACCTGTATCCCTCAATTTAGCCATCCTATTATTAACAATAGTTGCTTCAGGGGTGGCCACAGGAACAACTGCCCTTGCCCATGGGACAAAACAAATGACACAATTAGAAGCAGCAATAGACCAAAACATAAGATATTAAAGACATCCATCACAGCTTTACAGGAATCTGTAACCTCTCTCTCTCTGAAGTTGTTTTACAGAACAGGCGAGTGTTGGAACTCCTCTTCATGAGAGAAGGGGGCCTTTGTGCTTGCATTGAGGGAAGAATGTTGTTTCTATGACGACAATCCTGGAGTTGTAAAAGAATCTATGAGAAAATTAAGAAAACACCTTGAAGAGCGTCAACGAGAGAAAGTGGCCCAAAAAGGATGGTTTGAGTCTTGGTTCACACCATCCTCCTGGTTAACTACACTTTTATCCGTCCTGGCCGGTCCATTAATAATCCTCATATTATTGCTAACTGTAGAACCCTATTTGCTCAACTGTGTAGTTTCCTTTCTAACCCAAATCGAACCTGTAATTAAACATAACCATACTCTGTTCCCTCAATCTAATTTTACAGAAGAGCGGGAACAGAGTTGGTCTTAAAATACAGGAATATAGAGGATCTTCCACCTGCTGAGAACCTCAAAGGTCCATGCAGAAATGATCCCTGGAGAATATGTAGGCTGCTATGAAGGACCTGAGAGAGCAAAAGTCATCTTCCATGGCAAACAACCTGGTCAGGATAAAGGGATGTGTCTGTATCAGCCTCTCTCTTCTTAATGTAGAGAAGATGGACCAAACCAGGCGTGTGTTGAGAGCTGCTCCTGTGTGCCAATGGTTGATATACCATTCTAACTTGTGAAAGTTTCACGGGAAGTAGGGGCAGCCTCCATCTCATCAGAACCTTGGAAGCAACTGTTAGGAGAAAGTGGTTGCCAAATCAGTGACCTCATCCAGTTCCTGAAGGATGTGACCTCACCACACTTCCTTGGTGATGGAACTCACTAAATTTGGAATCCAGGAAGCCAGGCACCCAGAGCCAGTCCCAGTCCCATTCCCAGTGGTAGAACTTATTTTGATTTACCAAGGACAGACTCAGTTTTTCTTGGATTTACTGATGTGAGGATGGCCAAATGCCAGGAGAACTCATAAGAGGGGCGTTTCTTTAGAGAGCAGGTAGTGGCTCACCGCTGGCTCTTGACAACTTCAAAAAGTTGTCCAAGGTGACCAGATCTGACACAGGACATGCCATTTCGGGGGAACATAGTATGGCCCCAGTCAGAGGACACTCGGGATAGTCACAGACCTACTTGGGAAACGGAGGTGCCTTTGTGAATGTGGGTGTGAGTTTGTGGTTTTGTCTCATGTTCTGATAATAGGTAGTAAAGGTGGTTATTTTTGGTTTAGAGTGGACTGTTTCTAGACAGTTGTTTGACAAGTTGAGTGATTCTATGTCTGTGTATCCCACTGTGTCCGTGATTGTAGACATTAGAAAAGAGAATGCATCTATTTATGTGTCCTCTCGAGTAGAAAGCTTCCAAGCATTCATCCTGCCCAATTTATGAATGGACTGCCGGTTGCCTTATGAATGGGCAACACCTACTACTTTCCTATGTTCCTGTTTTCTTCCTGAATACTGGCCACTCTCCAGAATAGGCTCATGGTTTCTTGTCCAAAATATGTACCACCTCCAAGCTCTGTGACAACCCCATGTATTAAATAGCTGAAGAGAAAAAGAGCATCTCAGAATATACTGATATTGTTGTGAACAGGAAAGTCTCAGTGGAGAAACCCTGCTTTGGGTCTTTTGCTTAAATATCGTTCTATTGCCCTGAATGTCAGGAAGGTCTTTGCCACAGCCTACCTGCTTGTGAAGCCGGAAGAAAACAGTTTTCAAATGGATATGAATGGGCATCACCTGTGGCTCTTTGTTTAAATGCTTTGGAGAGGGATGTGTCTGAATCACCCTCTTGGCCTGTGTGAGGCTGTGGAATATATTCTAAGCACCTGATGGATCTAAATAAAGATCCCATGTGTGCATCCAAAACCAAAATGGCAAAAAATCAGTCATTTTGGATGAAGTCTCTTCCCATCCTCTGTTTGGTTTCTGACCTCCATCAAGTGAGAAGAGGGATCCTTTGGGTCAACTGAGTTCTTCAAGCCCTGCAGAGGCTTGCCCATAGGTGCTTGGGTTTTCTCATGACTCCAATTCACATAAAGAATCAATACCTGACAGTCAGTTGGCCTCAAATTGGAGAAGTGGAGCAGTATTAAGGACAGGCCTATTTGATCACTCCTGGTTCACAGGAAGGGTGTCCAGGCCAGCCCCACTTTAGACAAATGAGTGGCAACGAGCTTAGTTTTGACACTGTCTTTGACTGTGCCTCTCATGGACACCTCCAGCCAGAGGTTATAATGAGTGTGTATATGGAAGAAGATGAGGGCCATGTGAAAGTGTTTTGGTTTAATTGTGGTCATTTGTTTGGCGGTTGGAAGGGATGACTAGGTCCACCTGGGTTTGAAATCTAGTGTGATTTCCCTTAGAGACTGAGTTCTGGAACTAACCTCAGAGAAGTATTGCCATGAATTGTGTTGGGATTATAGAAGGCCACTCATGACAGTCTCCCTTAAAGCCTGAGGTCTAGGCCCAGGGTGACTTTCCACAGAGCACGGTTATCTCAGGCAGGATATCACAAGATTTTTTTCTGAAAGTCTTGGCAGCCATAGTTGAGAGTCAAAACACAAATGGACCTCACATTGTAGACCACAATGGGCCTGGGTTCATGTGACCTTTTTGCCACTCTTTGGGAAGCATTGCTAGTGCGAGTTCTCCAGACCTTTCATTGAAATAAGCTTACTCAGCACTTAATGGTTCCTGAATAATTGGAACCCACAGTGCCTCCAACTTCATCCTTGAAAAATGACTAGATAAATACCATGACATTTTTGAAATTCCCATGACCAGCTGGCACTGGAGAACCTTTGGATGTCCTGTTGCTTATCAGCAGTGTACCAAACAGTGCCTTGATTGACTAGGTTTCATGAAAATGATGTAGAACAGAGATGCCTGTAAGTTGGAGCCTGCTGAGTAGTGGGCCAAGAGCAGTAGTGTGCAGGTGTGCAATAAAACATCTGTGGTAAAGATATGTGGATCTTCCATTGGCTTCCAAATGGCTTGTGACTGACATGGTGCAGGCAGCAGACCCTTATATGTAGAGGCATCTTTTTATATGTAGAGGTTTCAGGGCAATGTTCAGAATCAGTTTGCTATGGTCAAGGGGGCAAGCAATGTGGGATAGAAGCCTGGTTGGTACATTCTCCTGCAGACCCTGACCCACCACACGTGACAGAACTCCCTCCAGCACTGTGTCCCAGTTGAACTCATTGTATTTCGTGAAGCAAATACAAAACTCCCAGTGCAGCAGCAAGAAACACCACGAAAAGTGGAGAATGACCAAATGGGTACACAGTCCACATGGGGAGACACTTAGCACACAGTGACAACAGTTTACTTACAAAGAGAAAATTCAGCACTGCTGCATTATGTTCATTGGAAAATAAGAAACTATGTCCTTCTGGTCACATAGATGCAGACCCAACTTTGATGGTCTCAGTATAAAGGAAGCTAAAGCTCATGACAACAACATATATTTCAAATGCCCAACTTCAGATAGAGTTTCTACAGAAGTATTTAGGCTCTCAGAGCTTATTGTTGGTGGAGTTTTTACCCTGTTCCTTACTTTTGGAAACTTTTCTACCACCTCCCAGGTTGTGAACTCCTGAGCATTTTTTATTCCAGATATGTATTCAAAGATTGTCTAACTCTTCTCCTCTAATTTTGTCAAACCATATTTAAATTTGGAACCAGTTATATTATTTATTCGCAGTATGGACTATTCATCCATTATCTCTATATTCATAGACACAGTATACACCTATTTGTACCCTCAATACTAATTTATATATCTTCAAAATATTGCTCCCAGAAATGGTGGAAGAAATACTCATGTCACCTGATCTACATATACTTTTTATCACATTAATATTCTGGACACAAAAAGCAAAGGTCACACTTAAGATTGTATCAAAGCCTAAATGAAAAGTGAGCATGGATTACTAAAAACATCCATTTTAAGGTTGCCAAATATTCGCAACTGTCAATCCTATTGGTGACTACATATTTGTTTCTTCCTAAGATTATATATTCAAACTCAACCCTGTTGAAAATGTCTAATCCTATAACTCACTTTATACTTTGCCTGATTTCCTAATGTCTCTATTGATATCTGCTTTCCTACATAATTTCCCCAGTTCAACATTGTGAATGACTCTTCACATGAGCTGATATTTACATTCACTCTCTAACCAAAACCCTATTGGTAAAGAACTTTTGGTCCAAATCCTATCCTCTCGCTTCTTTCTAAACCTACCGACTATCTTCCTAATCCAAATGACTATCCCTTTTGGACTGGATGTTCTCTTCCACATTCAATCATCCAAGGTACAAAGTCTTATGCCATTGTATATGGATTTATCTGAGACATCTGTGCAGAAATTGATTCAACGCTAAGTATCCCAATCAAGGCCCCAATGCTCTTCTGGGCTTCAAATCTTACCTAGATTTCTGTTTTCATACTTATATTTCACGTCTATATTCTTATAAATATTACAGGTTCCCAATACCTTTATTCATCTTGCAGAATGATCCCTAACCCAAATCGAACCTATTATTAACCCTAACCATACACTGTTACCTCAATCTAACTTTACAGAAGATCAGGGACAGAGTTGCTCTTACAATACAGGAATGTAGGGGATCTTCCACCTGCTGAGAACCTCAAAGGTCCATGCAGAAAAAAAATCACTGAAGAAGATGTAGGCAGCAATGAAGGACCTGAGAGAGCAAAATTTATCTTCCATGGCAAACAACCTGGTCAGGATGAAGGGATGTGTCTGAATCATCCTCTCACTTCTTAATGTAGAGAAGATGGATGAAACCTGGTCTGTGTGGAGAGGTGTACCCGGGTGCCTATGGTTGATATACCTTTTTAACTTGGGAAAGTGTCAAGGAAGTAGGGGCAGTATCCATCTCATGGGACACTTGGAAGCAACTGTTAAGACAATGTGGTTGCCAAGGCAGTGAATTCATTCAGTTCCTGAAGGAAGTGACCTACATCACTTCCTTGGTGATGGAACTTTCTGAACTTGGGATCCAGGAAGCTAGGTATGCAGAGCCAATCCCAGTCCCAGTCCCAGTGGCCTCCTTGTTTGTTTTTACAAAGTATAGTGTCAGTCTTTCTTGGAACCTACTGATGTGAGGATGGCCAAATACCAAGAGATCTCAGAAGAGGTGCCTTTCCTGAGAAAGCAGGTAGTGGCTCACCCATGGGTCTATACAGCTTCACAGAGTTGGCCATGGAGACCCGATTTGAGACAGGACAGGCCATTTTGCGGGAACATAGTATGGCCCACCAATCAGAAGACACTCCTGATAGTCACAGACCTACTTGAGTTAAGGAGATGCCTTTTTGGGTGTGGGTGTGAGTTTGTGGTTTTGTCTTATGTTATGAGAATAGGTAGGAAAGGCGGTTTGTTTGGTTTGGAGTGAACTGTTTCTAGTAAGTCTTTTGACAAAGCGAATGTTTCTATGTCTGTGTATCCCACTTTGTCCGTGGTTGTAGACAATAGCAAAGAAAATGCATCAATGGATGTGTCCTGTCTTGTAAAAAGCTTCCCATCATTCATCCTGCCCAATTTATAAATGGACTGTGACTTGCCTTATGGATAGGCAACACCTGCTATCTTCCTAAGATCCTGTTTTCTTTCTGAATTCTGGCCAATCTCCACAATAGGCTCATGGATTTCTGTCCATGATATGTACCAAATCCAAACACTGTGACATCGCCATGTACTGGGTAGCTGAAGGGAATGGCGAACATCTCAGAAAACTCAGATATCAGTGTGACTAGGAAAGTCTCAGTGGAGAAACCCTGCTTTTGGCCTTTTGCTTACCTATTGTTCTATTGCCCTGAATGTCAGGAAGGTTTTGCCTCATGCCACCCCTTTTTGAAGGCTGAAAAAAAATAGTTTTCAAATGGAAATGAATGGGCATCACCTATGGCTCTTTGCTTAGTTGCTTTGGAAAGGGATGAGTCTGAATCAGCCTCTGGGCCCTGTGTGAGGCTCTGGCTTAGATTCTCAGCACTTGATGGATCTAAAGGAAGATCCCATGTGTGCATCTAAAACCAAAATGGCAAAAAGATCAGTAATTGTGCATGCAGACTCTTGCCTTCCGCTCTTTGGTTCCTGACCTCCATCAAGTGAGCATTGGAATCCTTTGGGTCAAATGAGTTTTTCAAAGCCCTGCAGAGGCTAGACCATGGTGCTTGGGTTTTCTCATGACTTCAATTCACACAAAGAGTCTATACAGGACAGTCAATAAGCCTCAAGTTGGAGAAGCAGAGCAGTATTAAGGGCAGGCCTATTTGATCACTCCTGGTTCAAAGGAAGGGTATCCAGGCCTCCCTGACTTTAGGTAAATGAAGGTCAAGGGAGACTTTTTTGGACACTGTCTTGGGGTGACCCCTCATGGAAACCTCGAACCAGAAGTTATGATGAGTGTCTATATGGAAGAAGATGAGGGCCATGTGGGAGTGTTTTCTTTCAAATGTGGTCAATTGTGTTGCAGTTGGAAGAGATGAGTTTGTCCACTTGGGCTTGAACTCTTTTTTGTGTCAAAACACACATGGACCTCACATTGTAGACCTCAATGGGCCTGGCTTCATGTGACCATTTGGCCACTCTTTGGGAAGCTTTGCCTGTGAGAGTTCTCCAGAGTTTTCATTGAAATGAACTTCCTCACCATTTCATGGTTCCTGAATGAATTGAAACCCACAGTGCCTTCAACTTCATCGATGAAAAATGGCTAGATAAATACCATGATATTTTTGAAATTTTCATGACCAAGTGGCACTGGAGAACCATTGGATGACCTATTGCTGATCAGGAGTGTACCAGACAGTGCCTTGATTGACTGGGTTTCATGAAAATGGTGTAGAACAGAGATGCCAGTATGTTGGAGCCTAATGAATAGTGGGCCTAGAGCAGTGGTGTGCAGGTGTGTGACAAAACATCTGTGGTGGGGCAATGTTGATCTGCCATTGGCTTCCCACTGGCTTGTGACTGACATGGTGAAGCCAGCAGACAATTCTATGTAAACGCATCTTGTTATATGGAGAGTTTTCAGTGCAATGTTCAGAATCAGTTTGCTACGGTCAAGGGGGCAAGCTATGTGGGATAGAAGCCTGGTTGGTGCATTCTCCTGCAGACCATGAATCACCAAATGTGACAGAACTCCCTCCAGCTCTGTGTCCCTGTTGATCTCCTTGTAATTCGTGAAGCAAATACCAAACTCCCAGAGCAGCAACAAGAATCACCAGGAATACTGGAGGATGACCAAATGGCTTCACAGTCCATATGGGGAGACACTTAGCCCGCAGTTTACCTACAATGAGAGAATTCAGCACTGCTTCCTCATGTTCATTGGAAAATAAGAAACCATTTTCTCCAGGTCACATAGATGCATACCTAGCTTTGATGGTCTCACTACAAAGAAGCTAAAGCTCCTGACAAGAACATATATTTCAAGTGCCCTAACTCAGAGGCAGTTTCTCAAGAACTATATAGGCCAGCAGACCTCCATGTTTGTGGAGTGTTTACCCTTTCCTTACTTTTGGAAACTCCTCTACCAACTCCAAGGTTGTGAACTCCTGAGCATTTTCCATTCCATATATGTATTCACAGATTTTCTAACTCTTCTCTTTTAATTGGGTCTTTCTTGGGACGAAAGTAATGTCAAGGCAATGTCCTGGATAAGAGTGGGAAGATTTTTGTGTAGCACATATTTACATACACATTGAATTCATTTTCCAATTTTCCAATCTATATACTGAATTACTGACACTAACCCCTACCCTACAAGACTCTGACTACTAATCCTAATAAGATTGATAAAGATGAACCAAACAGAATAGAAATACAAGCAGTTCAGAGGAGTCATGGTGTAGAGTTGGACTTGCCTTTTGCATTATATAAAGTAGGAGTTATAAATCTATTCAATTTTTTGTTGAAATTTCTTTCCATGTGTTTTTAAAGTTAACAAAGATGTGAATTCCTGTCTCCCTTTCTCTGTACCTATTCGGCACATCAATTTTTAAATGCTCATATAGAGTACTAGCTGGTACCACACGTGCATTCTTGTGGGGTGGCTGACTTGGCAGTTACAAATTGTAAGAGATCACTACTCCTAAACGCTGTTGGAACTGAAAATAAAACCTATCGGTGAGCTCCCTAGTTGAACAACATTATACATAAATCCATATTCATTCATATATATATTTATGTATGTGTGGATAGTATATATTTCATGGTGAATTTCGATTGGCATATATATTGCTATTTTAATGTCTCTGTGTGTGTGTGTATGTATGTATATTATATATATATATATATATATATATATATATATATATATATATATATATATATATACTCTCCAGATTTTTCACATTATGAAATATGTGTCTTATTATACACTCCCCGAATTCATTCATATTCATATGTGTGGATTAATAATGAAATTTTCAAAAGATTATTCTCAGAAATATTCATACACCTGAAATACATATTTGTTTCCTAGTACTGACAACTAAAATCAGTGAATAATGCATACAAATCCTAAAATTTCTACAGTAACTGATCCAGTTTAATAGCAATGCAAGTAGATCCCTATGGGACCTGATGTGTATTTTGACGTTCATTTTTTTCAACACTATTACATCACTATTTCTTCAGTTTATGCACATCATAGGAAACATATTTCATCCACAAGTTAGCAAATTTATACACATTTGTTTCACTTTCAATCACAACCTGCTTCAGAACACATGTATTCCTCCATGTTTCTTGACTTGTCTTTTCATGATACTATTTTCCAAACACATTATATTCGATTTCCATGATCACTTTTGAAGCAAAATTCACACAGAATTCATGATAAACCATAACCCTATAATTACCATTAGATATATAACTGGTTGGAATGAATGATTGTATATCAATATAAGATTTCTTATATATTTTCATATATCAATTCAATCCGTTATTTAAAGTGGAAACAGGTATATTATTTATTCACAGTATGGTCTATTCATGCATTATCTCTATATTCATAGACACAGGGTACACCTCTTTTACCCCCAATACTAATTTATATGTCTTCAAAAATTTTGCTCCCAGAAATGGTAAAAGAAATACTCATGTTATCTGAGCTATATATACATTTTATCATTCTGGACACAAAAGGCAAAGTTCATCCTTATGATTGCACAAAAGCCTAAATGGAAAGTGAACAAGGATTACTGAAAACACCCATGTCCAGGTTGCCTAATGCTCTCAAATGTCAATCCTATTGGTGACTACATATTTGTTTCTTCCTAACATTATATATTCAAACTCAACCCTGTTGAAAATGTCTAATCCTATCACTCACTTTATACTTTGCCTGACTCCCTGATTACTCGATTGATATTTGCTTTCCTACATATTTTTCCCAGTTCATCATTGTGACTGACTATTCACATGTACTGATATTTACATTCACTCTCTGACCGAAACCCTATTGCTAAAGAACATTTGGTTGAAATCCTATACTGACTCTTCTCCGGAAACCTACTGACTATCTTCCAGATCCTACCGACTATCCCTGTTTGAGTGGATGTTCTCTTCTACATTCAATTATCCAAGGTACAAGGTTTATTGTCATTGTATATCAATTTATCTGAGACTTTGTGCAGAACGTAATTCAAACCTAAGTATCCCAAACAAGGGCCCAATGCCCTTCTGGGCTTCAAATCTTACCTAGATTTCTGATTTCATACATATATTTCACCTCTATATTCTTATAAATATTGCATTTTCCCAATACCATAATTCATTCAGCAGAATGATTCCTAAACCAAATCAAAAGGGTTTTTAACCATTACCATGTATTGTTCCCTCAATCTAACATTACAGAACAGCAGGGACTGAGTTGTTCTTAAAATAGAGGAATGTAGGGGATCTTCCACCTGCTGAGAACTTCAAAGGGCCATGCAGAAATGATCCCTGGAGAAGATGTAGGCAGCTATGAAGGATCTGAGAGAGGAAAAGTCATCTTCCATTAGAAACATCCTCGTCAGGATGAAGGGTTTTGTATGAATCAGCCTCTCTCTTCTTAATGTAGAGAAGATGGACCAAACCAGGCCTGAGTGGAGAGCTGTTCCCGGGTGCCTATGGTTGGTATACCATTCTAACTTGTAAAAGTGTCACAGGAAGTAGGGGCAGCCTCCAACTCATGGGATCATTGGAAGCAAGTTTTAGGACAAAGTGGTTGCTAAGGCAGTGACTTCATTCAGTTCCTGAAGGGAGTGACCTCACCTCACTTCCTTGGTGATGGAACTCTCTGAACTTGGGATACAGGAAGCCAGGCAACCAGAGCCAGTCCCAGTCCCAGTCCCAGTGGTCTCAGTTGTTTGGATTTACCAAGGACAAATTCAGTCTTTCTTGGTATCTAATGATGTGAGGATGGCCAAATTCCAGAAGAGCTCTGAATGGCGGTTGTTCCTGAGAAAGCAGGTAGTGGCTCAGCAGTGTTTCCTGACCACTTCATTAAGGTGGCCAAGGAGACCAAATCTGAGACAGGACAGGCAATTTTGGGGGAACTGTGTATGGCCCACCAGTCAGAGGTCACTCTGGATAGTCACAGACATTCTTGGGGGAAGGAGGTGACTTTGTGATTGTGGGTATGGGTTTGTGGTTTTGTCTCATGTTCTGAGAATAGGAAGGAAAGGCAGTGTTTTTTTGTTTGGAGTGAAATGTTTCTAGTAAGTCGTTTGACAAGGCTAGTGTTTCTATGTCTGTGTATCTCACTGTGTCCGTGGTTGTACACATGAGAAAAGAGAATGCATCAATGGATGTGTCCTGTCTTGTAGAAAGCTTCCCAGCATTCATCCAGCCCAATTTATGAATGGACTAGGGCTTGCCTTATCGATGGGCAACACCTGCTATCTTCCTAAGTTCCTGTTTTCTTCCGGAATTCTTGCCACTCTCCAGAATAGGCTCATGGTTTTGTGTCCAAGATATGTACCACCTCCAAGCTCTATGACATGGCAATGTACTGGATAGCTGATAGGAATGGCGAGCATCTCAGAAAACTCAGATATCAGTGTGAACAGAAAAGTCTCAGTGGAGAAACCCTGCTTTTGGCATTTTTCGTACCTATTGTTCTGTTGCCCTGAATGTGAGGAAGGTCTTTGCCTCAGGCCACCCCTTTATGAAGCCTGAAGAAAACAATTTTGAAATGGAAATGAGTGGGCATTACCTGTGGCTCTTTGCTTATTTGCTTTGGAAATGGATGTGTCTGAATCAGCTTCTTGGCCCTGTGTGAGGCTGTGGCTTAGATTCTCAGCACCTGATGGATGTAAAGAGAGATCTCATGTGTGCATCCAAAACCAAAATGGCCTAAAGAGCAGTCACTGTGGATTAAGTCTCTCGCCTTCCTCTGTGAGGTTCTTGAACTCCGTCAAGTGAGAATAGGGATCCCTTGGGTCAAAAGGGTTCTTCAAAGACCTGAAGAGGTTCTTGTGTTGCCTTATGACTCCAAATCGCAAAAATATATATATATATATATATATACCTGACAGTCAGGTTTACTCAAATTGGAGAAGCATAGCAGTATTAACGTCTAGCATATTTGATCACTCCTGGTTCACATGAAGGGTGTCCAGACCACCCTGACTTTAGGCCAATAAGGGTCAAAGGAGTTATTTTGGACACTCTCATGGACTCCTCCCCTCATGGAAAACTCCAGCCAGAGGTTATGATTAGTGTCTATATGAAAGAAGATGAGGGCCATGTGGGAGTGTTTTGGTTTGAATTGTGTTCATTTTTGTGGCGGTTTGAAGAGATGACTGGGTCCTCCTGGGCTTGAACTCTGGTGTGATTTCCCTTAGAGAATGAGTTCTGGAACTGACTTCAGAGAAGTTTTGCCATAAATTTTGTTGGGATTTTAGAAGTCCACCCATGAGAATCACCCTTGGAAAGTGAGATCTAGGCCCAGGGTTGCTTTCCACAGAGCCCTGGGATTCTCAGCCAAGATATCACATGATTTTATTCTGAAAGACGTGGCATCCATAGTTGAGAGTCCCAACACCCATGGACGTCACGTTGTACATTTCAATGCGCCTGGCTTCATGTGACCTTTTGGCCACTCTCTGGGAGGCCTTTTCTGTGAGAGTTCTCCAGAGCTTTCATTGAAATGAGCTTCCTCACCATTTAATGGTTCCTGAATGAGTTGAATCACACAGTGCCTCCAATTTCATCCTTGAAAAATGCCTAGATAAATACCATGAAATTTTTGAAATTCCCATGACCAGGTGGCACTGGATAACATTTGGATTTCCTGTTGCTGATCATGAGTGTACCAAACAGTGCCTTGATTGACTTGGTTTCATGAAAATGGTGTAGAAGAGAGATGCCAGGAAGTTGGCACCTTCTTAGTAGTGGGCGTAGAGCAGTGGTGGGCAGGTGTGTGATAAAACATCTGTGGTGGGCCCATGTGGATCTGCCATTGGCTTCCAAATAGCTTGTGACTGACATGGTGCAGCCAGCAGACCCTTCCATGTAAAGTCATCTTGTTATATCAGATGTTTCTTGGCAATGTTCAGAATCATGTTGCTATGGACAAGGAGGCAAGCTATGTGGGATAGAAGCCTGTTTGGTGCATTCTCCTGCAGACCCTGACCCACCACATGTCACAGAATTGCCTCCAGCACTGTGTCCCAGTTGAACTCATTGTATTTCATGAAGCAAATGCCAAAGTCCCAGTGCAGCAGCGAGGAACACCACGAAAAGTGGAGGATAACCCGAAGGCTTCACAGTCCACATGGGAAGACACTTAGCCCTCAGTGGCCACAGTTTACCTACAAAGAGAGAATTTAGTACTGCTGCCTCATGTTCATTGGAAAAGAAGAAACCATGTCCTCCAGGTCACATAGATGCAGACAAAGCTTTGATGGTCTCACTAGAAAAAAAGCTAAAGCTCCTGACAACAACATATATTTCAAGTGCCCAACCTCAGAGGCAGTTTCTCAAAAAGTCTTTAGGCCAGCAGAGCTCCATATTTGTCCCATACTTTTGGAAACTCCTCAACCGCTTCCAAGGTTATGAACTCCTGAGCATATTCCATTCCAGATATGTATTCACAGATTTTCTAACTGTTCTCCTCTAATTGTGTCTTACTTGGGGAAAAGGTAATGTCAAGGAATTGTTCTGGATGAGAGTGGGAAGATTTTGTTTTAGCACATACTTGCATACACATTGGATACATTTTGCTATTTTACATTTGAAATACTGAATCCCTGACACTAACACATACCATACTAGATTCTGAATACTAATCCTAATATGATGGAGAAAAAAAACCCAAACAGAATAGAAATACAAGCAGTTCAGGGGAGGCATGTTGTATACTTGGACTTGCCTTTTGCATTATATATTGTAGGAGTTACAAATCTAGTCAATTTTTTTGTTGAAATAGATCTATGTGTTTTTAAAGTTAACAAATATCTGAATTCCTGTCTCCCTTTCTCTCTAGTCTATTAAGCACATGTATTTTTATATGCACATATAGAATCTTACCTGGTATCACACGTACATTCTTGTGAGTTACATGACTTGGCAGATACAAAGTGTGAGAAGAGATCACATCCTAAACGCTGCTGGAACTAAAAATTCAAACTATGGGTGAGCTTCTTAGTTGAAAAAAGTTATACATCAATCCATATTCAGTAAAATGAATATTTTTGGATCTGTGGATGATAAATATTTCACAGTGTAATTCGATTGGCATATATATTGCTACTTTTTATATTCTGTGTGTGGGTATTGTGTATATATATATATATATTCTCCAGATATTTAAAAAAAATAAATATATGTGTCTTATTATACACTCCATAAATTTATTCATGTTCATGTATGTGGATTTATAATCAACTATTCCCAAGATGATTCTCAAAAATATTCATTCACCTGAAATACATATTTGTTTCCTAGTACTGCAAACTAACTTCATTGAAGGGTACATATAACTCCTAATATTTCTACAGTAACTGACCCAGTTTACCATCAATGCAAGTATATTCCTATGAGACATGATATGTATATTGAAGTTCATTTTTATAAAACACTGGTACATTACTATTTCTTCAGTTTATGCACATTGTAGGATGTATATTTCATCTTCAATTCACAAATTTATAGGCGTTTATTTCACTTTTAATCACTTTCTGATTCAGAAAACATGTATTCCTCCATGTTTTTTGACTGGCATTTTCATGAGACTTCTTTCCAATCACATTATTTTTGATTTCCATAATCGCTTTTGAAGCAAAACTCATACACTCTTCATGATAAACCATAACTTTAATATTACAATTAGACGTATAACTAGTTGTTATGAATGATTCTATATCAATATATGATCTCTTATATTTTTTCAGTTATCAATTCAATCCGTTATTTAAAGTGGAACCAGTTATATTATTCATTAACTGTATGGTCTATTCATGCATTATCTCTATATTCATTCACAAAGTGTACACCTCTTTCTACCCTCAATACTAATTTATACGTCTTCAAAGTATTCCTCAAAAAAATGGTGGAAGAAATACTCATGTCACCTGATCTACATATACATTTTATCACAATAATATTATGGACAAAAAAAGCAAAGGTCACCCTTAAGATTGTACCAAAGCCTAAATGGGAAGTGAGCATGGATTACTAAAAACTTCCTTGTCCAGGTTGCCTAATGCTTTCAAATGTCAATCCTATTGGTGACTACATATTTGTTTCTTCCTAAGATTATATATTCAACCTCAAGCCTCCTGAAAATGTCTAATCCTATCCCTCACTTTATACTTTGCCTGATTTAGTAATGTCTCGATTTATATCTGCTTTCCTACATGTTTTCCCCCGTTCATGATTGTGACTGAGTCTTCACTTGTGCTGACATTTACATTCACTGTCTACCTGAAACCCTATTGCTTAAGAACTTTTGGTCTAAATCCTATACTCACTCTTCTTTCTAAACCTACCGACTATCTTCCTAATCCTACCGACTATCCCATTTTGAATGGATGTTCTTTTCGAAATTCAATCATCCAAGGTACAAGGTCCTATGCCATTGTATATCGATTTATCTGAGACATTTATGCAGAAAATAATTCAAATATAAGTATACCAATTAAGGGCCCAATGCCCTTCTGGGCTTCATATCTTCCTTAGATTTCTGTTTTTATACTTATATTTCACCTATATATTCTTGTAAATATCATAGTTTCCCAATACCATTATTTGTCATTCAGAAAGATTCCTAACCCAAATTAACATGTTATTAACCCTAACCATACACTGTTCCCTCAATCTAACTTTACAGAAGAGCAGGGACAGAGTTGGTCTTACAATACAGGAATGTAGGGGATCTTCCACCTCTTGAGAACGTCACAGGTCCATGCAGAAATGATCCCTTGAGAAGATGAAGGCAGCTATGAAAGACCTGAGAGAGAAAAGTCATCTTCTCTGGAAAACAGCCTGGTCAGCATGAAGAGATGTGTATGAATCAGCCTCTCTCTTCTTAATGTAGAGAAGATGGACCAAACCAGTCCTAGATGGAGAGCTGTTCCCGGGTGCCCATGGTTTATATACAATTCTAACTTGTAAAATTGTCACAGGCAGTAGGGGCAGCCTCCATATCATGGGACCCTTGAAAGCATCTATTAGGACAAAGATGTTGCCAAGGCAGTGACCTCATTCAGTTCCAGAAGAAGGAACCTACCTCACTTCCTTGGTGATGGAACTCTCTGAACTTGGGATCCAGGAAGTTAGGCATGCGGAGCCATTCCAGTCGCAGTCCCAGTGGGCTCACTTGTTTGGATTTACCAAGGAGAGTGTCAGTCTTTCTTGGTACCTATAGATATGAGGATGGCCAAATACCAGGAGAGCTCTGAATAGTGACCTTTCCTGAGAAAGCAGGTAGTGGTTCACCACTGGCTCCTGACACCTTCACACAGTTTGGAAAGGAGAACAAATCTGAGAAAAGACAGGCCATTTCGGGGGAACATAGTATGGACCAACAATCAGAGGACACTCCGGATAGTCACAGAGTTTCATGGGGAAGGAGGTGCCTTTGTGGGTGTGGGTGTGATTTTGTGGTTTTGTCTCATGATCTGATAATACGTAGAAAAGATGGTTTGTTTGATATGGAGTGGACTGCTGCTAGTAAGTCGTTTGACAAAGCAAGTGTTTCTATGTCTGTGTATCTCACTGTACCCGTGGATGTAGACATTAGAAAAAAGAATGCAACAATTGATGTGTCCTGTCTAGTAGAAAGCTTCCCAGCATTCACCCTGCCCAATTTATGAATGGACTGCGTCTTGCCTTATTCATGGGCAACACCTGCTGCCTTCCAAAGTTCCTGATTTCTTCCTGAATTCTCACCACTCTCCAGAATTGGCTCATGGTTTTGTGTCCAAAATATGTACCACCTCCAAGCTCTGTGATATGGCCATGTACAGCATAGCTGAAGGGAATTGCAAGCATCTCAGATAACACAGATATCAGTGTGACCAGGAAAGTCTCAGTGGAGAAACCCTGCTTTGGGCCTTTTGCTTACCAATTGTTCTGTTGCCCTGAATGTCAGGAAGATCTTTGCCTCAGGCCACCCCTTTGTGAAGCCTGAAGAAAACAGTTTTCAAATGGAAATGAATGGGCATCACCTGTGGCTTTTTGTTTAATTGCTTTGGAAAGGGATGTGTGTGAATCAGCCTTTTAGACATGTGTGAGGCTGTGGCTTAGATTCTCAGCACCTGATGGATCCAAAGAAAGATCCCATGTGTGCATCCAAAACCAAAATGGCCAAAAGAGCAGTTATTGTGAATGAAGTCTTTCGCCTTCATTTGTAATGTTCCTGACCCCCATCAAGTGAGAATAGGGATCCTTTGGGTCAAATGATTTCTTGGATGCCCTGCAGAGCCTAGACCATAGGTTTTTGGGTTTTTTCATGACTCCCAATCATATTAAGAATCTATACCTGACATACTGTAGGCCCCAAATTGGAGATGCAGAGCAGTATTAACAGCAGGCCTATTTGACCACTCCCTGTTCACAGGAGGGTGTCCAGGCCACTCTGACTTTAGGCAAATGAGCGGCAATGGAGCTTATTTGTTACACTGTCTTGGGCTGCACCCCTCATGGAAAACTCCAGCCAGAAGTTATGATGAGTGTCTATATGGAAGAAGATGATGACCATGTGTGAGTGTTTTTGGTTTTAATTGTGGTCATTTGTGTGGCTGTTTGAAGAGATGACTGGGTCCACCTGGGCTTGAATACTGGTGTAATTCTCCTTAGAGACTGAGTTTTGGAACTGACCTCAGAGAAGAATTGCCATGAAATGTGTTGGGATTTTAGAAGGCCATGCATGAGAATCGCACTTAGAAACTGAGATCGAGGGCCACGGTGGCTTTCCACAGAGCACTGGGAATCTCAGCCAGGATATCACATGATTTTATTCTGAAAGACTTGTCAGCCATAGTTAAGAGTCTAAACACACATCGACCTCATATTGCAGACCTGAATGATCCTGGCTTTATGTGACCTGTGGCCACTCTTTGGGAAGCCTTGTCTGTGAGAGTTCTCTAAAGATTTCATTGAAATGAGCTTCCTCACCCTATAATGATTCCTGCATGAATTAAAACCCACAGTGCCTCCAACTTCATCCTTCAAAAATGACTAAAGAAATATGATCAAATTTCTGAAATTCCCATGACCAGGTGGCACTGGAGAACCTTTGGATGTCCTGTTGCTGATCAGGAGTGAAAGAATTCCCCACGCAACGACACTTCGCCGGGAGAATTCCAATTTTATTGCAATTAGCTGTGTGCTTATATAGAACTCAGGGGGAGATGGTAGGGCTTAGATAAATGGCAGGCAACCCATTTATTGGCAAGTTCTTCAGATATCAGCTCCGGAGCCCAGGAATTAGTTCTAATTGGGGCTAAGGTTCCCCGCCAGCGAGATTTGAAATTGGTGCCAGTGGGAGAGTTCACACAGGTGGGAAATTTTTGTGTCACTGCAGAAAAGAAGAAGGTAGGAAGAAGAAGTCCTTAGGCACCATGTTGGGGTTTTTACTCTGGGGAATGGCTGCCATTTATACTTTTTCCAACATTCCTCCCTTTTTGTTTTCTTAGGAAGTGTGGCACTGTTGGTCAGATTCAGCTCCTTCCTGCTGTTTGAAGGTGCTGAGGGGCCTAGAAAGGGAAGTGGAGGAATGCTCGGGGGGCATATCTGGGTATAAAATGGTAGCCAGAATGAAAACCCAGTGGCTATAGACAGCTACTTCCGTAGGGTTGAAGTCTATGAAAGTTCCCTGAAGCCACAAGTTGTCGATGGCATGGAACCAGTCCTGGATGGAGGAGTTTGTTGGTATCAGCCACTGGTCCTGTAACAGAGACTCTAGGAAATACTGGAAGTGTTGCCTGGACGTGGCATCATGAGCACCTGAAGAAGATCAGAGCGAATAAAAACAGAATGGAGATAAAAATTAAAGCAAAAGTCAATTTTGGGCAGAAGTACCATGTTGGGGGACTGACAGAGAAGAGGCCAAGAGCCATGAAGAAGCTTAGAAGGACATAAAGACTCATTAATCCAGGATGGCAGATTAAGAGGTTCTCCAAGCTCGTTGTCTCTTGCCATGTGATGTCCATTGCATTCCATCGTGCCTGGTAGTGAGCTTCAGCACTGAGTGAACTGTTCTCTTAGAGATGTTGGGGGTTCATTGATCATCAGAGGCTGGCGTGCCTAAGCAAAAGCTGGTTGAATGTTTGATTAGAAATTTTTTTGCAGTTGGCTTTGAAGAAACTTCATTATGCAGGGCAAGAGAGCACAAAAAAGAGCATCCCAATAAGGAGCCCCAAGATAGGTAGTAAGTACATGGTAAGAGAGGATTGGAAGAACCCCGTTATGGAATTGGAGGAGGTAGGTTTTAGCAACTGGGTCGATAATTCCTGAAATTTAACAACATTTTTTTCTATTAGCCAAGATTCATTAACATAATAGCAACATTCCTCTCTGAGGAACAGGCATGTAGGCCCTTTTTCCTGCAGTAAGAAGATCAATTGCCCTTCGGTTCTGTAAAGCCACTTGTGCCAATGAAGTAACCACCACTGCAAGGAGCCCAGAGACTGAGCAGTGGTATCAAGTGCTTCCTGCAGTTTTTGTTGCAGGTTATTGGATGCCCATAGAGCATGACCTATAGCTTCACCAGAGAGTCCAAGACTCGCCACTGAGGTTGTTAATGTGAGGCCTACCAGAACCGGCAGAAAGACTGCCCTACGGGTGCGGGAAGGTAGGGCCAACTGTCGGAATTTGGTGGGAGTATACAAAGACAGCTGAGGAACTACAGTAACCAAGAAACAGGTGCCAGAGACATTGGTCGTTGAGGTACTTAAAGATCCATTACACCAGAGAAAATGTCCAGGTTTCATAAACGCAGGGCTCGATGGGGTGCTATAGCTCAAGGAACAAATAGGTAAAGGATTCATTATTGTCAGGTGGAAACAGATGAAAGGAAATAAAGTACTGGTGAAATAACTTTCCCATAGTGGGATGCGTGTCACATGTAGGAGTTGTCCTTTCTTTGAGAAATTGTAGGTTTTTGCTGAAATATTTCCTGCCGCTAATGGGACCGCTGCTAGAAGTGGACGACTAAGTGAAGCACAGAGAAAGAACTGAGAAGTAGGCACAGAAAGAGGGGTGGAGTTTAATAATCAAAGAGTTTGGTGTAGCAAATTGAGCCATGTGGGAGGGGGACCTGTGGGGGTGAAGGCTCTGAATCCTCTTTGGATGAGCTATGGATAAGATCTCGAAGTTTTGATTCTGACTCCTTATTGTGTTCGACTAACTGGATGGTTGCCTTAGGTGGTGTACTCAGGGTGCGGCCAACAATCATCCACATTGTGGGTCTGGCTGAGGTTGTCCGAGCATAGACAGCAAACTCAACATAGTCCCAACGTTTGGCCTTGGGGTCAGGAATATCTAAAGTATACCATCCATTGTTATCGGATGAAGAGCCTTTATGCCACTTTATGTAACTAGAAGTCCACCCTTCAGGGTAACCAAGTGAGTGGTAAGAAGAGCTACCACATTCACCATGGAACCTGCATTACCTATAGGGGCACCCATTATATATCTCAAGCCACCAATGACAATAGTCTTTTGTTTGATCAAAAAGGAAGCAAATGAAAGGCCAGTTCCAGCTACCAGGGACGAAGGTCCTTGAAGGTGACAATTTTAGGGAAATTGAGGTGCAGTTGTGGATGAAGCAAGTAGTTGCATCCACTGCGCGGACATTCTGCATGCCATGTTCTGAGTATTGTTCCCGAAGAGTGAAAAAATACATGGTAGGAGAGGAGGGTAAAGACCAGTCCCGACAGAGCACAGAAAATAAGCAGAGCACAAAAAACAAGCAGTTAGAGAAGACTAGGGTGTTGAGAAATCTCATTGTGCCTTCTTTAAGAGGAATTGTTCTGAGGGGAACACTGTGTTAGCTGCAACTTAAATGGGTGAGATGGGTGTGGACAGCAGGAGTAAAGGGGAGGTTCAGGAGGTGATTCTTGAGTTCCTCTGGGGTGGTCCTGTCATCAGCAGGTGAGGCCTCCTGGTGATATGGCTTCAACCTAGACATGTGAATCCAAGGGGTGAGACGGTTGTCTGGTAAGGAGAGCTTGGTGGTGGTGGGGGTACAGAGAATGACAGGATAGGGCCCTTCCCATTTGGGGGCAAGAGTCCCTTTCCCCTCTGGGGTATTATAATAGATTAGACTCCCAGTTGTTAAGGGAGGAGTGTTTGGAGCGGAGACTGGTTCCGGAAGAAGCCAGTCCTGATATTTCCAGAGTTCCGAGCGAAGATGAAATAAGAGAGGCAAAGACAAATCTCAGGTGAGAGGTCCTTGTGAAATGACCAACCCAGGGGGTATAAGAGGTCTTTCACACCTTATCTCAAAGTGAGACAGTAAAGATGGTTTCTTAGGTAGAGCTCTGATTCGAAGCAAAGCCAAGGGAAAAGGTTTGACCCAGCCTAAGTTTAATTCCATTGTCAATTTGGTAAGGACTTCCTTTAGAGTACGATTCACCCTTTCCACTTTCCCTGAAGCCTGGGGGTGATATGGACAGTGGCAATGCCACTTGAAGGAGAGGGCTTGAGAGACGTTTTGTGTGATCCTAGAAATAAACTCAGGGCCATTGTCAGATTGTAGGGAAGTGGGCATACCAAACCTGGGGATGATGTCTGTCAGAAAGATTGAAGCTACAGTGTAAGCCTTGTTATTGAAAGTGGGAAATGCTTCAACCCAACCAGAGAAAGTGTTCACAAAGACAAGTAGGTATTTAGTGTGCCGTACTGTGGGCATGTTGGTGAAGTCTACCTGCCAGTCAGCAGCGGGAATGTGTCCCCGGGCTTGGTGGGAAGGGAAAGGTTTGGGCCTTAAAGGAGTATGAGGGTTGGTCCGCTGACAGATCTGACAATTAGAAGCTATATTCTGTAGCATGGCTTTGTCAGAGGGGGTGAGGGAGAAGAAGCTCTGTAAAAAGAGGGTCAAAGACTGAGAATTGGAATGGAATAGAGTATGAAGGAACTTGAAAAGATCCTTGTTCTTACTGGAAGAAGTAGTGGCTTTAGATGAGATGTCTAAAGTGGCCATTATATGTCCCCCAGGGGGGCCATAATTGGAAGTGGTGGCAGCCATTCGTGCTGCCTGGTCAGCTTTGGCATTGCCCTCAGTGATGAGAGAGCCGTCCTTCTGATGGGACCTACAATGGACAACTCCCAACTACGTGGGTAAGTGGGAGGCCTCTATCAGATTGGCTATAAGAGCCCAATTAGTGATTGCATTACCTTTGGTGGTAAGTAGTCCTCGCTCCTTTCATATTGCAGCATGGGATAATAAGATATGGAAGAGATATTTTGAGTCATTATTAAGGGTGAAGGATTTGCCTTGTGCTAGAAGGCAGGCACGAGTGGCTGCTATAAGTTCAGTCTGCTGGTTGGTAGTTCCTGAAGGCAGAGCATTGGCCTCTATAATCTCAGTGGCTGAAACTACAGTGTATCCAGAGTAATGAGTGCCATTCTGCCTAAAGAAACTGCCGTTAGTGAACCAGACAAGGTCAGGCTTGGTGAGTTGTCCTTCAGAAATGGAAGAATGACAGGGGAGGAAATCATCTAAGTTTTCCAAGCAATTATGAATTGGTGTGTTAGACGTGGGAGTCATTGGGAGCAGTGAGGCAGGGTTCAGTGCAGAGCAGGGGAGGAAAGTAATATTAGGGTTTTCCAGAAAGGAAGTGAGGAGTGACAGAACTCTGGATGGAGGAAGGGTTTGAAGGCCCTTATAAGCTAAAAGATCCTTCAAGTGATGTTGGGAGTGGATAGTTCAAGGGGCCCCAAAAGTCAATTTAGTGGCTTCTTTGTGTAAAATTTGTCCAGCAGCCAGAGCTCTTAAGCAAGGAGCCCACCCACGGATGGTAGGGTCTACTTTATTGGACATATATGCCACAGGTGCAAATGTAGGCCCATAGTTTTGACCTAAGACCCCAAGTGCTTGCTCTCCTTTTTCATGGACATATAGATGAAATGGTCTTGAAAGATCAGGAAGGTGAAAGGCAGGTGCCTTTAAGAGGAGTTGCTGAAGCCTACAGAAGTAGTAGTTGGGAGAGGAGGCAAGAGATTCACTAGGGGGTCCCTTTGCTAGGTCATACAGGGGTTTGGCTAGAAGAAAATAATTTGGGATCCAGGCCCTAAAATAACCTGCTAGTCCTAGGAATGATAGTATTTCGGCTTTCGTATGGGGCACTGGAAGATCAGAGAGGAGTTGCATCCTATCCAGTGTTATTTTCTTTTTCCTGGGTGTAAGGCAAAAAACAAGATAGGTGAAAGACAACTGGGAAACATGGGCCTTGTGGGGAGGCACCCTATATCCCTTGTATGCTAGGAAATTAAGAAGCTGGGCAGTGTGGAATTGAGAGTGTTCCCAAGAGGGACTACATAGAAGAAGGTCATCGACATATTGAAGGAGAATAGAGTCAGGACAGGTCGGGTGAAAGGATGTGAGGTCCTGGGCAAGAACTTGGCCAAAGAGATGGGGCCTATCCCTGAATCCCTGTGGGAGGACAGTCCAGGTAAGCAGACGAGAATGGCGGGTGTGAGGGTAAGTCCACGTAAATGCAAAAATATCCTGAGATTCTGATGACAAGGGAATAGAAAAGATTGCATCTTTTAAATCTAGCACCGAGAAGTGGGTAGTAGTGGCAGGGATCTGAGTAAGGCAGGTGTAAGTGTTGGGCTCTAGTGGGTGGATGGGACCACAGAGGAGTTGACAAGGCGAAGGTCTTGAACCAGCCTGTAGGACCCGTTAGGTTTCTTAACTGCCAGAATGGGGGTGTTGAAAGGAGAGTGTGTAGGCCTGAGATACCCCTTTTGTAATAACGCCTGGATGATGGGTTCTAATCCGAGGAGGGCTGTGGTTTTGAGTGGATATTGTGGTTGACTAATATATCTTGAAGGGTCCCATAAGACAATATGAATAGGACTGCATTTAGCCATAAAGGTTGTAGTTGTGTCCCAAACCTCAGGGTTAACTGGTTTAGATAGTCGTGGGAGAGTGCATGAAGGAGGTTTATCTGCCCCTAGGAACATCATGAGGAAATGAGAGGTAGGAGAGGTGTGGGGTGATATGTGAATGGTGACTTTTAATAGTGAGAGTATGTCCCTTCCAAGAAGGGAAATGGGGCAATGGCTCATAACAAGAAAGGAGTGTGTGAAGGACAAAAGGGATCCCTGCATATAACATGATAAGGGGGGAAGCTTTTTGAGGGAAAATCTGTTTACCTCCTACCCCGACAATAGGAGTTTTTGAGGGTGTGGTATGATTCACCAGTATCCAAGAGGAAGAAAATGAAGCTTCCATCCACCAGGAAGGTGACCCTAGGCTCTTGCTTTTTGATGGTAATAGTCGGGAGAGGAGGCCCAGGGCTCTATCAATCCTCCTCTGCCAAGCCCAGGAGAGGCTGGGGTTGCTGGGCGCCTGACCAACCTCCCTTCCAGGTTGTTGGGCAGTCTGCCCCCCAGTGTCCCCTTTGATGGCATTTTGGGCAGGGCTTGGAGGGTGTCCTCGGCGTAGAACAATCCCTGGCCCAATGTCCCTCCTTACCACACTTGAAGCAAGCTCCTGGGGGTGTCTTATTGGGACAGCATGTTGATGGGCCTTCTCTGAATGACCTGGGCCAAAATTTGGAATTTGGCATTTTCAGCCCTCTGCCTACGGCGTTCACTTTCATCCTCTCTACCATGAAAAACCTTGAAAGCGACAGCGAGGATTTCGGTCTGAGGAGTAGCAGGGCCCTGTTCAAGCTTTTTAAGCTTGGTTTTAATGTCAGGGTAGCTTTGGGCCAGAACATATGTCATTAAGACATGACGGCCATCAGGGGTTTCTGAGTCGAGGATTGTGTACTGTTGAAGGGCCTTGGTTAGTCTATCCAGGAATTCTGAAGGTGTTTCCTCCTTCCTTTGAATGACCTCCTACACGTTTTGAAAGTTAACAGCCTTGGGGGTGGCCTTTTTCAGGCCCGCCAAGAGGCAGGATGTAAAAAGGTCACAAAACTGTAAGCCTTCAGGGGTGTTGTAATCCCATAGGGGATCCTGCTCTGGGACAGCATGAGGGCCTGTGAGTTGGTTAGGATTGGTCCTATGATTTTCATCAGCATGGGCTTGGGCTAGCTTCCAGACCCATTGCCTTTCCTCAGGGAGAAGTGTATTGGCCAAGAGCATGTAGATGTCATGATGAGTGAGGCTATATGCTTGCAGGACCCATTGAAACTCCCGAATGTAAGTGGTGGGGTCAGTGGTGAAAGAGCCTTACTTCCTCTCTAGCTGAGTAATGTCCACATGGAGAAGGGCACCTGGACTCTGATGACACCCTCGGGACCAGCTACCTCACGAAGGGGTGCGATTGTCTTGGGGTGGGAAGGAGTCCCTTAGACCTGGTAACAGGAGGACTGAAAGAGGCAGGCGGCAGACAGGAAGGAGAGGGAGAGGAAGGGAGTGTCTTTGTGGAGGAGAAGGAGGTGGAGCAGGCAGAAGATGGCGGAGGGGAGGGGGATGATACGGAAGGCTGAGGATCCATGGAATCAGGCAGAGGAAGAGGAAAGTATAGCGGGAGAGAAGGGGTAGATGGGGCTGGGGGATAAGGTGGGGGTTTATCTGCTAGGTCGAATGAGGAAGAATCTGTGAAGTCAGGAATAGAAGTAGTGGAAGAGAGGGGTTTGCAAGCAAAGAGAACCTGAGAGGGAGGGCAAAAGGAGCAGAGAGCAGGGTGCTGTGTGTGAAGACTAAAACCTTCAATGCAGGGAATCTTCCTCCACTTTTTAAGATGCTGGCAGTAGTTAAAAAGGTCCCAGAGGAGGTTTGGATCTAAGGAGCCTTCTGGTGGCCAATGATTGCCATTATCCAGTGGATATGTAGGCCAATCATGGGTACAGCAATTGATTAGAAGTTTGGGTTGATGTCTGGAGTGAGGTAGAGTGTGGCCAGATTATTTATTAAACATTTGAGAGGTTAGGCTTCAGGTACAGATGAAGAGGTGCCCATAGTCACAGGGAGAGATAGAAGAGAGAGAGAGAGAGAGAGATAGATAGAGAGCGAGAGAGAGAGAGAGAGAGAGAGAGAGAGAGAGAGAGAGAGAGAATAAGAGTAAGCAAGAGAGACAAAGAGAAAACCCGGGCTTGAACAGCTTCCAGGAAGCTCAGGGCAAACGGGGGTCAGGTGGGCATCCCCAAAATTACCAGCCATCACGAGGAAATACAGAGGGCACTACCTGGTCGTCACCAGTGAAGTGCGATCTGTGAGACCAAAAGGGATTGGAACCAAGGGCAACCTAACGTCAGGAAAGGTTTCGACCGCAGCAGAAGAAGTCAGTAATGAAAACAGAACTCCGGTTCTGGCAGAATGCAGTTCCAGGCTGGGATTTAAGTTTTCCCTGAGCATAGAGGCAGCTTCAGCCAGACACAGCAGCCCCACAGGAAACAGCAACTCTAGCCGGAAGCAGCAGCGGCAGTGGAGCAGGAAAAACCACAGAGCCTCTCGTGCAAACTCAGAAGCCTCACGCCCCAAAGGGAAACGGAACACCAGAGGGCCCACTGCGACTAGTAAAGGTCTTAGTGAGAGGAATTCCCTCTCCCCTACCGGGCATCTGGAGTGTGCAGGACGATCAGGGTCACAAAACCAGTGGCAGCCCGAAGGGAGTTGGCGAGCCAGGGTCAGGGGAGGATTACCTACATCAGATCAGTGGTGAGTGCAGAAAACGGGCATCTGAAAAGAGCGGACTAGGGCAGAGTGTCTCCGCGGAGCGGGGTATGGGGCTTTTGTTGGAAAGAGCTCACCCGTATCCTCTCATGGGGCACCAGAATGAAAGAACTCGCCACGCAAAGACACTTCACCAGAATTCCAATTTTATTGCAAAAAGCTGTGTGCTTATATAGAACTAAGGGGGAGATGGAAGGGCTTAGATAAATGGCAGGCAACCCATTTATTGGCAAGTTCTTTCAGATATCAGCTCCGGAGCCCAGGATTTAATTCTCATTGGGGCTAAGGTTTTCCGTCAGCGAGATTTGAAATTGGAGGAGGTGGGAGAGTTCACACGGGCGGGAACTTTTTGCGTCACTGCAGAAAAGAAGAAGGTAGGAAGAAGAAGTCCGTAGGCGCCATGTTGGGAATTTTTCTCTGGGTTATGGCTGCTGTTTATACTTTTGCCAACAATGACTATACCAGACAGTGCCTTGATTGACTGGTTTTCATTAAAATGATGTTAAACAGAGATGCCAGAAAGTTGCATCCTGCTGAGTAGTGGGCCTAGAGCAATGGTGGGCAGGTGTGTGATAAAACATCTGTGGGGTGGCCATGTGGATCTGCCATTGGCTTCCAAATGGCTTGTGACTGACATGGTGAAGGCAGCAGACCCTTACATGTAAAGGCATCTTGTTATATGGAGAGGTTTCAGTACATTGTTCAGAATCAGGTTGCTATGGTGAAGGAGGCAAGCTATGTGGGATAAAAGTCTTGTTCTTGTATTCTCCTGCAGACCCTGACCCTCCACACATTACAGAACTCCCTCCCGCACTGTGTCCCTGTTGAAAACCTTGCATATCATGAAGCAAATACAAAACTCCCAGTGCAACAGCAAGAAACACCACGAAAATGGAGGATGACCATATGGTTTCACAGAAAACATGGGGAGACATTTAGCCCCCAGTGGCCACAGTTTACCTACAAAGAGAGAATTCAGCACTGCTGCCTCATGTTCATTGGAAAAGAAGAAACCATGTCCTCCAGGTCTCATTGATGCAGACCCAGCTTTGATGGTCTCACTAGAAAGGAAGCTAAAGCTCCTGACAACAACATATGTTTCAAGTGCCTAACTTCACAGGCAGTTTCTCAAAAAGTCTCTAGGCCAGTAGACCTCCATGTTTGTGGAGTGTTTACGGTGTCCTTTACTTTTGGAAACACCTCTACCACTTCCAAGTTTGTGAACTCCTGAGCATATTCAAATCCAGATATGTATTCACAGATTTTCTAACTCTTCTCCTCTAATTGTGTCTTACTTAGGGCAAAGGATTTGTCAAGGCATTGTTCTGGATGAGAGTGGGAAGTTTTTTGTGTAGCACATATTTACATACACATTGGATTCATTTTCAAATTTTTCATTTGAAATACTGAATCCCTGACACTAACGCATACCCTATTAGACTCTGACTACAAATCCTAATATGATGGAGAAAAATAACCTATATAGAAAAGAAATACAAGCAGTCAGAGGAGGCACGGTGTATATTTGTTCTTGCTATTTGCATGATATAAGATAGGAGTAATAATTCTTGTCAATTTTTTGTTGAAATAGTTCTCCATGTGTTTTGAAAGTTAACAAATATGTGAGTTTCTGTTTCCCTTTCTCTGTAGGCTATTCAGCACATGTATTTTCATATGCACATATAGAATCCTACCTGGTATCACACGTACATTCCTATGAGGTGGCTAACTTGGCAGATAAAAAGTGTGAGAAGAGATAACTCCTCCTAAATGCTTTTGGAACTGAAAATTCGAACTATGAGTGAGCTTCCTAGTAGAACAACATTATACATAAATCCATGTTCAGTAAAATTAATATTTTTGGATCTGTAGATGATATATATTTCACGATGAATTTTGATTGGCATATATATTGCTACTTTTTAATGTCTTTGTTTGTGTTTTGTATATATATATATATATATATATATATATATATATATATATATACTCTCCAGATTTTTCAAAATATGAAATATATGCATCTTATTATACACTCCCTACATTCATTCATGTTCATGTATGTGGATTTATAGTAAACTTTTCATAAGATTATTCTCAGAAATATTCATTAACCTGAAATAAATATTTTTTTCCAGATATGAAAACTAACTTCAGTGAATGGTGCATACAAATCCTAATATTTCTCCAGTAACTGACCCAGTTTAACATTAATGCAAGTAGATTCCTATGGGACATGATGTATATTTTGATGTTAATTTTTATTCAACACTGGTTCATTACTATTTCTTTAATTTATGCACATCATAGGATATATATTTCATCCAGAAGTTAGTAAATTTATACGCATTTGTTTCGCTTTCAATCACTTCCTGCTTCAGAACACATGTATTCCTCCATGTTTCTTGACTGGTCTTTTCATGAGACTTCTTTCCAAACACATTATTTTCGATTTCCATAATCACTTTTGAAGCAAAACTCACACACTCTTCATGATAAACCATAACCCTAATATTACCATTAGATGTATAATTCGTTGAAATGAATGTATGTGTATCAATATAAGATTTCCTTTATATTTTCAAATATCAATTCAATCCATTTTTAAAGTTGTAACCAGTTATATTATTTATTCACAGTATGGTCTACTCATGCATTATCTCTATATTCATAGACACAGGGTACACCTATTTGCACCCCAATACTAATTTACATGTCTTCAAACTATTGCTACAAGAAATGGTGGAAGAAATACTCATGTCTCCTGATCTACATATACATTTTATCACAGTAATATTTTGGACACAAAAAGCAAAGGTCACACTTATGATTGTACAAATGTAAAAGTCGTTCTAGCGTTGCAGGAAGAGACAACCAACAGACTGTCTAATGCAACAGCAAAGGGGTTATTGGGGGTCCAGCATACTGGGGCTCAGAGCTCACTTGAATAGAGAAGAGAGCCCTTAGAACATCTTAAGCAGAGCTTACATACTTAACTTGGAGAGTGAAGGGAGGGAAGTTTATTGCTGGTTCAGGGCGAATGGGCGGTTTGCGTGCAACCGGGTGAGGAATTACATTCTGCAGTTTGGCAGTTGGGGACAGCACATTCTGGGAACAAGATTACCAAACAGTTCTCAAGATTTCAATAGTGTTTTGTTAAGAATACAGAAAAACAGGAAGTGACAAATACCTATTTTATTAATCTTTCATTTCCCACTTCTTTTTCTGGTTACGTTTAATCATAAAAGTGATCATTGAGGGTTGTCACATTTTATGTCTGCTAGTGGGGTATATTGTTGTCTGATTACCAAAATTTAACTTGTCCAATTTGAGGTGGAAGGAATGAAACTAAGAGGTGGAGCAAACAGGGTCTACAGTCAGCAATAATATGATGATTATTAATGGACCGGCCAGAGCTGATAAAAGCGTAGTTAACCAGGGGGACTGTGTGAACGAAGATTCTAACCACCCTTTTTGGGCCTCTCTCTCTCGTTGATGCTCTTCAAGGCGTCTTCTCAATTTACTCATAGATAATTTTACAACCAGTATGATCGGAATATAAACAACATTCTTCCCTCAATACAGCACAATAGCCCCCTTTTCTCATGAAGAGGAGGTCCAACCCTCGCCTGTTCTGTAAAACAACTTCAGAGAGAGATGTTAAAGATTCCTGAAAGCCTGTGATGGAGGTTTAATATCTTTAAGCTTTGGTCTCCTGCTGCTTCTAATTGGGTCATTTATTGTGTTCCATGGACTAGGGCAGTGGTTCCTGTGCCCAGCCCAGGAGCAACTCCTATTCCTAATAGGATGGCTAAAGAGAGGAATACAGATTCCCAGCAGAACCGGGTTGTATGCTCCCCGCTATTTGATCTTAATGAACCTGCATCATGATAGAGCACTCTGGGAAACATCTGCACCATTACATAATTAATCGCACCAGTTGACAATTTTATGAAAACATAAACAATGTTTAAGTATATAGAATTATACTCTTGTAGGTATGGACAGGGCAAGGCACCTAAGATAGCACCGAAAACAGAGAAACAGTCCTTTTTGGTTGCAACCGGATTTAGAAGGCATTGCTTCTGTTGTAATCAATTAATGCCCTGAACCCCAAGTTAGGTAGTTTCAGAATTTTGTACCCAACATGTAATGGAAGGGGCTAAGAAGTTCACAGTCTGCAGAAGTCCCCAAAAAGCAGTTTTTGTTTCTGTTTTTTTTCCTCTCTTCTGGGCAAGTTAACTTTTTAAGGACACCTAGGAGGGGGAGAGCATTTTTCTTCTATTTTTTGTTTTCTCCCTGCCAGCTGTTACCATGGCACACAGTTGGTAACTTCTTTATCTTACAAATGTAGCCATCCCTGTGAAGCCCCAGCTCAAGGCCAGAGGCCTTGTTCACATATTTTCTGAATAACTAGTAAGGGGGTGTCTAGCTTAGGAGTGCTGATTTTTCCAGCCAGTTGCAAGTAGAACAGGCAACACAAAAAGAGGAAGGTTATCTACATTGAACTATTTTATAGGGACTCTTTTGCTGAAAGTCCTAAAGTCAGCCATGGTGAAGAATTTTGGAGAAGGTCAGTTAAGACTTTTCTGTGGGCCTTGTACAGAGGGGGAAGATGGGGAAGGCGGGGGGTGAGAGTAGCTACGAGGATCTGTGTAGGAGAAAGGAGAGATGTAAAGTAATAATGAGAAAGGGGTTTAGGATTTTCCTAGCAACAAAATTTTGAGCAGTAGATCAGGTAGAGCAGAGGGGAAGACGGGAGTGAGTATCCCAAAAAGCCTGTGAGGGACTTTAAATTCTTAGTAACCTGTTTTCAGTGATGATAAAGCAACTTTAAAAGCCATTTTTATTACATCTTGGATAGGGGTCTGAGGGCTCTCCTCAGCTGGTTTGAGCTTTGGTATAGCTGGTAAGAGGACCTGGTGGGACTCGGTGCGGGCACTGACAGGAGAAGAGAGGAGTGAGTTGGTGGAAGGGTGCCTCAGTACCTGCTACCTCAGCAAAGGGGAAATTGTCTGAGAACCGAGGTTTGGGTTTTGATCTAGTAATTGGAGCGGAGAAATCAGGTTGCTGAGGCGGGAGTGACAGCAGAGATTCTGGAGCAGAATGCAGAGGGTGAGGATCTATTGGAGAAGCATAGTTCAGGATGTGAGAGAAGGAGGGAATAGGCCTCCACATAGGGGAATCTCCTTTCACCTTTTTGAGCACTTGCAGAAGTTAAAAAGGTCACACAGAATTTGAGGATCTGGAGACCCATCTGGGGGCCATCAGTTTTGGTTGTCTAATTGGTAATATGGCCAATGCTGTGTACTGAATTTGATGAGGAGTTTGGATTCCACCAGGCAGCCCCTGTATGCTCACATCCCCATGACTTTCAGAAGAAGTCAGCTTTTCCCGCAGACAGCCATGGCTGTTTGTGGTTTTGATAGTCCACCGGGAAAACATAGTAATCTAGGCTAGCCAACCTGCATCAGGCTCGTGTGTCCCTACATCAATAATGTTTGTTTCCATTATCTATGGTACAGAATGGATTTAATGGAATTTTAGTGGGATCTTCTTTTTCAGAGATATCCCAATAGGAACGAACTATAGCCAGCTGGGTGGAGAGATGGCCACCAGGTCCCTAAGGGGGCTGTATGTGAGATAGACCATACTTCTTGTCTAGTAGGATTTGTGATCAGCCATCGCTGCTGTACGGGCTGATGAGCATTAAGACTACTCGTGGCCAAGGGGAGAATCTATAGCCTTATCCACCTGGCGAATACACCATTTGAAAGGGTTACCACTCTTTTCCAGTATCCAGCCAGAGTCTGGACAGGGTGCACGCTTGAGATAAAAGGAATGGATCCAGGAAGTGATTTCGTCTACCTTTACCACTGTAGGTGTTATAAGTAGCACCTGGTATGGTCCTTTTCAGCGGAGTTTCAGGGATGACACCTGATGTCGTCTTATGTAGATGAAGTCTCTTACTTGATATCCATGTGGAGTCCCCTCGTTCCCAGGGTGGTAGGCAGTGGCCAGCTGTTTCCACAGGTATCGCTGAGTTCTTTCAAGAGCTTTTAGTCTGTCAAGCAAGGGGGTGTGAAAAGGATCATTAGGTCTTAGAGTTGGGGTTAGGTCCCTTACTGGAGGAGGGGCAACATAGAGAATATCATAGGGGGTGAGGTTACACAAATAACCAGAGGGAGTATTTCTTGCATGAAACAATGCATAAGGCAGGAGCATACTCTAATCTTTTAAGCCGGTCTCTAAGCTTAATTTCGTTTAGTTCTCTTTAATGGTTATGTTTATTTATTTTTTTCACCTGTCCTGAGCTCTGGGGTCTATAAGCACAATGTAACTTCCATATAATCCTCAGGGTCCTGGCTAACCCCTGACTTACCTGGGCCATGAACGCCGTTCAAATATCATACCGTATTACCTTAGGCAGAACGTATCTTCTTGACCACCATTTGCGCCTTTTTTTGGGGGGGCGGGGGGAACGGCTTCAATCCATCCTGAAAATATATCTGTAAAGACTAGGATATATTTAAGTCCATACCTTGCTGGCTTAATTTCAGTAAAGTTCACTTCCCAGAATTGTCCTCGTCTGGTTCCTCATAGGTGCTTTCCTGCAGGAAGCTTGGAAGGGTAAGCATTAACCAATTGTCAGACCCGACAGGCTTTTGTTACCCGTTCTGATATTTCCTTTCGCTGTGAGTCGGTTAGTCGAAAACTCTGTTCTTGATCCTTCAGGAACGCCTGGAGTTTCTTTGAACCAAGGTGAGTGAGTTGATGTACACTTTTAACGTAGTGTAGGGCTTTCTGTAATTGCAGGCTTGGCTCAGTGAAGTTGAGGATTTCAGTGTCAGTGTCCTTAGATATTATCAAAAGCTTGCTGGTGCTCAGGGGTTTATTGGAATTAGGCATCCTCATTTAACAGAGGGTATAAAAGAGCAGCTAAGAACATAAACCCAGGTATCCATAACCTGCAAACGCCAGCAGTCCCAAGAAACTCTCTGTGTTGTCCCCTGTTAGATGGGGGTGGTATCTGCACAACAGTTTGTTTTCTGGGCTCAGTGAGCCATCATTTACAGCCCCTAAGGGAATACCCCAGGAAGATTACTTCTTGCTGGCAAATTTGGGCCTTTTTGGCCGAAGCTCTATACCTGAGTTCAGCAATTTCAGATAATTGTGATTGGGTCCCAGACTCACAGTTTTCCTTGGTGTTGGCAGCCAGTAGCAGGACATCCACATATTGAAGCAGGGGGACTTCGGGGTGCGCATTTCTGACGTTGTTGAGATCTCTGTGGAGGGCTGCATTAAAAAGAGTGGGGGAGTTTTTAAACCCCTGTGGGTGTCTAGTCCAAGTTAGTTGACCAGACGTTCCGGTTTCTGGGTCTACCCATTGGAAAGCAAACAGAAACTGACTATCTTTATGCAGAGGCAAGCAAAAGAAAGCATCTTTTAAATCCAGAAGAGTTTACCATTTTCACTCAGATACAGCAAACGGTTTATTGAGGGTTCAGCATGCTGGGGCTAAGAGCTCACATTTATAGAGTAAAGAGCCCTGAGAACAGCTTAAAGAGAGCTTATGTACTTTCCTTGGAGAGGGCAGGGAAGGAAATTTTTGATGGGTCAGGGCGAGTGGCCGGTTTGCGTGCAACCAGGTGAGGGAGTACATTCTGCAGTTTGGCAGTTGGGGACAGCACATTCTGGGAACAAAATTATCAAACAGCTCTCAAGATTTCAACAGTTTTTTGCTAAGCATACAGAAAAACAGGAAGTGACAAGTACCTATTGTATTAACCTTTCACCAAAGCAAAATGCAAAGTGAGCATGGAATACTAAAATCAACCATGTCCAGATTGCCTAATGCACTGAAATGTCAATCCTTTTGGTGTCTACATATTTGTTTCTTCCTAAGATTATACATTCAACTTCAACCATGTTGAAAGTGTCTAATCCTATCACTCACCTTATACTGTGCCTGATTTCCTAATGTCTCTATCGATATCTGCTTTCCTACATATTTTCCCCAGTTCATCATTGTGAATGACTTTTCACATGTGCTAATATTTACGTTCACTCTCTCAACGAAACAATATTGCTAATAAACTTTTGGTCCAAATCCTATACTCACTCTTTTTACTAAACCTACCGACTATCTTCCTAATCCTACAGACTATTCATTTTTGACTGGATGTTCTCTTCTACATTCAATCATCCAAGGTACAAGGTCTTATGCCTTTGCATATCGATTTATCTGAGACATCTGTGGAGAACATAATTCAAAGCTAAGTATCCCACTAAAAGGCCCAATGCCCTTCAGGGCTTCAAATCGTACCTAGATTTTCCGGTTTCATACTTATATTTCACTGATATATTCTTGTGAATATCGCAGGTTCCCAATACCATTATTCATCCCTCAGAATGATTCCTAACCCAAATACTATATGGTATTAACCCTAACCATACACTGTTCCCTCAATCTAACTTTACAGAAGAGCAGAGACAGAGTTGGTCTTACAATACAGGCATGTAGATGATCTTCCAATTGCTGAGAACCTCAAAGTTGATGCAGAAATGATCCCAGGAGAAGTTATAGGTAGATATAAAGGACCTGAGAGAGCAAAAGTCATCTTCCATGGCAAACAACCTGGTCACGATGAAACGATGTGTCTGAATCAGCCTCTCTCCTCTTAATATAAAGAAGATGGACCAAACCAGCCCTGTGTGGAGAGCTTCTCCTTGGTCCCTATGGTTGATATACCATTCTAACTTGTGAAAATGTCACAGGAAGTAGGGGCAGCCTCCATCTCAAGGGACCCTTGGAAGCAACTGTTAGGACAAAGTGGTTGCAAAGGCAGTGACCTCATTCCATTCCTGAAAGAATTGGCCTACGTCACATATTTGGTGATGGAACTCTCTGAACTTGTTATCCAGGAAGCCAGGCACACAGAGCCAGTCCCAGTCCCAGTCCCACTTGGCTCACTTGTTTGGATTTACCAAGGACAGAGTCTGTCTTTCTTGATACCTAATGATTTGAGGATGGCCAAATGCAAGTAGAGCTCTGAAGACGGGCCTTTTCAGAGAAAGCAGGTAGTGGTCAGCCCAGGCTCCTGACAACTTCACAGAGTTGGACAAGGAGACCAGATCTGAGACAGGACAGGCCATTTCTGGGGAACATAGTATGGTACACCAGTTGGAGGACACTCTGGAAAGTCACAGACTTACTTGGTAGAAGGAGGTGCCTTTGTGAATGTGGGTGTGAGTTTGTGGATTTGTCTCATGTTCTCAGAATAGGTAGGAAAGTCAGTATGTTTGGTTTGGAGTGGACTGTTTCTAGAAAGTCGTTGGACAAGGTGAGTGTTTCTATGTCTGTGTATCTCACCGTGTCTGTGGTTGAAGACATTAGAAAAGAGAATGCATCAATGGATGTGTCCTGTCTAGTAAAAAGCTTCCCAGCATTCATCCTGCCCATTTTAGGAATGGACTGCAGGTTTCTTTATCGATGGGCAACACCTACTATCTTCCTTAATTCCTGTTTTCTTCCTGAATTCTGGCCACTCTCCAGAATAGGCTCATGGTTTTGTGTCCAAGATATATACCACCTCCAAGCTCTGTGACATGGACATGTTCTGGCTAGCTGAAGGGAATGCGAGCATCTCATAAAAATCAGATATCAGTGTGACCAGGAAAGTCTCAGTGGAGAAACCCTGCTTTGGGCCTTTTGCTAACCTATTTGCCTGTTGCCATGAATTTCATGAAGGTCTTTGCCTCAGACCACCCCTTTGTGAATCCTAAAGAAAACTGTTTTCAAATGGTAATGAATGGGCATCACTTGTGGCTCTTTGCTTAAATGCTTTGGAAAGGGATGTGTCTGAATCAGCCTCTTGGCCCTGTGTGACGTAGTGGCTTAGATTCTCAGCGCCTGTTTGATCTAAAGAAAAATCCAATGTGTGCATCCAAAACCAAAATGGCAAAAAGATCAGTCATGGTGTATGAAGTCTCTCACCTTTCTCTTTTAGGTTCATGACCTCCATCAAGTGAGAATAGGAATCCTTTGGGACAAATGAGTTCTTTCAAGCCCTGCAGAGATGATTGGGTATCCTCATGACTCCAAATTACATAAGGAAACTATACCTGACAGTCAGTAGGCCTCAAATTGGAGAAGCAGAGCAGTATTAACAGCAGACCTATGTGATTAATCCTGGTTCACTGGAAGGGTGTTCAGGCCACCCTGAGGTTAGGAAAATGAGGGCAAGGGAGCTTATTTTGGAAACTCTCTTAGGCTGTGCCATTCATGGAAACATCCAGCCAGAGGTTATGATGAATGTATATATGGAAGAAGATGAGGATCTTGGGGAATGTTTTGGTTTTAATTGTGGTCATTTGTGTGGCGTTTGGAAGAGATGACTGGGTCCACCTGGGCTTGAACTCTGGTATGATTCCCCTCAGAGTCTGAGTTCTGTAACTGACCTCAGAGAAGTAATTGCTTTGGAAAGGGATGTGTCTTAATCAGCCTCTTGGCCCTGTGTGAGGCTGTGGCTTTGATTATCAGCACCATATGGATCTAAAGAAAGATCCCATGTCTGCTTCCTAAACCAAAATGGCCAAAATTGTAGTCATTGTGGATGAAGTCTCTCGCCTTCCTTTGTAAGGTTCTGAAAGAATAAAAGAAATTGAAATTGAAACGTAAAGAACCAGGTTTTGTAAAGTTTCCAAGCTGCACTCAGAACCTGAAATTCCTGTGGCAGTTAAGACAATTCCCAGAACTGCCCATTAGATGTGTGTTGAAAGCTTCCCTGACCACCTAGTTACTTAACAACCTCTTCCCAGAAAACGTGCAGCTCAGCACGTATACATCTCAGGGCTTCAACCAATCAGTTTAAATGTATACCCCTTCTCAGGGCTGACAAATCACCCCCTTCCTGACCTGTTCCGGCCAATGAATGTGCTAATCATGTTTTAGAGTTGTTATTTGATTTTCCCACGGTATATGGTGATTTGCTAAAGGAAGCTATGATGTATGTAAAGTCCCTGCCCTCTCTAAAGAATGTATATAAAATCTGCTCAAGTTGTTCTCGGGGCTCTTTGTTCTTTGCTCCTCTGAAGTGAGCTCTGAGCCCAAGCATGCTGGACCCCCTATAAACCCTTTGCTGTTGCATGAGAAATTCTCCTGGTGGTCTTTTCTTCCAACGTTCGGCCCACCTTTTTATCTGGAGGCCCTAGCTGAGATTTCCAGCAGTGACGAACAAAAGACCCCAAGGGACTCCTCCTCTTGGGGTAAGTAAGGAGCCTCTTTCTGGTTTCGGGTTTCAGGTTAGGGCTTGGCAAAGTGGCTGTCGGTGAAGAACATTAGCTATCTGCAACGGTGGCTGACAGATGTGTCACAGAGCCACAGGCCACGTCCCTGGGGGACACTCCAGAGGACTCAGGAAATCGAGGAATAGTAGTTTCCTCAACTCGGTTATATTTTGCTTCAGGATTTGGTTTTCCAGCCCATCAGGTTTTGCCAGCTACTCAGTTTTGTTCATTGTCAGGAACTCATGTTGAGTTTACTGTCTGTCTTTATTGTCTAACCCATCAGGTTTTGCCAGTTACTCAGTTCTAATCTTTGTCTTGGACTCATGTTAAACGTTTACTGTTTGTCTTTGTCTGTGTCGCATTTGTGTATTCACTGTCCCTGTTTGAGTAACACCCATTATGGGACATTATGGGACAAAGCACTTCCATGCCTCTGTCCCTTAACCTTGATCATTGGAAAGATGTCCGCTCAAGTACCCAAAATCTTTCTCTTTCAGTAAAATGCTGGACCTGGCAGACTCTCTGTGCTTCAGAATGGCCCATCCTCGGAGTCGGATGGCCCCCAGAAGGATCCGTCCACTTCCCTCTAACCCAAAAACTCAGAGATATTGTCTTTCAGCCAGGGCCACGTGTACACCCAGATCAATAGCCATATAACCCTTCCCCCACGATCCTATCATTCAAAACTTCCACTCCTCCCCCTCTTCCCTCCATTCTCCCTGAGTCACAGGACTGGACACTCCTCCCCCTGCTTATCCTCTACCCTTGCCCCCAACCCACAACACGTTCTTGATGATCCTCCTGCCGCTGACTCAGCCTCTCCACCGCTTGAGGCAATTGGGCCAGACCCAAGCCCTCCAGGGGACTTCCCCGCAGCAGCAGCAGCCCCTGCTCCCCTGGAGGAAGCTGGGCCACCTAAAGGAATCCGCAGGAGATGGATAATAGAAAACTCGGAAGCCCCTGTGATGCTCCCTCTCCATCCCTACGGGCCCATGAACCGAACCAACTGGGACCCCAACACCTTTGAATGTAGGTAGCATCTGTCCACTTATCGCCGTTCTCTAATAGTGGGTCTCCGAGCAGCCGCCAGAGGGCCGACTAATTTGGCCAAGGTAAGAGAGATTATCCAAGGGCCTAATGAGTCTCCTTCTATGTTTCTGCAGAGAATCATGGAAGCATATAGGAAATATACTCTTTTTGATCCTCAGGCAGAGGACCAAAAGGCACCTGTGCAATGGCCTTTATCGAGCAGACTGCCCTAGACATTAATAGACAGTTACAACGTCTAGATGGATTACAAGATATTGACCTTAAGAGATTTAGTCAGAGAAGCTGAGAAAGTATATTATAAGAGAGAAACTGAGGAGGAAAGGGAATAGAAGAGAGAGAAGGAAAGGGAACAAAAGGAGAATGAAAGGAGAAAATGGCAGAGTAATGCATTGCCTAAGGTTCTGGACACAGCAGCAAATAGGTCAGAAGTTAAAAAGCAGGGAGACAGAAAGGGATACCTGGGCCCACGCCAAAGGCTGCCCCTGGCCTCAGATCAATGTGCCTATTGTGAAGAAAAAGGACACTGCGCCAAAGAGTGCCCCCCAAAAAAGCAGCCATGCCAGCCCGCCGTGCTGACTCTAGAAGAGGACTAGGAAAGTCGGGGCTCAGATCCCCTCCTCGAGCTCAGAGTAACATTTGAAGTTCAGGGGAACACAGTGAACTTTGAAGTGATTACAGGAGCAGTATACTCAGCCCTTAAGACTCCACTGGGCCCCCTATCAATTAAATGGTCCCTAATTCAAGGGGTAATGGCAGTAGATATCGGGCTTGGACAACTAAGATGAATATGGACCTCGGAAAGGGAAAAGTCCACCACTCTTTCCTAGTAATCCCAAAATGCCCGACCCCATTGATGGGCAGGAATCTGCTTACCAAACTGTGGACTAGAATTACCTTTAACCCTGATGTTCCCCAAGTTGAGTTTCTAAAGCCTTCAGTATAAACTCCCATAGTCACGTCATTCAATAAGTCCGTAGAAGATGAACATCAACTCTTCGCACCCCCTAGGACTGATCAAACAGGCAAACTACCCCAGAAATGGATAAAAGATTATCCTAATGCCTGGGCAGTAACTGCTGGGTTAGGTCTAGCCATAAACAACCTCCAATAGTAGTAGAATTAAAAGCCTCTGCCTCTCCAATCAGTGTTAAACAATATCCTCTAAGCAAAGAAGCTAAGGAAGGGATAAGGCCCCATATTCATAAATACCTGGCTCTTGGGATCTTAAGGCCCTGTCAATCAGCCTCGAATACCCCCTGGTACCAGTAAGAAAGCCAGGAACTGGTGACTACCGTCCTGTTCAAGACCTAAGAGAGATCAACAACAGAGTGCAGGACATTCACCCCACAGTACCCAATCCATATAATTTGCTTAGTACTCTGAATCCGGAGTGGAAATGGTACACTGTGCTGGACTTAAAAGATGCTTACATCTGCTCACCTCTACATAAGGACTGTCAGTTGCTGTTTGCTTTCGAGTGGATAGACCCAGAACCTGGAACATCTGGCCAACTAACCTGGACTAGACTCCCACAGAGGTTCAAAAAATCCCCCACTCTCGTTGATGAAGCCCTCCACAGGGACATCAATATCTTCAAAACTGCACACCCTAAAGTCACCCTACTCCAATATGTGGAAGATCTTCTACTGGCAGCCAACACCAAGGAGACCTATGAGTCTGGGATCCAAGCACTATTATCCGAGCTTGCTCGGCTTGGATATAGGGCTTCTGCCAAAAGGCCCAAATTTGTCAGCAAGAAGTAATCTTCCTGGGTTATTCTCTTAGGGGTGGCAAACAATGGCTCCCTGAGCCCAGAAAAGATATCGTTGTGCAGATACTGCTCCCATCAAATAAGAGACAACTCAGAGAGTTTCTTGAGACTGCCAGCTTTTGCAGGTAATGGAGTCCTGGGTTTGCATCTCTGGCTGCCCCTTTATACACGCTGATAAAGGGGAATTCCCACTTCCATGGACCCCTGAGCACCAACAAGCTTTTGATAATGTCAAAAAAAGGTGCTGCTATCTGCTCCGGCCTTAGCACTACCAGATGTAGAAAACCCTTCACTCTCTACATCGAGGAAAAGAAAGGAATAGCACGGGGAGTGCTCACTCAGACTTTGGGACCTTGCAAAAGGCCGGTAGCATATTTATCAAAAAAACTGGACCCAGTGGCTAGCGGGTGGCCCCATTGCTTAAGTGCTATAGCAGCGGCAGCCTTTCTAATAAAAGATGCTCATAAATGAACGTTGGGACAGAAGCTAAACATTATAGCCCCCCATTCCCTGGAGAGCATCATCTGTCAGCCTCCAGATAGGTGGCTATCAAACTCCAGAATTAACCACTACCAGAGCCTCTTGCTTGACAAAGACAGAATAACGCTGGAACCCCCTGCTCCACTCAACCCGGCTACACTGCTGCCAGAAGAATCATCAGGACCCGTCACTCATGAGTGTCAACACATACTGGCAAGGAAACCAGTATACGACGAGACTTGAAGGATCAGCCACTGCCTCGCCCTCAAGTCGTATGGTTTACAGACGAGAGCAGCTTCCTGCAAGATGGTAAGCGGCGGGCTGGAGCAGCAGCAGTTAGCAAAACTAATTTCATTTGATCCTCTGGTCTCCCAGAAGGGACATCAGTCCAAAAAGCAGAACTGATTGCCCTTATGAAAGCATTGGAACTAGAAACAGGCAAAAGGGCCACCATATACACTGATAGCCACTATTCATTTGCCATTGTTCATATGCACGGGACTATTTACCAACAATGGGGGCTATTGACCTCTGCCAAGGAAGAAATAAAGAATATGGATGAGATCCTCCACCTTCTCTCAGCAATGCAGGCCCATAAAGAAATAGCAATAGTGCACTGTCCAGGGCACAAGAAGGGAAACGACCCCGTGCCGGTTGGAAACAGAAGGGCAGATGAGGAAGCTTTATTGGCAGCCCTAAACGGAGTGACTCTGTTAACTTTTTCCACACCGGGGGGAACAACGATCAGGAAACTTGCCCGCCCCAGAACATTCAGGCAACTTATCATCTGAGGAGACAGATACAGAACTCTGGGACCCTACAGAGCCAAGTTTACAATTTCAAAAAGCCCACCTTTATGTCAAAGACGTACACCAGCTCAACCACTTAGGCTCAAAGAAGTTATAGGCACTCTTAAAGGACCGAAGAAAGGACTTATTATTGACTGACTCACAGAGGAAAGAAATAGCTGAGCAGGTGACTAGACCTTTTCAAGTCTGCCAATTAGTTAATACTTTCCCATCCAAGCTTCCTGCAGGGAAGCGCTTATGAGGAACCAGACCAGGACAATTCTGGGAAGTGGACTTTACTGAAATTAAGCCAGCAATGTATGGACCTAAATATCTCCTAGTCTTTGTTGATACTTTTTTTAGGATGGGTCGAAGCCTTCCCCATGAAGAAACAAACAGCTCAGATGGTGGCCAAAAAGATCCTAGAAGACATTTTTCCAAGGTTCGGCCTGCCTAAGGTAATAGGGTCTGATTACGGACCAGCATTCATGGCCCAGGTAAGTCAGGAATTTTCCAGGACCCTGGGTATTAATTGGAAGTTATATTGTGCTTATAGACCACAGAGCTCAGGACAGGTAGAAACGATGAATAGAACCATCAAAGAGACCTTAACGAATTTAAGCTTGGAGACCGGTATGAAAAATTGGACTATGCTCCTACCTCATGCACTTTTTCGTGCCAGAAATACCCCCTCCGCCTCTTTGTGTAACCTCACCCCTTATGAAATTCTCTATGGTGCCTCTCCTCCAGTAAGGGACCTAACCCCAACTCTGAGATTAATGATTCCTTTCACACCCCCTTGCTTGACAGACTCAAAGCCCTTGAACAAACCCAGCACCCAGCGATACCTGTGGAAACAGTTGGCCACTGCTTATCAGCCTGGAGACAAGGAAACCCCACATCGATATCAAGTGGGAGACTTCATCTACGTGAGACAGCATCAGGTTTCATCCCTGGAACACAGCTGGAAATGACCATACTAGGTACTGCTTTTAACACCTACAGTGGTGAAAGTGGATGGAATCACTTCCTGGATACATGCCTCCCATCTCTATCCTGTGCCCTGTCCAGACTCTGGCTGGAAACTGGAAGACACTGGTAACCCTCTCAAGCTGCATGTCCGTGGTGTGGGTAGGGCTATAGATTCTTCCCCTGACCACAAGCAGCCCTAATCCCCATCAGCCTGTTCAGCAACAATGGCAAGTTATAAATCCTACTGGGCAAGTAGTGTGGCCTATTTCACATACATCCCCCTTATGGACTTGGTGGCCATCTCTCCACCCAGACATTTGTCAGCTTGCCATAGGCCTCTCTGACTGGGATCTCCCTGACATAGTGGACCCCACACAGATCCCACTCAAACCCAAACCAGGGCAACATAGACCAACATACACCATGAATTATGGATGTCATCTCCCCCAGCTCAGTTGTAAACTAGCCAGTCTTGTTTATTAAGTGTGCCCAGCTGATTTCTGAAGTCACAAACAGGCCCAAACCTGTGGAGGACCCAGTGACTTTTATTGTAGATCTTGGGGTTGTGAACACACGGGAGCTGCATTGTGGAACCCAAACTCCGCAGACAGTATGATTCGGGTAGGATGAAATGACACTTGGATTGATCCCAATAAATGTGCCGCTATCCAAGTGGTGTCAACAACTCACTGTGGAAAAAATAGTCTATGTTACCCCCTCAATATAACTTTCACTTCAAAAGGAAGGGGCTACTTCAGAACAACATGGCCTATGGGAAATACTTGGGGAATGCAATTCTATATTAATGGCCCTGGTTATGACTTTGGTCTCTGTTTCACCATCTGGCTTAAAAAGGAAGAAAATCCCACAGCAATAGGGCCCAATCCCCTCAAGTCAGGAATTAAGCCTCCTAAACCTCCGATGCCTAGATCTACCAAAACCCCTCTACCATCTCATACTTCCCAGTTTTTGTCTTTGCCTACTTCCCCAGTACAGAGAACAGCTGACTCCTCCCCCTGAGAACTAATTAAAGGAACCTTTATGGTACTGAACTCCACACAGTCAGAACTCCTTGCATTTCAGCCCAGGTATTTGACAGCTCTGTAAATTATTCTGTAATGGTGCAGATACTCCCCAGGGTGCTCTATCATGTTGCAGAATCATTTGAATTGAAGGTCTACTAGGGAGACAAAGAACCCGATTTTGCCTGGAGCCTGTGTCCCTTACTCTAGCCATCCTATTGGAGATAGAAGCTGCTGCAGGAGTGGGTATGGGAACAGCTGATATGATCCATGGGTCACAACAAATGGCCCGATTAGAAACAGCAATAAATCAAGACTTGAAGACATTAGAGGCCACCATCACAGTTTTGCAGGAATCCTTAACCTCTCTCTCAAAAGTTGTTTTACAGAACAGGCGAGGATTAGACCTCCATTTCATGAGGGAGGCGGGCCTCTGTTTTATACTGAGAGAAGAATGCTGTTTTTATGCTGACCATACTGGAGTTGTAAAAGAATCCATGAGTAAGTTGAGAAAATGCCTTGAAGAGCACCAGAGAGAAAGGGAGTTTCAACAAGTGTGGTTTGAGTCATGGTTTACCCAGTCCCCCTGGTTAACTACACTCCTATCAGCCTTAGCTGGACCCCTGATCATGCTTATGGTGTTGCTAACTGTGGAACCTCGTTTGCTTAACCGCAAATTTTCCTTTCTCCAGGCTCAGATTGGGCAGGTAAAACTCATGGTAATCAGACAGAAATACACTTCACTGGCAGAAATAGAATGTGAGACCCCGCTATATTTATGATTCATTACTTTTAAGATTATATGTAGTCAGAAAAAGGAGTGGGAAATGAAAGAATTAAAGAAATTAAAATTGAAACATATAGAAACAGGTTTTATAAAGTTTACAAGCTGCGCTCAGAACCTGAAATTCCTGTGTCAGTTAAGACAATTCCCGGAACTGCCCATTAGATGTGTTGAAATCTTCCCTGACCACCTAGTTACTTAACAACCCCTTCCCAGAAACCGTGCATCTCATCACGTATACATCTCAGGGCTTCAACCAATCAGTTTAAATGTATACCCCTTCTCAGGCCTGACCAATCACCCCCTGCCCGAACTGTTCCCATCAATGAATGTTCTAATCATGTTTTAGAGTTGTTATTTGATTTTCCTGCAGTATATGATAATTTGCTAAAGGAGGCTATGATGTATATAAAGTCCCTGCACTCTCTAGAGATTTTATATAATCTCTTCTCAAGTTGTTCTCGGGGCTCTTTGTTCTTTGCTCCTCTGAAGTGAGCTTTGAGCGCCAGCCTGCTGGACCCCCAATAAACCATTTGCTGTGGCATGAGACAGTCTCTTGGTGGTCATTTCCTCCAACGTTCGAAAAACCTTTTCAGTTCCTGACTTCCATCAAGTGAGAATAGGTATCCTTTGGGTCGAATTAGTTCCTCAAAGCCCTGCAGAGGCTAACCCATAGGTGCTTGGGTTTTCTCATGACTCCAAATCACATATAGAATCTATACCTGACATTCAGTAGGCCTCAAATTGGAGAAGCAGGGAAGTTTTAGTGGCAGGGCTATTTGATCACTCCTGGATCAAAGGAAGGGTGTCCAGGCCACCCAATGCCCTTCTGGACTTCAAATATTACTTAGATTTCTGTTTTCATACTTATATTTCAACTGTATATTTTTGAAATATTGCAGGTGCCCAATACCATTATTCATCCCGCAGAATGATTCCTAATCCAAATCGAACCTGTTATTAACCTTAACCATGCAATATTTCCTCAATCTAACTTAACAGAAGAACAAGGACATTGTTGGTCTTACAATACAGGAATGTAGGGGTTCTTCAACCTGATGAGAATCTCAAAGTTCCATGCAGAAATGATCCATGAAGAAGATATAGACACCTATGAAAGACCTGAGACAGCAAAAGTCAACTTCCATGTAAAACAACTTGGTCAAAATGAAGGGATGTGTATGAAAGCCTCTCTCTTCTTAATGTAGATTAAATAGACCAAATCAGGCCTGTGTGGAGAGCTGTTCCCGGGTGCCTATGGTTGATGTACCATTCTAACTTGTGAAAGTGTCACAGGAAGTATGGGCAGATTCCATCTCATGGGAACCATGGAAGCAACTGTTAGGACAAAGTGGTTGCCAAGGCAGTGACCTCATTCAGTTCGTGAAGGAAGTGACCTACCACACTTCCTTGGTTATGGAACTCTCTGAACTTGGGATCCAGGAAGCCAGGCACCCAGAGCCAGTCCCAGTCACAGTCCCAGTGGTCTCATTTGTTTGGATTTACCAAGGACAGAGTCAGTCTTTCTCAGTACCTACTTATATGATGATGGCCAAATGCCAGGAGATCTCTGAAGAGGGGCCTTTTCTGACGAAGCAGGTAGTGGCTCAACCATGGCTCCTGACAACTTCAAAGAGTTGGCAAAGAAGACCAGGTCTCAAATAGGATGGGACATTTTGGGGGAACATAGTATGGCACACCAGTCAGAGGACACTCAGGATAGTTACAGACATACTTGTGGGAAGGAGGTGCCTTTGTGGGTGTCAGTGTGAGTTTGTGGTTTTGTCTCATGTTCTGAGAATAGGTAGGAAAGGCGGTTTGTTTGTTTGGACTGGAATGTTTCTAGAAAGTTGTTTGACAACGCGAGTGTTTCTATGTCTGTGTATCCCACTCAATCCTTTTTTTTTTTGTAGACATTTGAAAAGCGAATTTATCAATGGTTGTGTCCTGTCTAGTAGAAAACTTCCCAGCATTCATCTTGCCAAATTAAAGAATAAAGAGCTGCTTGCCTTATGGATGGGAAACATCTATTATCTTCCTAAGTTCCTCTTTTCATCCTGAATACTGGACACTCTCCAGGATAGCCTCATGGTTTTGTTTCCAAGATATGTACCACCTCCAAGCTCTGTGATATGGCCATGTACTGGATAGCTGAGGAGAATGGAAGCATCTCAGAAAACTCACATAGCCGTGTGACCATTAAAGTCTCAGTGGAGAAACACTGCTTTGGGCCTTTTGCTTACCTATTGTTCTGTTGTTCTGAATGTCAGGAAGATCTTTGCCTCAGGCCACCCCTTTTTTTTTCAAATGGAAATAAATGGGCATCACCTGTGGCTCTCTGCTTAATTGCTTTGGAAAGAGATGTGGCTGAATCAGCCTCTTTGCCCTGTGTGAGGCAGTGGCTTAGATTTTCAGCACCTGATGGATCAAAGAAAGTTTCCAAGTGTGCATCCTAAACCAAAATGGCCAAAAGAGCAGTCATTGTGGATGAATTCTCTCCCCTTCCTCTGAAAGCTTCCTGACCTCCATCAAGTGAGAATAGGGATCTTTTGTGACAAATCAGTTCTTCAAAGCCCTGCAGAGGCTAGCCCATAAGGGCTTGGGTTTTCTCATGACACCAATTCACATAAAGAATCTATACCAGACAGTCAGTAGGCCTCAAATTGGAGAAGCAGAGCAGTATTAAGAGCAAGACTATTTGATCACTCTTGGTTCACAGGAAGGGTGTCCAGGCCACCCTGACTTCAGGCAAATGAGGAGCAAGGGAACTTATTTGGAAAACTGTCTTGGGCTGGCCCCTCATGGAAACCTCCAGCCAGAGGTTATGAAGAGTGTCTATGTCAAAGAAGATGAGGGCCATTTGGGAGTGTTTTGGTTTTAATTGTGGTCATTTGTGTGGTGGTTGGAAGAGATGCCTAGTTCCACCTGGGCTTGAACTCTGGTGTGATTCCCCTTACAGACTGAGTTCTGGAACTGACCTCAGAGAAGTATTGCCATGAATTGTGTTGGGATTTTAAGAGGCCACGCATGAGAGTTGCCTTTGGAAACTGAGACCAATGCCCAGGGTGGCTTTCCACAGAGCATTGTCAATCTCTGCCAGGGCATCACATTATTTTATTCTGAAAGACTTGGCAGCCATAGTTGAGAGTCAATACACACATGGGCCTCACATTGTAGACCTCAATGGGCCTGGCTTCATGTGTCTTTTTGGCCACTCTTTGGGAAGCCTTGCCTCTGAGAGTTCTCCAGAGTTTCCTTGAAATGTGCTTCCTCAAACATTAATGGTTCCTGAATGAATTGAAACCCACAATTTCTCCAACTTCATCCTTGAAAAATGGCTAGAAAATACCATGAAATTTTTGAAATTTTCATGACCAGGTGGCACTGGAGAACCTTTCAATGTCCTCTTGCTGATAAAGTGTGTATCAGACAGTGCCTTGATTTACTGGGTTTCATGAAAATGGTGTAGAACAGAGATGCCAGTATGTTGGAGCCTGCTGAGTAGTGGGCCCAGAGCTGTGGTGTGCAGGTGTGTGATAAAACATCTGTGGTCAGGCCATGTGGATCTGCCATTGACTTCCAAATGGCTTGTGGCTGACATTGTGCAGCCAGGAATCACTTATATGTCTGAAATCTCTCCATATAAGGCATCTTGTTATATGGAGACGTTTCAGGACAATGTTCAGAATCAGGTGCTATGGTCAAGGGGACAAGCTATGTGGGATAGAAGCCTGGTTGGTGCATTCTCCTGCAGACCCTGACCTATCTCATGTGACAGAACTCCCTCCATCACTGTGTCTCAGCTGAATTCCTTGTATTTCGTGAAGCAAATAACAAACTCCCAGTGCAGCAGCAAGAAACACCATGAAAAGTGGAGGATGACCAAATGGCTTCACAGTCCACACGGGGAGACACTTAGCCTTCACTGGCCACAGTTTACCTACAAAGAGTGAATTCAGCACTGCTGCCTCATGTTCTTTGGAAAATAAGAAACCATGTCCTCCAGGTCACATAGATGCAGATCCAGCTTTGATGGTCTCATTAGAAAGGAAGCTAAAGCTCCTGACAACAACATATATGTCAAGTGCCCATCCTCAGTAGCAGTTCCTAAAGAAGTCTTTAGGCCGGCAGAGCTCCATGTTTGTATAGCGTTTACCTATTAGACCAGGATGCAAGAAAAGATCACTGACTCCCATTAAAATCAAATTAAAGCAAGCTTATTATTTCCACTGCCCAGGCGGCCTCTCTCTCCCAAAGCAGCGGGAACAAGACAGCCACCCAACTTTTCTTTTGGCTGAGTTATACATCATATTACCTGTTTGAGATCCTAGTAATCTTGACAGAAAAAAAAAAACAACTTTTGAACATCACTTTAAATTAAATAACATCTGACCTACTGCTTTCGTAGTTATTCTCACATGTTGTAAGATGAGACACAGAGCCTAATCTCAGGTAAGGCAGGGATCTATACAAATCTTAAGTGATTTATTTCTAAAGCTGATCATTGTTTTTTAAATATCATTTTACAAAGTTTATATAAATTGTTTGAGGTCACCTGAACATTAGCTAACACCATATGATATAACATTTAAAACATGAATTAAAGAAAGTCTGAAAGTTTTTAACCTTTACATAGATTAGGCTCTCATTAACTTAAAAATTTATTTAAATTTTTCCCCAATGTAAAAAGTAACATAAAACTTTAAATATCTTATTGATAACAAGTAAATAAATCATATATATATATATATATATATATATATATATATATATATATATATATATATATATTTTTTTTTTTTTTTTTTTTTTTTTTACCACACAACTTTAGAACACCAGCTTGATGTAATGCTCTTTTAAAGTTTCTACCTTACAGACTTGTATTACCTGGAAGATATGAGCACATTAATAGCATCACAATGACATTGATGTTTCTACATTAACCAAGTTTAGCTTTTAAATAAATGGCAGTACAGTTCTCTAAAATAACTGTTCTTATTTAATCAATTGTTTAATTTTTATGGTTGCTTTCTCTAGAAAAATAAAACTTAATGAACACAATGTTATGGGTAAATTTTTGTTTAAGAAATTTTTGACGCTTTATCACATGACTGATTTTTACAATCTTATACAGACTTTAGAACAAACTTATACAGACCTTACTAAATCAATCAGATATCTCACAAAAGTACTCATGAATGAGTAATCCCTTATCAATTTTACTTCAGTTATTTATCCAAATATTAGAGAAATGTATTGTACAGTGCAAACCATTTTTTTGTTAAAGGAAAAGTCCTAGAACCAAGGCATATTAGACATCTTATAGACATTAATATTTTATTAGATTTTTGAGCAGCTAGAAAAACTTGTAAGCTTAAATTTAAAGACATTTATTGTTATTTGTTTATCCAAATTTAAAGTGAACCATTTAAATCACGTGAATTAAAGATCTTTGAATCCACTTTTTAAAATTTGTTTTTATGAGTGCTCCTTTTTTTAAATGATCACTCCTTATATATGTTAATTTGTATATCATATATATGATATACAGACATATGGATATATCGACATACAACACATAACAAAAGTGTGCACAAATAATAATAGTAAAAGCCTTGTAGCTTTTCGCAGGTGAAATCTCCAATGCAATGTTTTAAAACTCCACTGTTGGTCAAAGATAGAACTGATCAGAAAAATATTAGCCTAGTTCTGTAGGATCAAAATAATGAGCTCAAAAAAATACAGAATCTAAGGAAAAAAATGAGAGTCCTAGAAAAAATGACTGGCCAGTAATTAGTAAATACCATACAATTTACCTTTTTTTTTCCCACTTAGACATCAGATCAGTCTCCTACTGAGCTTACAGACTTCCTCCATTTGCATTTCAACATAAGTCCTGGCTGAGTTCTGGAAGGAGCTGGACAAAACTGCTATTCGGAGCAGAAACCTCAGGCCTAAGGCATTTTAACCATAATTTTCAGGTTCGGATGTTGAAAATTATGATACAATTTTAAGATACAATTCACAAAATTTTATACCTTAACATCTTGTTTTGTCAACAGATACCATACTATGATTTACTATCCTTGTCCAAATTAATGCACTGATACACACTGTGACATTTTCCCAGGCTACCCAATTAAAAATTGGTGAAAAAAAAGACTGAATGATTGGGAATTTACTAGACAACTTGAATGTAGAATTCTTTAGTTTTCCATCCTTAGTATTTAAGTTCTCTGGCATGAATTATCTGAAATCATAAACTAAACAATTACCTAAACCCGACTTTTAACTGCAAGATTGTGCAATGCTTCAAAAACCCATTCAGATACCAGATTGTTACAATAAATCATCATCATTTAGACACACATTCAGCTAAGATCATTCCCAAGAAACAATTTCGAATATCAACACATTATTGCACATGTCTTAAAGGGCCAGAAACAAAGACAAAAGACAGACAGAAAGGAGCTCCAGACTAAGGCTGACAGGACAGAAGCCTTTAAAACAGAGCAGATAAGAGAAAAATCTCCTACACCAGTGGCACGATAGATGTCCCCAAAAGAGGATCAGATGTTTTCACAGAGGGGCAACCTGAAATGTAATGTCAAGGGTCTCCATGGTGACTTTACTGCATTTAGTTTCCCCTTTTTCTTTTTCTCTTTTTTAAGAAGAAAGAGGTGGCATTATCCTTACAGTGCAGGGAAGGAAGGAGGGAATTCACTGAAGCAACAGGACTTCAGCAGCTGCTGGGAGTCCCTCAGTCCCGTCTTTTACTTACAGGATTAGCTCCTCTGGTTCGGTTCCACCCCAAGCACGCTCCATCACCTAACATTTCAGTAGTCAGCTCTCAAAAATTCTGGGGTCATGGGGGGAATCAAAATTCGTAACTTAAATTTCGGTTCCAGACTTTGAAGCCAATTAACAAATTTAATAATAAGGGCAGGGTTTGAGAAAAAGAAAAAGGGAGGTTTACTGCTTTACTAACAAAGAAGAAAAACAGGGGACTCTGTCCAAAGTTGTGACTCTCTTGATCTGGAGGGACAAGGGGTTTTAAAGGAGTTTCACTTGTTAACCTGAGAGATACTCATTTATTAAGTCCCCAGCAGGCATTGCCCTCTGCAGTGGGTGTGCTCCAGACAGCCAGCTAGGGGCTTCTCTCATCCTGCTTAACAAAGGGGGGTAAAGTGCATCGCATTTCCTTAAAACACAGTCCAAAGGGGTGTCAGGCTTACTTGCTTTATTACCCATTTTCACGTCCAATATCCTTAAGTTTTTACCACAGAAATCACACAACAAAACGCGCAAAAACAAACAAATAAAAAACATATAGAACACAGAACAAAACACAAAGAAACAGAAACTCGGCGAATAAACAGAAAAACAGAGGAGCAATTCAGCGTCTTGCTAAAGCTCCGGGGTAGGATCTCCTGCGTGCCAGTCGGCACCTCTCTACACTTTCAGAGGTATTCCCTACAGAACAGAACAGAGGAAAGAAGGATTCCCATTACTGTTCCGGAAAGGAGTATATGTGAGCCTCCCCATGCCACCTCTCTGTCATCAGAAGAGTACTCCCTTAACCGGATATTAGATGTTATAAAGGCGCCTCTTACCTATGGAGGCCTCCTCCACCAGGTGCTTGATAATAGTTTTAGTGCAATGGTTCACTGCAGTGATCCACGGACTGAAGACTCATTCCAAGGCCTTGGAACTTGGCTCTCCAGCCCGGAGTCCTGAAAGATAGACCAGCTTCAGAATTTCTAGCAGTCTGGCCTTGTGATCTGGTCGGGTCATGTCGCTGGGGAACTCCAAAATGTTCGACCACAACACAAGAAAAGACCACTGACTCCAATTAAAATCAAATTAAGGCAACCTTAATATTTCAACCGGCTGGGCTGCCTCTCCCTCTCAAAAAGGCGGGAACAAGACAGCAAACCCACCTTTCCTACAGCCCAGCTTTGTAGCCCAGAAAGTTACACAAAAGGGGGTTACAGAAAACAAAACTTTTACAAGCATCACACTAATTGTAGTTTACATTTTTTTTTTTGCTGGCCCCAGCATCAGAAATTATGAGGACCATTAGAGCCTCAGAGAGGGTCATTGTCTGGCCAGGGAGGGCCAATATTTATGAGGTGTCATTGAAGTTTCAGAGAGGGCTGTTATCTGGACAGAGAGCCAGGCATCGATGAGTTCAAGGAATGGGCAGGCATTCAAAGTAGGTTCAGAATTTGCAGTAATTTATAGTAAACCAAAAATTATCTTTTCATGGCTTTGTGGCAAGATGGCTCACAATTTTAATGAAAGATCATGTTGGGTGATCAACCCTGTCCCTTACTTTTGGAAAATCCTCTACCACCTCCAAGGTTGTGAACTTCTGAGCATTTTCCATTCCAGAAATGTATTCACAGAATTTCTAACTCTTCTTCTCTAATTGTGCCTTACTTGGGGCGAAGGTAATGTCAAGGCATTGTTCTGGATGAGAGTGGGAAGAATATAGTATAGCACATAATTGCATACACATTAGATTCATTTTCCAATTGAAATACTGAATTTCTGACAATAACCCATACCCTACTAATACTATTATGATGGAGAATAATAACCCAAACAGAATTGAAATACAAGCGGTTCACAGGCGGCATGGTGTATATTGGACTTGCCTTTTGCAAGATAAATGGTAGGTGTTATAAATCTAGTCATGTTTTAATTGAAATAGTTTTATATGTGTATTTAAAGTTAACAAATATGTGAATTCCTATCTCCCTTTCGCTGTAGCCTATTCAGCACATGTACTTTTATATGCACATATAGAATCTTACCTGATATCACACGTACATTTTTTTGAGGTGCCTGACATTGCAGATAGAAATTGTGAGAAGAGATCACTCCACCTAAACGCTGTTGGAACTGAAAATTCAAGCTATGGGTGAGCTTCCTAGTTGAACAACATTATACATAAATCCATGTTCAGTAAAATGAATATTTTTGGATCTGTGGATGATATATATTTCATGGTGAATTTTGATTGGCATATATATATTTCTACTTTTAATGTCTTTGTGTGTGTGTGTTTGTGTATATATATATATATATATATATATATATATATATATATATATATATATATATATTCTCCAGATTTTTCAAAATATGAAATACGTGTGTCTTATATACACTTCCTAAATTCATTCATGTTCATGTATGTGGATTAATAATCAACTTTTCACAAGATTATTCTCAGAAATATTCATCCACCTGAAAAACATATTTGTTTCTTAGTACTGAAAACTAACTTCAGTGAAAGGTTCCAAATAAATCCTAATATTTCTACATTAACTGACCTAGTTTAACATCAATGCAAGTAGATTCCTATAGGACATTATGTGTATTTTGAAGTTTATTATTATTCAACACTGGTACATTACTATTTCTTCAGTTAATGCACATCATTGGATATATATTTCATCCACTACTTAGCAAATTTATATGCATTTGTTTCACTTTCAATCACTTCCTGCTACAGAAAACATGTATTTCCCTATGTTTCTTGACTGGCCTTTTCATGAGACTTTTTTCCAAGTATATTATTTTCATTTCCATGATCAATTTTTAAGCAAAACTCACACACCCTTCATGATAAAACATAACCTTAAGATGACCATTAGATATATAACTGGTTGGAATGAATGATTGTGTATCATTGTAACATTTCTTATATATTTTCAGATATCCATTCAATCCATTATTTAAGGTGGACCCAGTCATATTATTTATTCCCAGTATGGTCTATTCATGCATTATTGCTATATTCATCGACAGAGGGTATACCTATTTGTACCCCAATACAAATTTATATGTCTTCAAAATATTGCTCCCGGAAATGGTGGAAGAAATACTGATGTCACGTGATATACATATACATTTTATCACAGAAATATTCTGGACACAAAAAGAAAAGGTCACACTTTCAATTGTAACAAAACCTAAATGGAAAGTGAGCTTGGATTACTAAAAAATCCATGTCCAGGTTGCCTAATGCTCTCAAATGTCAATCCTATTGGTGACTACATATTTGTTTCTAAGATTATATATTCAACCTCAAGCCTGTTGAAAATGTCTAATCCTATCACTCACTTTTTAGTTTGCTTGATTTCCTAATGTCTCTATTGATATCTGCTTTCTACATGTTTTCCCCAGTTCATCTTTGTGACTGACTCTTCACATGTGCTGACATTTACACTCACTCTCTAACCGAAACCCTATTGCTAAAGAACTTTTGGTCCAAATCCTATACTCACTCTTCATTTGAAACCTAACGACTACCTTCCTCATCCTACCGAATAACGCTTTTTTGACTGAAAGTCTCTTCAACATTCAATCATCTAAGGTACAAGGTCCTATGCCATTGTATATTGATTTATCTGAGACATCTGTGCAGCAGATAACTCAAAGCTAAGTATACCACTCAAGGGTCCAATTCCCTTCTGGGCTTCAAATCTTTCCTAGATTACTGCTTTCATACTTATATTTCACCTATATACTTTTGTAAATATCGAAGTTTGCCAATACCATTATTCATCTCACAGAATGATTCGTAACCCAAATCAAACATGTTATTAACCCTAAACATACACTGTTCCCTCAATATAACTTACAGAAGAGCAGGGACAGAGTTGGTCTTTCAATATAGGAATGTAGGTGATCTTTCACCTGCTGATAACCTCAAAGATCCACGGAGAAATGATCCTTGGAGAAGATATATGCAGCTCTCTCTATGAGAGAGCAATAGTAATCTTCCATGGCAAACAACCTGGTCAGGATGAATTGATGGGTCTCAATCAGCCTCTCTCTTCTTATTGTAGAGAAGTTGGAACAAACCAGGCCTGTGTGGAGAGATGTTCCAGGGTGCCTATGGTTGATATACCATTCTAACTTCTGAATGTGTCACAGGATGTTGGGGCAGCCTCCATCTCATGGGAACCTTGGAAGCAACTGTTAGGACAAAGTGGTTTTCAAGGCAGTGAACTCATTCAGTTCCTGAGGGAAGATACCTCTCCTCAATTCCTTGGTGATGGAATTCTCTGAACTTGGGATCCAGGAAGCCAGGCACCCAGAGCCAGTCCCAGTCCCAGTCCTAGTGGGCTAACTTGTTTGCTTTTCCCAAAGACAGAGTCAGTCTTTCATGAGACCTACTGATGTGAGGATGGCCAAATGCCAGCAGAGCTCTGAAGAGGCATCTTCCCTGATAAAGCAGGTAGTTGCTCACAGCTGTCTCCTCACAACTTCACAGAGTTGGCCAAGGAGACCAGATCTGAGACAGGACAGGCCATTTCAGGGGAACATAATATGGCCCACTAGTCAGAAGACTCTCTGGATAGTCACAGACCTACTTGGGGGAAGGAGGTGCCTTTGCCGTTGTGGGTGTGAGTTTGTGGTTTTTTTCTCATGTTCTGAGAATAGGTAGGAAAGGTGGTTTTTTTGGTGTGGAGTGGACTGTTTCTAGTAAGTCCTTTGACATGGTGAGTGTTTCTATGTCTGGGTTTCCCACTGTATCCGTGGTTGTAGACATTAGAAAAGAGAATGCATCAATGGATTTGTTGTCTCTAGTAGAAATCTTCCCCACATTAATACTGCCCAATTGATTAATGGACTTCACCTTGCCTTATGGATGGGCAACAACTACTATCTTCTTAAGTTACTGTTTTCTTCATGAATTCTGGCCACTCTACAGAATAGGCTCATGGTTTTGTGTCCCAGATATGTAACACCACACGGCTCTGTGACATGGCCATGTACTGGATAGCTGAAGAGAATGAGAGCATCTCAGAAAACTCAGATATCAGTGTGACCAGTAAAGTCTCAGTGGAGAAACCCTGCTTTGGCCATTTCCTTACTTCTATTTCTATTACCCTGAATGTCAGGATGGTCTTTGCCTCAGGCCAACCCTTTGTGAAGCCTGAAGAAAACTGTTTTCATATGGAAAAGAATGGGCTTCACCTGTGGCTCTTTGCTAAATTGCTATGGAATGGGATGTGTCTGAATCAGTCTCTTGTCATTGTGTGAGGTTGTGACTTAGATTCTCAGCACCCAATGGATCTAAACAAAGATCCCATGTGCTTCCCAAACCAAAATGGCCAAAAGAGAAGTCATTGTGGATGAATTTTTTTGCCTTTTTGTTTTAGGTTCCTGACCTCCATCAAGTGAGAATAGGGATCCTTTGGAATAAATGAGTCTTTCAAATCCCTGCAGAGGCTAGCCCATATGTGCTTGGGTTTTCTCATGACTCCAAATCACATAAAAAATCTATACCTCACAGCCAGTAGGCTTCAAATTGGAGAAGCAGAACACTTTAACAGCAATAATATTTGATCACTCCTGGTTCACAGGAGGAGTGTCCAGGCCACCATGATTTTAGGAAAGGGAAGGGCAAGTGAGCTTATTTTGGACACTTTCTTAGGCGGCGCCCCTCATAGAAACCTCCAGCCAGAGGTTATGATGAGTGTCTATATGGAAGAAGATGAGGGCCCTGTGGGAGTGTTTTGATTTTAATTGTGGTCATTTTTGTGGTGGTTGGAAGGAATGACTGGGTCCACCTGGGCTTGAACTCTGGTGTGATTCCCCTTAGAGACTGAGTTCTGGAACTGAACTCAGAGAAGAATTGCCATGAATTGTGTTGGTATTTAAGAGGCCATGCATGAGACTCACCCTTGGAAACTGAGATCTAGGCCCAGCGTGTCTTTCCGCAAAACAATGGGAATCTCAGCCAGGATATCACATGATTTTATTCTGAAAGACTTGGAAGGCATAGTTGAGAGTCAAAACACACATGGACCTCACATTGTAGACCTCAATGTGCCTGGCTTCATGTGACCTTTTGGCAATTCTTTGAGAAGCGTTGCATGTGAGAGTTCTCCAGAACTTGCATTGAAATAAGCTTTCTCAACACTAAATGGTTCCTGAATGATTTGAAACCCACAGTGCCTCCAACTTCATTTTTGAAAAATGGCTAGAAAAATACCATGATATTTTTGAAATTCCCATGACCAGGTGGCACTGGAGAAACTTTGGATGTCCTGTTGCTGACCATGTGTATACCAGAGAATGCCTTGTTTAACTGGATTTTATGAAAATGGTGTAGAACAGAGATGCCAGTAATTTGTATCCTGCTGAGTACTGGGCCTAGAGCAGTGGTGGGAAGGTGTGTGATAAAACACCATGGTGGGGCCAAGTGGATAGGCCATTGGCTTCCAAATGGCTTGTGACTGACATAGTGCAGACATCAGACCCTTATATATAAAGGCATCTTTTTATATGGAGAGGTTTCAGGGCAATGTTCAGAATCAGTTTACTATGGTTATTGGGGCAAGCTATGTGGGATAGAAGCCTGGTTGGTGCATTCTCCTGCAGACCCTGACCCATCACACGTGACAGAACTCCCTCAAGCACTGCATCCTAGTAAAACTCCTTGTATTTGGTGAAGCAAATAGCAAATTCCCAGTGCAGCAGCAAGAAACACCACGAGAAGTGGAGGATGACCAAATGTCTTCACAGTCCTCATGGGGAGACACTTAGCCTCCAGTGGCCACAGTTTACCTACAAAGACAGAATTCAGCACTGCTGCCTCATGTTCATTGGAATACAAGAAACCATGTCTTCCAGGTCACATAGATGCAGACCCAGCTTTGATGGTCTCATTACAAAGGAAGTTAAAGCTCATGACAATAAAATATATTTCAAGTGCCCAACCTCAGAGGCAGTTTCCCAAGAAGTCTTAGGCCAGCAGAGATCCATGTTTCTGGAGTGTTTACCCTGTCCTTTACTTTTGGAAACTCCTCTACCACCTCCAAGTTTGTGAACTCCCTAGCATGTTCCATTCCAGATATGTATTCACAGATTTTCACACTTTTCTACTCTAATTGTGTCTTACTTGGGGCGAAGCTAATATCAAGGCATTGTTCTGGATGTGAGTGAGAAGATTTTTGTGTAGCACATATTTACATACACATTCGATTCATTTTCCAATTTTCTATTTGAAATACTGAAGCCCTGAAACTAACACATACCCTACTATACTCTGACTAATAATTCTAATATGATGGTAAAAAATAACCCAAACAGAATAGAAATACAAGCAGCTCAGAGGAGGCATGGTGTATTGTTACAATTGCCTTTTGCATTATATAGTGTAAGAGTTATAAATCTAGTCAATTTTTTTTTAAATAGTTCTACATGTGTTTTTAAAATTAACAAATATGTGAATTCCTGTCTCCCTTTCTCTGTAGCCTATTCAGCACATGTATTTTTATATGCACATATAGAATCCTACCATGTACCACACGTACATACTTGTGAGGTAACTGAATTGGCAGATGCAAATTGTGAGAAAGGATCACTCCTCCTAAACACTGTTGAAACTGAAAATTCAACCTATGGGTGAGCTTCCTAGTTGAATGACATTATACATAAATCCATGTTCAGTAAAATGAATATTTTTCGATCTGTGGATTATATATATTTCATGATGAATTTTGATTGGCATATATATTGCTACTTTTTTTTCTTTTATTGATTGCTCAAAACATTACAAATCTCTTGACATATAATATTTCATATACTATATTCAAGTGGCTTATGAACTCCCATTTTTACCCCAAATAGAGATTACAGAATCACATCGGTTACACATCCACATTTTTACATAATGCCCTATTAGTTACTGTTGTATTCTGCTACCTTTCCTATATTCTACTATCTCACCTCCCCTCTCTTCCTATCTTCTCTCTTTCCCCCATCTACTGTAATTCATTTCTCTCCATGTTTATTTTCCCATTCCACTCACAACAATATGTAATTTTGTGTAACAGTGAGGGTCTCCCTCCATTACCATGCAATTTCCCTTTTCTCTCACTTACCCTCGCACCTCATGTCTCTGTTTAAAGTTAATCTTTTCTTCCTGCTATTGCTCCCTGCTCTGTTCTTAGTTGCTCCATTATATCAAAGAAGACATTTGGTATTTATTTTTTAGGGATTGGCTACCTTCACTAAGCATAATCTGCTCTAGTGCCATCCATTTTCCTGCAAATTCCATGATTTTGTCATTTTTTAGTGCTGCGTAATACTCCATAGTGTATAAATGCCACATTTTTTTTTATCCATTCATCTATTGAAGGGCATCTGGGTTGGATCCACAGTGTAGCAATTGTGAATTGTACTGCTATGAAAATCGATGTGGTAATATCCCTGTAGTACACTCTTCTAAGGTCTTCAGGGAATAGTCCGAGAAGGGCAATAGCTGCGTCAAATTGTGGTTCCATTCACAGCTTTCCCAGGAATCTCCATACTGCTTTCCAAATTAGCCACACCAGTTTACAGTCCCACCAGCAATGTACAAGTGTATCTTTTTCCCCACATCTTTGCCAGCACTTGTTGTTGTTTGACTTCATAATGGCTGCCAATCTTACTGGATTGAGATGGTATCTTAGGGTGGTTTTGATTTGCATTTCTCTGACTGCTAAAAATGGTGAGCATTTTTTCATGTACTTTTTGATTGATTGTATGTCCTCCTCTGAGAAGTGTCTGTTCAAGCCCTTGGCCCATTTGTTTATTGGGTTATTTGTTATCTTATTGTCTAATTTTTTGAGTTCTTTGTATATTCTTGATATTAGGGCTCTATCTGAAGTGTGAGGAGTAAAAATTTGTTCCCATGATGTATGCTCCTTATTTACCTCTCTTATTCGTTTTCTTGCTGAGAAAAAACTTTTCAGTTTAAGTAGTCCCATTTGTTGATTCTTGTTTATTAACTCTTGTGCTATGTGTGTCCAATAAAGGAATTTGGAGCCCAACCCCATAATATGTAGATCGGAGCCACTTTTTCTTCTATCAGACGCAGAGTCTCTGATTTGATATCTAGCTCCTTGATCCACTATGAGTTAACTTTTGTGCATGGCGAGAGAAAGGGATTCAGTTTCATTTTGTTGCATATGGATTTCCATTTTTCCCAACACCATTTGTTGAAGATGCTATAATTCCTCCATTGCTTGCTTTTAGCTCCTTTATCAAATATAAGATATTTGTAGCTTTTTGGATTAGTCTCTGTGTCCTCCATTCTGTACCAATGGTCCACCCGCCTGTTTTGGTACCAGTACCATGCTGTTTTTGTTACTATTGCTCTGTAATATAGTTTGAAATCTGCTATCACTATACCACCTGATTCACACTTCCTGCTTAGAATTGCTTTTGCTATTCTGGGGCTTTTTTTTTCATATGAATTTCATGATTGCTTTACCTATTTCTACAAGAAATGCTGTTGGGATTTTGATTGGCATTGCATTAAACCTGTAGAGAAGTTTTGGTAAAATCGCCATTTTGATGATGTTAGTTCTGCCTATCCATGAACTGGGTTCATTTTTCCATCTTCTAAGATCTTATTCTACTTCTCGTTTTAGGATTCTGTAGTTTTCATTGTATAAATCTTTCACTTCTTTTGTTAGGTTGATTCCCAATAATTTTTTTTTTTTTTGAGGATATTGTGAATGAAGTGTTTTTCCTCATTTCTGTTTCAAAAGTTTTGTCGCTGATATACAGAAATGCCTTTGATTTATGCATGTTGATTTTATATCCTGCAAATTTGCTGAATTCATTTTTTAGTTCTAGTAGTTTTTGTAGACCCTTTTGGGTCTTCTATGTATAGAGTAATGTCACCCACAAATCGTGATAATTTACTTTCTTATTTTCCTATTTTTATGCCTTTTATTTCTTTCGTCTGTCTAATTGCTCTGGACAGTGTTTCGAGAACTATATAGAATAGAAGTGGTGAGAGAGGGCATCCCTGTCTTGTTCCAGATTTTAGAAGGAATGCCTTCAATTTTTCTCCATACATAATGATGCTAGCCTGAGGCTTAGCATAGATAGCTCTTACAATGTCGAGGTAAGTTCCTGTTATCCCTAGTTTTTCTAATGTTTTGAATATAAAGGGATGCTGTACTTTGTCGAATGCTTTTTTTGCTTCTATCGAGATGATCATATGGTTCTTATCTTAAAGTCTATTGATGTGGTGAATAGCATTTATTGATTTCCTTATATTGAAACATCGTTGCATCCCAGGTATGAATCCGATTTGATCATGGTGCATAATTTTTTTGATGTGCCTTTGTATTCGTTTCGCCAGAATTTTATTGAGGATTTTTGCATCTAGGTTCATCAGATATATTGGTCTGTAGTTTTCTTTCTTTGAGGTGTCTTTTTCTGATTTCAGAATCAGCGTGATGTTGGCCTCATAGAATGAATTTGGCAGAGCTCCCTCTTTTTCTATTTCCTGAAATAACTTGAAAAGTATTGGTATTAATTCTTCTTTAAAGGTTTTGTAAAACTCTGCTGTATACCCATCCAGTCCTGGGATTTTCTTGGTTGGTAGTCATTTGATTGCTTCTTCTGTTTTATCCATTGACATTGGTCTGTTTAAATTGTGTGTATCCTCCTGACTCAGTCTGGGCAAATCATATGATTTAAGAAATTTATCGATGTCTTCACTATACTCTATTTTATTGGAATATAGGTTTTCCAAATAATTTCTAATTGTCTTCTGTATTTCTGAAGCATCTGTTGTAATATTGCCTTTTTCATCCCATATGTTAGTAATTTGAGTTCTCTCTCTTCTTCTCTTCATTAGCATGGCTAAGGGTCTGTCGAACATATTTATTTTTTCGAAGAACCAAATTTTAGTTTTGTTAATTTTTTCAATAGTTTCTTTTGTTTCAATTTCGTTGATTTCTGCTCTGATTTTAATTATTTCTTGCCTTCTGCTACATTTGCTGTTGTTTTGCTCTTCCTTTTCTAGGGCTTTGAGTTGAAGTGTGAGCTCATTTATTTGTTCGTTTTTCCTTTTTTTCAGGAATGACCTCCAGGTGATGAATTTTCCTCTTAAAACTGCTTTCATTGTGTCCCATTGATTCCGATATGTTGTGTCTGTATTTTCATTTATCTCTAAGAATTTTTTGATTTCCTCCTTTATGTCTTCTGTAATCCACTGATCATTCAGTAACATATTGTTCATTTTCCTTGTGATGTAGGATTTTTCCTTCCTTCTTTTATCATTGGTTTCCAGTTTCATTCCATTATGATAAGAAAAAATTCATGCTATTATCACCACCCCTTTATATTTTCTGAGGGTTGCCCTATGGCATAATATAAGGTCTATTTTTGAGAAGGATCCATGTGCTATTGAGAAAAAAAAGGATATCCACTTGATGATGGTTGATATATTCTATATATGTCAGTTAAGTGTAGGTTATTGATTGTGATATTGAGTTCTATAGTTTCTTTATTCAACTTTTGTTTGGAGGATCTGTCCAATGGTGAGAGAGGTGTGTTGAAGTCACCCATAATTATTGTGTTGTGGTCTATTTCATTCTGGAACTTGAGGAGAATTTGTTTTTTGAACGTCACAGCACCATTATTTGGTACATAAATTTGATAATTTTTATGTATTATTGGTGAATGGTTCCTTTTAACAGTATATAATGTCCTTTCTTATCCCTTTTGATTAAATTAGTCTTGAAGTCAATTTTATTCGATATGAGGATGGCCACTCCTGCGTGCTTACGAGGACCGTGTGCATGGTATATTTTTTCCCAAATTTGACCTTCAGCCTGTGTATGTCTTTTCCATTCAGATGTGTCTCCTGGAGGGAACATATAGTTGGATTCGTTTTTAATACAAGTTACAAGCCTATGTCGCTTTATTGGAGAGTTTAAGCCATTAATATTTAGAGTTACAATTGATATATGGTTTGTACTGCCACCCATGTTTGATTATTCATCTTTTTTTTTTTTAATTTAGTTTGTTTCTCCATGATTAGCTTTTCCCCCGCCCTCTGTCATTACTGAGGCATTTCCCACTGATGGTTTTTGTTGTTGATTTTCATTTCTTCTTCTTGTATTGTTTTGCTCAAGATGCTTTGCAATGCTGGTTTTCTGGCTGCAAATTCTTTTAGCTTTTGTTTATCATGAAATATTTTCATTTTATTGTCGTACCTGCAGCTTAATTTTGCTGGATACAGAATTCTTGGTTGGCATCCAATGTCTTTCAGTGTTTGAAATACGTTATTCCAGGATCTTTTCGCTTTCATCAACTGTGATGAAAAATCCGTTCTCAACCTTAAAGGTATACTCCTGAATGTGATCTGCCTCCTTTCTCTTATATCTTTTAATATTTTCTCTTTGTTCTCTATATTGGATATCTTCATAACAATGTGTCTTGATGTTGGTCTACTGTAATTTTGTGTGCTCGGTGTCCTGTAAGCATGTATAATTTGTATATCCGTTTCCTTTTTATTTCTGGAAAGTTTTCTGTAATTATTTCATTCAGTAGTTTACTCATTTCCTTGGTTTGAATCTGTGTACCTATCCAGATGACTCATAAATTTGGTTTTTTAATGTTATCCCATATCTCTTGAATGTTTTACTCATGATTTCTTACCAGCCTTTCTGTCTTGGCCAGATTCTTTTCAAGATGATATATTTTGTCTTCATTATCTGACATTCTGTCTACTACTTGCTCCACAGTGTTAGTGATACTCTCAATTGAGTTTTTAATTTGGTTTATCATTTCCTTCATTTCTAGAATTATTATTTAATTTTTTTTTATAATCTCTATCTCCTGATAAAAATACTTAACTTCTTCTTTTATCTGTTTATGTAATTCATTTTCAATGTGTTCTTTCACTGTTTGGATTTGCTGTCTCGTATCCTCTTTAAGTTTCCATTCCATCTGTCTAAGGTATTCCTTGAGTTCTCTATATGACTATTTTTCTGATGACTATAGGTCCTCCTGAATATTTAGGCTGTCCTTCATTGTTTGTACTTATTTTCTTCCTTTATTTTTTGTGCTGCTCATGTTACGTCTTGCTCTGTTTGACTGCTGAGTTACTGCTTACTCTTATAAATTAATTTGATGCTTGGGAGGAAAGATATTAGAAAGAAAGGGAAGAAGTCACTAAAAATAATGAGAGTAGGCAGGTAGAATTCAAGGAAGGGGGAATAAGAAAATTGAAAAGAAATGATAAGATAAAAGAAAAAAATAGAAATTAAATAAAGAAAAAAATTTAAAAATAATGATCATTAAAAAAATGAAAATTAATATTTAAAATAATAACAATAATAAAATAAAAATATTAAAAAATGAAAACATTTTAAAAAGTTAAATTACAACAACAACAAAAAAAATGAATTCACATAAAGAATCTAAACCCCACAGTCATTAGGCCTCAAGTTGGAGAAGCAGAGCAGTATTAACGGCAGGCCTATTTGATCACTTCTGGTTCACAGGAAGGGTGTTCAGGCCACCCTGATTTTAGGCAAATGAGGGGCAAGGGAGCTTATGTTGGACACGGACGTGGGCTGTGTACCTTTTGAAAACCTCCAGCAGGAGGTTATGATGAGTGTCTATATGGTAGAAGATGAGGGCCATGTGGGGGTGTTTTGGTTTTAATTGTGGACATTTGTATGGCAGTTGGAAGAGATGACTGGGTCCACCTGGGCTTGAGCTCTGGTGAGATTCCACATAAAGACTGAGTTCGGGAACTGACCTCAGAGAAGTATTGCCATGAATTGTGTTGGGATTTTAGAAGGCCATGCATGAGATTCGCCCTTGAAAAGTGAGATCTAGGCCCAAGGTGTCTTTCCAAAGAGCCAAGGGGATCTCAGCCAAGATATCACATGATTTTATTCCGAAAGACTTGGCAGCCATAGTTGAGAGTCAAAAGACACATGGACCTCACATTGTAGACCTCAATGGGCCTGGCTTCATGAGACCTTTTGGGCACCCTTTGGGAAGCCTTGCCTCTGAGAGTTCTCCAGAGCTTTCATTGAAATGAGCTTCCTCACCATTTAATGGTTAATGAATGATTTGAAACCCACAGTGCCTCAAACTTCATCCTTGAAAATTGGCTAGATAAAAACCATGAAATTTTTGAAATTCCCATGACTAGGTGTCACTGGAGAACCTTTGGATGTCCTCTTGCTGATCATGAGTATAGAAGACATTGCCTTTATTGATTGGGTTTCATGAAAATGGTGTGTAACAGAGATTCCAGTAAGTTGGATCCTGCTGAGTAGTGTTCCTAGAGCAATGGTGGGCAGTTGTATGATAAAATATCTCTGGTGTGGCCATGTTTATCAGCCATTGGCTTCCAAATAGATTGTGACTGACATTTTGCAGCCAGTAGACCCTTATATGTAAAAGCATCTCGTTATAAAGAGAGGTTTCAGGGCAATGTTCAGAATCAGGTTGCTATAGTCAATGGGGCAAGCTATGTGGGATAGAAGCCTGGTTGGTGCATTCTCCTACAGAACCCGATCCACCACAACTGACAGAACTCCCTACAGCACTGTGTCCCAGTTGAACTCCTTTTATTTCATGAAGCAAATACCAAACTCCCAGTGCAACAGCAAGAAACACCACGAAAAGTGGAGGATGACCAAATGGCTTCACAGTGCACATGGGGAGACACTTAGCCCCCAGTGGCCACAGTTTACCTACAAAGAGAAAATTTAGCACTGCTTCCTCATGTTCTTTTGAAAATAAGAAACCATGTCATCCATGTCACATAGATGCAGACCCAGGTTTTATGGTCTCACTACAAAGGAAGATAATGCTCCTGACAACAAAATATATTTCAAGTGCCCAACCTCAGAGGCAGTTTCTCCACATGTTATGCCGGCAGAGCTTCATGTTTGTGGAGTGATTACACTGTCCCTTACTTTTGGAAACTCCTCTACCACCTCCAAATTTGTGAACTCCTGAGCATTTTCCATTCCATTTATATATTCACAGATTTTCTAACTCTTCTACTCTTATTGTGTCTTACATGGGGCGAATGTAATGCCAAGGCATTGTTCTGAATGACAGTGGGAAGATTTTTGTGTAGCAGATATTTGCTTACACATTGGATACATTTTCCAATTTTCCATTTGAAATACTGAATCCCTGACACTAACAAATTCCCTTCTAGACTTTTACTTGTAATACTAATATGATGGAGAAAAATAACCCAAACAAAATAGAAATACAAGAGGTTCACCGATACCAGCGGTGTATAATTGGAGTTGCCTTTCGTATGATAAATGGTAGGTGTTATAAATCTAGCCAATTTTAATTGAAATAGTTCTCCTTGTGTTTTAAAAGTTAACAAATATGTGAATGATTGTCTCCCTTTCTCTGTAGCCTATTCAGCACATGTATTTTTTTATGCACATATAGAATTCTACCTGGTATCACACGTACATTTTGTGAGGTGGCTGACTTGGCAGATACAAACTGTGAGAAGAGATCACTCCTACTAAACGCTGTTGGAACTGAAAATTCAACATATGGGTCAGGTTTCTAGTTGAACAACATAAATCGATGTTCAGTAAAATGATTATTTTTGGATCTGTAGATGATATATATTTCATGGTGAATTTCAATTGGCATACATAATGCTACTTTTTAATGTTTGTGTGTGTGTGTGTGTGTGTGTGTGTGTGTGTGTATATATATATATATATATATATTCACTCTCCAGATTTTTAAAAATATGAAATTTATTTGTCTTATTATACACTCCCTAAATTCATTCATATTCATATATGTGGAATTATAATCAACTTTTCACAAGTTTATTCTCAGAAATATTCATCAACGTGAAATACAGATTCGTTTCCTAGTACTGAAAACTAACTTCAGGGGATCAAATAATGGCGACGAAATGAGTGCATCAACCCCATGTACAGCGTCACTTTGCAGGAGAATGACGAGTTAGAACGGCTAAAACCTATCTTTTTAGGAATTTCCAGGAAAATTGGGGTGCTCCAAAACCTCGTGGAAGTATTTTCATCTCACGAGGATCAGCTATGGGGCTCAAGCGTGAGTGATTTGTCCGCACGGAGTGTCATGCTGCTTATTCAGCAAATTGCCCTGCTGCTAGAGTCTGCGGCGCATGCTGAGAAACAACGAGATACCAACACAAATATTCAGCAGTGTGGATTCTGTGGGCTCCTGCCAGCTGTGAAATCACTGTACTCATTGCTGAATTCTGGGTTTGAGATGGGGGAAGGAAGCGGTCCAATTCAGTTTTCCACACCGGTCAGACCACAGAGAAAGCCAGGGGCCACCATCTTGGAGAGCTGACGTCACCATTCCTGTTTTTGACTGATCGCAGCTCATTCAGCTATAGAACAGGTAATCTCAGGCTGCCATTCGCCTGTGTCTCGCAGACAAATTACTCAGGCCTGCTCCTATCAGAACATACAGCAAGCCCAGAGCAGCCGAATTCTGGCTCCTGGAACTGATCAGGCCCAGGGCTAAAGAACCCGCGGAAACTGCTTTGCGGTCCAGGTCTTGCTGAATACTGTGGAGGTAAATACCTACCGAGCCTTCATAGGAAGTGGCAACAGGATTGAGACGGGGCTTGTGAGGGCCGGTCAGGACTCACCCGTTGCTTTGGTCACCCGGCAAAGAGAACAAAATGCTGCCATTAGCATGGGATAGCAACATGGTAGAGATCTGATGTCATCACAAAGTGGCGGAGGAGATAACTTCATCGATACCAGCGGTGACAGAAACAGTTGGTCTCCTCGCAAAGAAAGTGAGTCACAAACACCCGAGTCTCTCACTTTGTCATCAAGCCAGAGGTGCAGAGCAGAGCCACTGCCCACACCCGGCACAGGCCCAGGGACCCGAAGGCGTGGTAGTCACGTCATCCCAATTGTAGTACGGACAGAGCAGAGCCGGCGCCTGTGCCCGGAACAGGCCCATCGACTCGCAGGCGTGGTAGTCACGTCACCCCAATTTGAGTAGGGGCAGAGCAGAGCCGCCGCTCGTGCCCGGAACAGGCCCAACGACCCGCCGGTGTAGTAGACACCGCACCCCAATTGGAGTAGTGGCAGAGCAGAGCCTTCTCCCACGCCCAGTACAAGCCCAGCGGGCCACCGGCGTGGTTGTCAGGTAACTACAATAGGAGTAGGGGCAGAACAGAGCCACTGACCATGCCCAGAACAGGCCCAGCGACCCGTCGGCGAGGTAGTCACGTCACCCCAATTGGAGTAGGGGCAGAGCAGAGCCTTCGCCCGTCCCCGGAACCGGCCCAGCGACCTGCTGGCATGCTAGTCACTACACCCCATTTGGAGTAGGGGCAGAGCAGATCCGCCCCATGTGCCCGCAAAATGGGCAGACCTGCGACCGTTCAGCCAACTTGCCCAGTGGTCTGCCGGCATGGTAGACACGTCATCCCAATTGGAGTAGAGTCAGAGCAGAGCCGCCTCCTGCATCTGGAACAGGCCCAGCGACCTGCCAGCATGGTAGACACGTCATACCAATTGGAGTAAGGGCAGAGTAGAGCCGCGGGCCGCGCCTGCAAGATAGGTAGACCTGCAACCAACCAGCAGAACAGGCCCAGCAGCCCGTCAGAGTGGTAGATAGATCCCCCCAATTGGGGGAGCAGCACAGCCGCCCCCCACTCCTGCAAGAGAGACTTTTCAACTATACAAGACCAATATAAATATATAGGGGTAAAATTTCAAAAACACAACAGTTTCACCAAGCAGAGAGAAATGCGAGCAGTATGAAAAGACAAGGAAAGAAAGGACCACAAGCAATGCAGGTGAACACAACTTTAGAAGAGGTAATAGCTGCATTACATGGAATGTCAGATAAAAAATTAAGGATACACATGCGTCAGATGATTTGGAGTCTCAAGGAAGACATTAGACAACAAAATCAGACAATGAAAGATCACTTCGACAATGAATTACATTAACAAATCCAAGAAGCAAAAGATCAACTATACAGGGAGATAGAGGTTGTAAAAACAAACAAACAGAAATCCTAGAATTGCAGGAAGCAATAAACCAACTTAAAAACTCAATTGAGAATACTACCAGCAGAGTAGAACACTTAGAACATAGAACATCAGACAATGAAGACAAAGTATTTCAACTTGAAAAGAACAGAGACAGCTCAGCAAGACTGTTCAGAAACCATGAGCAGAATATCCAAGAAATATGGGATAACATAAAGAGACCAAACTTAACAATCATTGGGATACAGGAAGGTATAGAGGTCCAAACCAAAGGAATGAGCAACCTATTCAATAAAAAAATACGAGAAAACTTCCCAGACTTGATAAATGAAACAGAATCCCAAGTCCTAGAAGCCTACAGGACGCCAAATGTGCAAAATCATAAGAGATCCACCCCTAGACACATTATAATGAAGATGCCCAACATACAGAAAAAGGAGAAAATTTTAAAAGCTACAAAAAAAAGGAAGCAGATTACATTTAGGGGTAAACCAATCAGGATAACAGCTGATCTTTCAAAACAGACTCTGAAAGCTAGAAGATCCAGGAATAACATTTCAAACACTGAAAGAAAATGGGTTCCAACCAAGAATTGTGTATCCAGCGAAATTAAGCTTCAGGATGGAAGATGAAATTAAAACCTTCCATGATAAACAAAAGTGAAAAGAATTTGCAGCGAGAAAACCATCTCTTCAAAACATCCTCAGCAAAATATTGCAGGAAGAGGAAATGGAAAATAAAAATGAAAACCAACAATGGAAGGTAGGACATTAAAGGGGGGAAATAATCAAAGAGGAAAACAAACCATGTTTAGTTACATAGATAAACAAATGTGGCTGGAAGAACAACCCATATCTCAATAATAACCCTAAATGTTAATGGCTTAAACTCACCCATTAAGACACACTGGCTAGTAGAATTGATCACAAAACAAGACCCAACAATATGCTGCCTACAGGAGACATATTTGATAGGAAAATGCATACATAGACTGACGGTGAAAGTTTGGGAAAAAACATATTACTCATATGGACTTCGGAAACAAACAGGAGTGTCCATTCTCATATCAAATAAAATAGATTTCAAGCCAAAGTTAATCAAAAGGGATAAAGAGAGACACTACATACTGCTCAAGGGAACCATACACCAACAAGACACAACAATCATAAATATATATGCCCCAAACTATGGTACAGCTTTGTTCATCAAACAAACTCTTCTCAAGTTCAAGAGTCTAATAGACCACAATACAAAAATCATTGGAGACTTCAACACACCTCTCTCACCACTAGACAGATTTTCCAAACAAAAGTTGAATAAGGAAACTATAGAACTCAATAACACAATTAGTAACCTAGACTTATTTGTCATATGTAGAATATAACACCCAACATCAAGCAGTTACATTTTTCCTCAGCAGCACATGGGTCCTTCTAAAAAATAGAGAATATATTATGTCACAGGGCAACTCTTAGACAATATAAAGGAGTACAGATAATACCATGCATCTTCTCTGATCATAATGGAATAAAACTAAAAATCAATGATAAAAGAAGGAAGGAAAAATCATGCATCACTTGGAGAATGAACAGTAGGTTACTGAGTGAACAATGGGTTATAGAAAACATCAAGGAAAAAATTAAAAAATTCTTAGAGATAAATGAAAACGCAGACACAACATATCGGGATCTATGGGACACATTGAAAGCAGTTCTAAGAGGAAAATTCATTGCTTGGAGATCATTCCTTAAAAAAAGAAAAAACCAACAAATAAATGATCTCATACTCCATCTCAAAATCCTAGAAAAAGAAGACAAAAGCAACAGCAAAAGAAGTAGAAGGCAAGAAATCATCAAAATCAAAGCTGAAATTAATGAAATTGAAACAAAAGAAACAATTGAAAAAACTGACAAAACTAGTAGTTGGTTCTTTGAAAAAATAAATAAAATCGAGAGACCCTTAGCCATGCTAATGAAGAGAAGAAGAGCGAGAACTCAAATTACTAGCATAAGGGATTAAAAAAGGAAATATCGCAACAGATGTTTCAGAAATACAGAAGATAATCAGAAAGTAATTTGAATCCTTATACTCCAATAAAATAGAAGATAGTGAAGGCATCGATAAATTTATTAAGTCATATGATCTGCCCATATTGAGTCAGGAGGATATAGACAACATAAACAGACCAATATCAATTGAGGAAATAGAAGAAACCAACAAAACACTACCAAATTAGAAAAGCCCAGGACTGTATGGGTATACAGCAGAGTTTTACAAAACCTTTAAATAGGAATTAATACCAATATTTTTCAAGCTATTTCAGAAAATAGAAAAAGAGGGAGATCTTCCAAATTCATTCGACGAGGCCAACATCACCCTGATTCTTACAGCAGACAAAGACACTTCAAAGAAAGAAAACTACAGACCAATATCTCTAATGAACTTACAAGAAAAAATCCTCAATAAAATTCTGGCGAACTGGATACAAAAACATCAAAAAATTGTGAATCCTGATCAAGGAGGATTCATCCGTGTGATGCAAGGCTGGTTCAATATACGGAAATCAATAAATGTTATTCACCACATCAATAGACTTAAAAATAAGAACCATATGATCATCTCGATAGATGCATATAAAGCATTTGGCAAAGTACAGCATTCCTTTATGTTCAACACTCTAGAAATACTAGTGATAAGAGGAACATACCTCAATATTGTAAAAGCAATCTATGCTAAGCTTCAGGCTAGCATCATTCTGAATGGAGAAAAATTGAAGGCATTCTCTCTAAAATCTGGAACAAGACAGGGATGCCCTCTATCACCACTTCTGTTCAACATAGTTCTCGAAACACTGGCCAGAGCAATTAGACATATGAAAGAAATAAAAGGCATAAAAACAGGAAAAGAAGAACTTAAATTATCTCTATTGCAGATCACATGATTCTATATCTAGCCGTCCCAAAAGGGTCTACAAAGAAACTAATGGAACTAATAAATGAATTCAGCAAAGTGGCAGGATATAAAATCAACACGCATAAATCAAAGGCATTCCTGTATATCAGCAACAAATCCTCTGAAATGGAAATGAGGACAACAACTCCATGCACAATATCCTAAAAGAAAAATAATAATAATTAGGAATCAACCAAACAAAAGATGTGAAAGTCTTATACAATGGAAACTACAGAACCCTAAAGAGAGAAATAGAAGAAGATCTTAGAAGATGTAAAAATATATCCTGTACATGGATAGGCAGAACTAACATCATCAAAACGGCGATATTACCAAAAGTTCTCTATAGGTTTAAAGCAATGCCAATCAAAATCTAAACTGCATTTCTTGTAGAAATAGAGATAGCAATCATAAAATTCATATGGAAAAATAAAAGACCCAGAATAGCAAAAACAATGCTAAGCAGGAAGTGTGAATCAGGCGGTATAGCGATACCAGACTTCAAACTATACTACAGAGCAATAGTAACAAAAATAGCATGCTACTGGTACCAAAACAGGCGGGTGGACCAATGGTACAGAATAGAGGACACAGAAACCAAGCCAGAAAACTAAACTATCTTATATTTGATGGAGGGGCTAAAATCATGCAATGGAGAAAGATAGCATCTTCAACAAATGGTGCTGGGAAAACTGGAAATCCATATGCAACAAAATGAAACTGAATCCCTTTCTCTTGCCATTCACAAAAGTTAACTCAAAATGGATCAAGGAGCTTGATATCAAATCAGAGACACAGCATCTGATAGAAGAAAAAGTTGGCTACGATCTACATACTGTGGTGTCGGGCTCCAAATTCCTCAATGGGACACCCATAGCACAAGAGTTAATAACTAGAATCAACAAATGGGACTTACTCAAACTAAAAAGTTTTTTTTCTCAGCAAAAGGAACAATAAGAGAGGTAAATAGGGAGCCTAAATCCTGGGAACAAATGTTTACTCCTCACACTTCAGATAGAGCCCTAAAATTCAGAGTATACAGAAATTAGACAATAAGATAACAAATAACCCAATAAACAAATGGGCCAAGGACCAGAACAGACACTTCTCAGAAAAGGACATACAATCAAACAACAAGTACATGAAAAAATGCTCACCATCTCCAGCAGTCAGAGAAATGCAAATCAAAACCACCATAAGATACCATCTCACTCCAGTAAGATTGGCAGCCATTATGAAGTCAAACAACAACAAGTGCTGGTGAGGATGTGGAAAAACAGGTACACTTGTACATTATTGGAGGTACTGCAAATTGGGGCAGCCAATTTGTAAAGCAGTATGGAGATTTCTTGGAAAGCTGGGAATGGAACTACCATTTGACCCAGCTCTTCCACTTCTTGGTCTATTCCCTAAAGACCTTAAAAGAGCATGCTACAGGGACACTGCTACATCAATGTTCATAGCAGCACAATTCACAATATCAAGACTGTGGAACCAACATATATGCCGTTCACTAGAATAATGGATAAAAAAATGTGGCATTTATACACAATGGAGAATTATTCAGCATTAAAAAATGACAAAATCATAGAATTTGCAGAAAAAGAGATGGCATTAGAGCAGATTATGCTAAGTGAAGCTAGCCAATCCCTAAAAAACAAATGCCAAATGCCTTCTTTGATATAAAGAGAGTAACTAAGAACAGAGTAGGGATGAAGAGCATGAGAAGAAGATTAATATTAAATAGGGATGAGAGGTGGGAGAGAAAAAGAGAGGGAAGGGAAATTGCATGTAAATGGAAGAAGACCCTCAGGGTTATACAAAACTACATACAAGAGGAAGTGAGGGGAAAGGGAAAAATAATACAAAAAGGGAGAAATTTATTACAGTAGAGGGGGTAGAGAGAGAAGAGTGGAGGAGAGGGGAGGGGAGGTGGGATAGTAGAGGATAGGAAAGGCAGCAGAATACAATAGACACTAGTATGGCAATATGTAAATCAATGGATGTGTAACTGATGTGATTCTGGAATCTGTATACGGGGTAAAAATGGGATTCATAACGCACTTGAATCAAAGTGTGAAATATGATATATCAAGAACTATCTAATGTTTTGAACAACCATAAAAAAATTATATAAAAAAAAAGAAAACTAACTTCGGTGAATGAGGCACGGGAATCCTAATATTTCTACAGTAACTGACGAAGTTTAACATCAATACAAGTAGATTCCTATGGGACATGATATGTATTTTTACGTTAAGTTTTATTCAAAACTGGTACATTACTATTTCATCAGTTTATGCACATCATAGGATATATATTTCATAAACAATTTAGCAAAATTTATAGGCATTTGTTTCACTTTCAATCACTTCCTGCTTCAAAACACATGTATTCCTCCATATTTCTTGACTGGTCTTTGCATTAGACTTCTTTCCGAACACATTATTTTCGATTTCCATAATCACTTTTGAAGCAAAACTCACACACTCTTCTAGATAAACCAAAACACTAACATTACCATTAGATGTATAACTGGTTGGAATGAATGAATGTATATCAATATAAGGTTTATTGTATGTTTTCAGATATCAATTCAATCCATTTTTTAAAGTTGGAACCCGTTATATTATTTATTCACAGAATGGTCTATTCATGCTCTATCTCTATATTCATAGACACAGGGTACACCTCTTTGTACCCCGAATACTAATTTTACGTCTTCAATATATTGCTCCCAGAAATGGTGGTAGAAATACTCATGTCACCTGATCTACATATACATTTTATCACAGTAATATTCTGGACAAAAAATGTAAAGGTCACACTTATGATTGTACCAAAGCCTAAATGGAAAGAGAACATGGATTACTAAAATCATTCATGTCCAGGTTGCCTAATGCTCTCAAATGTCAATCCTATTGGTTACTACATAATTGTTCTTCCTAAGATTATATATTCAAACTCAACCTGGTGAAAATGTCTAATCCTATCACTCACTTAATACTTTGACTGATTTCATAATGTCTCTTTTGATATCAGCTTTTCTACATATTTTCCCAATTTCATCATAATGACTGACTCTTCATATGTGCTGACATTTACATTCACTCTCTAACTGACACCCTATTGCTAAAGAATTTTCAGTCCAAATCCTACACTCACTCTTCTTCCTAAACCTACCAACAATCTTCCTAATCCTACCGACTGTCCCTTTTGACTGGATGTTCTTTTCTACATTCAGTCATCCAAGGTACAAGGTCCTATACCATTGTATATCGAATTATCTGAGACATCTTTGCAGAACATAATTCAAAACTAAGTATCCCAATCAAGGGCTCAATGCCCTTCTGAGCTTCAAATCATTCCTAGATTTCTTTTTTCATACTTATATTTTACCTCGATATTCTTGTAAATACTGCAGTTTCACAATACCATTATTTATTGCACAGAATGATTCCTAACCCAAATAGAACCTGTTATTAACCTTAAACATACACTGTTCTCTCAATCTCATTTTACAGAAGAGCAGGGACAGAGTGGTTCTTACAATACAGGAAAGTAGGGGACATTCCACCTGCTGAGAACCTCAAAGGTCCATTCAGAAATAAAACCTGGAGAAGATGTAGGCAGGTATGAAGGACCTGAGAGAGCAAAAGCCATCTTCCATGGCATACAACCTGGTCAGGATGAAGGGATGTGTCTGAATCAGCCTCTCTCTTCTTATTGTAGAGAAGATGGACCAAACCAGGCCTGTGTGGAGAGCTGCTCCTGGGTGCCTATGGTTGATATACCATTCTACCTTGTGAAAGTGTCACAGGAAGTAGGGGCAGCCTCCATCTCATGGGACACTTGGAAGCAAGTGTTAGGACAAAGTGGTTTCCAAGGCTGTGACCGCATTCAGTTCCAAAGAAAGTGACATACCTCATTTCCTTGGTGATGGAATTCTCTGAACTTGGTATCCAAGAATCCAGGCACCCAGAGGCAGCCCCAGTCCCAGTGGGCTCACTTGTTTGGATTTACCAAGGACCGAGTCATTCTTTCTTGGTACCTACTGATGTGAGGATGGCGAAAGGCCAGGAGAGCTCTGAAGAGGGACCTTTCCACAGAAAGCAGGTAGTGGCTCACCCCTTTTTCCTGAAAACTTCACAGAGTTGGCCAAGGAAACCAGATCTGAGAGAGGACAGGCCATGTTCTGAGAATAGGTAGGAAAGTTGGTTTCTTTGGTTTGGAGTGGATTGTTTCTAGTAAGTCGTTTGACCAGGCGAGTGTTTCTGTGTCTGTGTATCCCACTGTGTCCGTTGTTGCAGACATTAGAAAAGAGAATGCATTAATGGATGCATCCAGTCTAGTATAAATCTTCTCATAATTCATCCTGCCCAATTTATGAATGGACTGCAGCTTGTCTTATCGAGAGGCAACACGTTCTATCTTTCTAAGTTCCTGTTTTCTTCCTGAATTCTGGCCACTCTCCAGAATAGACTCATGGTTTTGTTTCCAAGATACGTACCACTCCAAGCTCTGTGACATGGCCATGTACTGGATAGCTGAAGAGAATGGCCAGTATTTCAGAAAACTCAGGTATCAGTGTGAAAAGGGAGTCTCAGTGGAGAAACCCTGCTTTGGGCCTTTTGCTTACCTATTGTTCTGTTGCACTGACTGTCAGGAAAGTCTTTGGCTCAGGCCACCCCTTTGTGAAGCCTGAAAAAAAGAGTTTTCAAATTGAAATGAATTGGCATCACCTGTGGCTCTTTGCTTAATTGCTTTGGAAAGGGATGTGGCTGAATTAGCCTCTTGGCCATGTGTGTGGCTGTGACTTACATTCTCAACACCTTATGGATCTAAAGAATGATCCCATGTGTGCATCCAAAACCATAATGGCAAAAAGATCAGTCATTGTGGATGAAGTCTTTTGCCTTCCTCTGTTAGGTTCCTAACCTCAGTAAAGTGATAAAATGGATTCTTTGGGTCAAATGAGTTCTTCAAAGCCCTGCAGAGGTGCTTGGGGTTTCGCATGACTCCAAATCACATAAAGGATCTATACCTGAAAATCAGTAGGCCTCAAATTGGGGAAACAGAGCATTACTAATGGCAGGCTTATTTGATCACTCCTGGTTCACAGGAAGGGTATCCAGGCCACCCTGACTTTAGGCAAGTGAGGGGCAAGTGAGCTTATTTTGGACACTGTCTTGGGCTTCACCCCTCATGGAAATCTTCAGCCAGACATTACGATGAATGACAACATGTAAGAAGATGAGGGCCATGTGGGAGTGTTTTTGTTTTAATTTTGGTCATTTGTGTGGGGGTTGGAAGAAATGACTGGGTCCACCTGAGCTTGAACTCTGGTGTGATTCCCCTTAGAGACTGAGTTGTGGAACTGACCTCAAAGAAGTATTGCCATGAATTTTGTTGGGATTTTAGGAGGCCACACATGAGAGTCACCCTTGGAACTGAGATCTAGGCCCAGGGTTGCTTTCCACAGAAAACTGGGAATCTCTGCCAAGATATCACATGATTTTATTCTGAAAAACTTGGCAGCAATAGTTGAGAGTCAAAACACACATGGACCTCACATTGTAGACTTCAATGGGCCTGGCTTAATGTGACCTTTTGGCCACTCTTTGGGAAGCCTTGCCTGTGAGAGTTCTCCAGAGCTCTCATTGAAATGAGCTTCCTCAACATTTAATGGTTCCTGAAAGAATTGAAACCCACAGTGCCTCCAACTTCATCCGTGAAAAATGGCTAGATAAATACCATGAAATTTTTGAAATTCCCATGACCAGGTGGCACGGGAGAACTTTGGATGTCCTGTTGCTGATAATGAGTTTACCAGGCAGTGCCTTTATTGACTGGGTTTCATGAAAATGGTGTAGAACAGAAATGCCAGTAAGTTGGAGCCTGCTGAGTAGTGGGTCTAGAGCAGTGGTGGGCACGTGTGTAATAAAACATCAGTGGTAGGGCCATGAGGATCTACGATTGGATTCCAAATGGCTTGTGACTGACATGGTGCAGCTAGCAGACCCTTATATGTAAAGTCATCTAGTTATATGGAGAGTTTTCAGGGTAATGTTCAGAATCAGGTTAATATCGACAAGGGAGCAATGGGGCAAGCAATGAGGGATAGAAGCCTGGTTGGTGCATTCTCCTATAGACACTGATGCACCACACGTGACAGAACTCCCTCTAGCACTGTGTCCCAGTTGAACTCCTTGTATTTTGTGAAGCAAATACCAAACTCCCAGTGCAGCAGCAAAAACACCACAAAATTGGAGGATGACCAAATGTCTTCACAGTCCACATGGGGAGACACTTAGTCCCCAGTTGCCATACTTTACCTACAAAGGGAGGATTCACCAGTGCTGTCTCATGTTCATTGGAAAATAAGAAACCATGTTCTCCTGGTCACATAGATGCAGACCCAGCTTTGATGGTCTCACTACAAAGGAAGCCAAATCTCCTGAAAACAACATATACTTCATGTGCCCAACCTCAGAGGCAGTTTCTCACAAAGTTTTTAGGCCAGCAGAGCTCCATGTTTGTGGAGTGTTTACCCTGTCCCTTACTTTTGAAAACTGCTCTGCCACCTCCAAGCTTGTGAACTCCTGAGCATGTTCCATTCCAGATATATATTCACTGATTTTCTAACTCTTCTCATCTAATTGTGTCTTACTTGGGGCGAAGGTAACGTCAAGGCATTGTTCTGGATGAGAGTGGGAGGATATTTTTGCAGCACATATTTGCATACACACTGGATTCATTTTCCAAATTTCCTTTTGAAATACTGAATCCCTGACACTAACCCATACCTATTAGACTCAGACTACTCATCCTAATGAAATGGAGAAAAAAAAACCCAAACCGAATAGAAATACAAGAAGTTCAGAGGAGGCTTGTTGGATAGTTGGACTTGCCTTTTGCATTATATAAGGTAGGAGTTATAAATCTAGTCAAATTTTAATTGAAATACTCTCCATGTGTTTTTAAAGTAAGCAAATATGTGAATTCTTTTTCCCTTTTCTCTCTAGTCTATTCACACATGTATATTTATATGCACATATAGAATCCTACCAGGTATCACAAGTACATTTTTGTGAGGTGGCTGACTTGGCAGATACAAATTGAGAGAAGACATCACTCCTCCTAAACACTGTTGGAACTGAAAATTCAACCTATAGGGGAGCTTCCTAGTAGAACAACATTATACACATATTTAGGTTCAGTAAAATAAATACTTTTGCATCTGTGGATGATAAATATTTAATGATGAAATTCGATTGGCATATATATTGCTACTTCTTTATGTATGTGTGGTTTTTTTTGTGTGTATGTGTGTTTGTGTGTGTATATATATATATATATATATATATATATATATATACACACACTCTCCAGATTTTTCAAAATATGAAATATATGTGTCTTATATACACTCTCTAAATTCATTCATATTCATGTATGATTTATAACCAACTTTCACAATATTATTCTCAGAAATATTCATCTACCTGAAATACATATTTGTTTCCTAGTAATGAAAATTAACTTCAGGGAATGGTGCATACAAATCCTAATAATTCTACAGTAACAAACCCAGTCTAACATCAATACAAGTAGATTCCTATGGGACATGATATGTAATTTGACGTTCATTTGTATTCACCACTGGTACATTATTATTTCTTCAATTTTTGCACATCATAGGATATACATTTAATCCACAAGTTCTCAAATTTATAGGAATTTGTTTCAACTTTAATGACTTCCTGCTTCAGAACATATGTATTGTCAGGGTGTCTTGACTGGTCTTTTCATGAGGCTTCTTTCCAACCACATTATTTTCGATTTCCATAATCATTTTTGAAGCAAAACTCACACACTCTTTATGATAAACCAAAACAGTAATATTACCATTAGATGCAAAACTGGTTGGAATGAATTAATGTATATCAATATAAGGTTTATTGTATATTTTCAGATATCAATTCAATCCATTTTTTAAAGTTGTAACCAGTTATATTATTTATTCACAGTATGGTCTATTCATGCTTTATCTCTATATTCATAGACACAGGGTACACCTCTTTGTACCCCCAATACTAATTTTACGTCTTCAATATATTGCTTCCAGAAATGGTGGTAGAAATACTCATGTCACCTTATCTACATATACATTTTATCACAGTAATATTCTGGACAAAAAATGTAATGGTCACACTTATGATTGTACCAAAGCCTAAATGGAAAGAGAACATGGGTTACTAAAATCATCCATGTCCAGGTTGCCGAATGCTCTCAAATGTCAATCCTATTGGTTACTACATAATTGTTTTTCCTAAGATTATATATTCAAACTCAACCCTGGTGAAAATGTCAAATCCTATCACTCACTTAATACTTTGCCTGATTTCATAATGTCTCTATTGATATCAGCTTTTCTACATATTTTCCCCATTTCATCATAATGACTGACTCTTCATATGTGCTGACATTTACATTCACTCTCTGAAACCCTATTGCTAAAGAACTTTTGTTTTATATGTTTTCAGATATCAATTCAATCCATTATTTAAACTGAGACCAGTTATATTATTTATTCACAATGTGGTCTCTTCATGCATTATCTCTATATTCATAGACTCTGGGTACACCTCTTTTTACCCCCAATACTAATTTATTGGACTTCAAAACATTGCTCTCGGAAATGCTGGAAGAAATACTCATGTCACCTGATCTACATATACATTTTATCACAGTAATATTCTGGACAATAAATGTAAAATTCACACTTATGATTGTACCAAAGCCTAAATGGAAAGAGAACATGGATTACTAAAAACATCCATGTCCAGGTTGCCTAATGCTCTCAAATGTCAAACCTATTTGTGACAACATATTTGTTTTTTCCTAAGATTATATATTCAAACTGAACCCTGGTGAAAATGTCTAATCCTATCACTCACTTTATACTTTGCCTGATTTTCTAATGTTTCTATTGATATCTGCTTTTCTACATATTTTCCCCAGTTCATCATAGTGACTGACTCTTCATATGTGCTGACATTTACATTCACTCTCTAACCGAAACCCTATTGCTAAACAACATTTGGTCCAAATCCTATACTCACTCTTCTTCCTAAACCTACTGACTATCTTCCTAATCTTACCGACTATCCCTTTTTGACTGAATGTTCTCTTCTACATTCAATCATCCAAGGTACAAGGTCGTATGCCATTGTATTTCAAATTATCTGAGACACATTTGCAGAACATAATTCAAAGCTAATTATCCCAATCAAGGGCCCAATGACTTCTGGGCTTCATTCTTACCTAGATTTCTGTTTTCATACTTGTATTTCACCTCAATATTATTAGAAATATCACAGCTTCCAATACCATTATTCATCCAGCAGAATGACTGCTAAACCAATTCAAACATGTTATTAACCATAACCATACACTGTTCCCTCAATCTAACTTTACAGAAGAGAAGAGACAGAGTTGGCCTTACAATACAGGAATGTAGGGGATCTTCCACCTGCTGAGAAACTCAAAGATCCATGCAGAAATGATCTTTGGAGAACATGTAGGAAGCTATGAAGGACCTGAGAAAGCAAAAGTCATTTTCCATGGCAAACAACCAGGTCATCATGAAGGGTTATGTCTGAATCAGCCTCTCTCTTCTTAATGTAGGGAAGATGGACCAAACCAGGCCTGTGTGGAGAGCTGTTCCCGGGTGCCTATGGTTGATATACCATTCTAACTTGTGAAAGTGTCACAGGAAGTAGGGGCAGCCTCCATCTCATGGGACCTTTGGAAACAACTGTTATGACAAAGTGGTTCTAAAGCTGTGACCTCATTCAATTCCTGAAAGAAGTGACCTCACCACTCTTCCTTGGTGATGGAACTCTCTGATCTTTGGATCCAGGAATTCAGGAACAAAAGACAGTCCCAGTTCCAGTCCCAATGGTCTCATTTGTTTGGATTTACCAAGGACAGAGTCAGTGTTTCTTGGTACCTACTGTTGTGAGGATGGCCAAATGGCAGGAAATCTCTGAAGAGGGGCCTTTCATGAGAAAGCAGGTAATGGCTCACAGCTGGCTCCTGACAATTTCATAGAGTTGGCCAAGGAGTCCAAATCTGAGACAGGAGTGGCCATTTCGGGGGAACATAGTATGGCCCATAAGTCAGAGGACACTCCCGATAGTCACAGACCTACTTGGCGGAAGGAGGTGCCTATGTGGGTGTGGGTGTGTGTTTGTGGTTTTGTTTCATGTTCTGAGAATAGGCAGGGAATGCGGTTTGTTTGGTTTGGAGTGAACTGTTTCTAGTAAGTCGTTTGGCAAGGCGAGTGTTTCTGTGTCTGTGTATCCCACTGTTATCCGTGGTTGTAGACATTAGAAAAGATATTGGATTAATGGATGTGTCCTGTCTAGTAGAAAGCTTCCCAGAATTCATCCCGCTCAATTTATGAATGGACTGCGGCTTGCCGTATCAATGGGCTACACCTGCTATCTTCCTAAGTTCCTGTTTTCTTCCTGAATTCTGGCCACTCTCCAGAATTGGCTCATGATTTTTTGTGCAAGATATATACCACCTCCAAGCTCTGTGACATGGCCTTGTACTGGATAGCTGAAGGGAATGGCGAGCATCGCAGAAAACTCAGAAATCACTGTGACCATTAAAGTCTCAGTGGAGAAACCCTGCTTTGGGCCTTTTGGTTACCTATTGTTCTGTTGCCCTGAATGTCAGGAAGGTCTTTGCCTTAGGCCACCGCTTTGTGAAGAAAACAGTTTTCAAATGGAAATGAATGGGCATCACCTGAGGTTCTTTACTTTATTGCTTTGAAAAGGATGTGTCTCATTCAGACCATTGGCCCTGTGTGAGGCTGTTACTTAGTTTCTCATCATCTGATGGATCTAAAGAAAGATTTCATGTGTACATCCAAAACCAAAGTGGCAAAAAGAGCAGTCATTGTGGATAAAGTCTCTCGCCTTCCTCTGTAAGGTTCCTGACCTCCATCAAGTGAAAATAGGGATCCTTTGTGTCAAATGAGTTTCTCAAAGCCCTGCAGATTCTATTCCATAGGTGCTTGGGTTTTCTCATGACTCCAATTCACATAAAAAATCTAAAACCCACAGTCAGTTGTTCTCAAATTGGAGAAGTGGAGTAGTATTAAGGGAAGGCCTATATGATCACTTCTGGTTCACAGGAAGGGTGTACAGGCCACCCTGACTTTATTCAAAATGAGGGACAAGGGAGATTATTTTTGACACTGTCTTGGGCGGAGCCCCTTATGGAAACCTCTAGCCAGAATTAATGATGAGTGTCTATATGGAAGAAGATGTGGGTCATGTGGGAGTGTTTTGGTTTTAATTGTGGTCATTTGTGTGGCAGTTGGAAGTGATGACTGGGTCCACCTTGGCTTGAACTCTGGTGTGATTGCCCTTAGAGACTGAGTTGTGGTACTGACCTCAGAGAAGTATTGCCATGAATTGAGTTGGGATTGTAGGAGGCCACGCATGAGATTCACCCTTGAAAACTGAGATCTAGGCCCAGGTTGGCTTTGCACAGAGCACTGGGAATCTCAGCCAGGGTATCACATGATTTTATTCTGAAAGACTTGGCAGCCATAGTTGAGAGTCAAAACACACATGGACCTCACATTGTAGACCTCAATGCGCCTAGCTTCATGTGATCATTGGCCACTCTTTGGGAAGTCTTGCTTATGAGAGTTCTCCAGAGCTTTCTTTGAAATGAGCTTCCTCACCATTTAATGGTTCCTAAATGAAGTGAAACCCACATTGCCTACAACTTCATCCTTGAAAAATGGCTAGATAAATACCATGAAATGTTTATTAAAATTTCCATGACCAGGTGCCACTGGTGAAATTTTGGATATCCTGTTGCTGACTATGAGTATACCAGACAGTGCCTGATGGACTGGGTTTCAAGAAAATGGAGTAGAGCAGAGATGCCAGTAATTTGGAGCCTGCTGAGTAGTGGGCGTAGAGCTGTGGTCGGCAGGTGTGTGATAAATCATCTGTGGTGCGGCCATGTGGATCTTCCATTGGCTTCCAAATTGCTTGTGACTGACATGGTGCAGTGAGCAGACCCTTATATGTAAAGACGTATTGTTATTTGGAGAGGATTCAGGGCAATGTTCAGAATCAGGTTGCTATGGTCAAGAGGCAAGCTATTTGGGATAGAACCTTGGTGGGTGCATTCTCCTGCAGACCCTGTCCCACCACACATGAGAAACTCCCTCCACCACTTTGTCCCAGTTGAACTCCTTGTATTTTGTGAAGCAAATACCAAACTCCCAGTGCAGCAGCAAGAAACACCACAAAATGTGGAGGATGACCAAATGGCTTCACAGTCTACACTGGAAGACACTTTGCCCCCAGTGACCACAGTTTACCTACAAAGATTGAATTCAGCACTGCTGACTCATGTTCATTGGAACATAAGAAACCATGTCCTCCAGGTCACATAGATGCAGACCCAGCTTTGATGCTCTCATTATAAAGGAATCTAAAGCTCCTGACAACAACATATATTTCAAGTGCCCAACCTCAGAGGCAGTTTCTGAAGAAGTCTTTAGGCCAGAAGAGCTCCATGTTTGTGGAGTGTTTACCCTGTCCCTTACTTTAGGAAACTACTCTACCACCTCCAAGGTTGTGAACTTTTGAGCAGATTAAATTCCAGATATGTATTCCCAGATTTTCTAACTCTTCTTCTCTAATGATGTATTACTTGGGGCCAGGGTAATGTCAAGGCATTGTTCTGGATGAGAGTGAAATATTTCTCCATGTGTTTTTTTTCCAATTATTTTATTTCATATTATTATTTTATTTTTTTAATTGGTTGTTCAAAACATTACAAAGCTCTTGCTTGACATATATTTCATACATTAGATTCAAGTGGGTTATGAACTCCCATTTTTATCCCAAATACGGTTTGCAGAATCACATCGATTACACATCCACATTTTTATAATGCCCTATTAGTAACTGTTGTATTCTGCTAACTTTTCTATCTTCTACTATCGCCCCTCCCCTCCCATCTTCTCTATCTACCCCATCTACTCTAATACATTTATCTCCTTGTTTATTTTCTCATTCCCCTCACAACCTCTTATATGTAATTTAGTGTAACATGAGGGTCTCCCTCCATTACCATGCAATTTCCTTTATCTCTCTCTTTCCACCCCCCACCTCATGTTTCTGTTTAATGTTAATCTTTTCTTCCTGCTCTTCCTCCCTGCTCTGTTGTTAGTTGCTCTCATTATATCAAAGAAGACATTTAATATTTGTTTTTTAGGGTTTGGCTAGCTTCACTAAGCATAATCTGCTCTAGTGCCATCCATTTCCCGGAAAATTCAATGATTTTGTCATTTGTTAATGCTGTGTAATACTCAATGGTGTATAAATGCCACATTTTTTATTTTTTATTTTTTATTTATTTTTTAATTTTTTTCATCTTTCATACATTTGATTCATGTGAGTTATGCTTTTCCCTTTTTACCCCAAATACAAATTGCAGAATCACATCAGTAATACATTCACAATGTTTACATAATGCCATATTAGTGACTGTTGTATTCTGCTGTCTTTCCTATCCCCTACTATCCCCCCTCCTCTCCCCTCCCATCTTCCTCCTCTACCTCATCTGGTGTTTTTCCATTCTCTCCCTCCCCCCTTTCCCCTCACAACCTCATATATGTTATTTTGTATAACGATGTGGTTTTCCTTTCATTTCCAGGCAATTTCCCTTCCCTCTCTCATTCCCTCCCTTCATTCTTCTCAGTTTAATGTTAATCTTTTCCTCATGCTCTTTCCCCCTGTTCAGTTCTTAGTTGCTCTCCTTAAATCAAAGAAGACATTTGGCATTTGTTTTTTAAGGATTGGCTAGCTTCACTTAGCATAATCTGCTCTAATGCCATCCATTTCCCTGCAAATTCCATGGTTTTGTCATTTTTAGTGCTGCATAATACTCCATTGTGTATAGATGCCACATTTTTTTTATCCATTCATCTATTGAAAGGCATCTAGGTTGGTTCCACAGTCTAGCTATTGTGAATTGTGCTGCTATGATCATTGATGTGGCAGTATCCCTATAGTATGCTCTTTTAAGGTCCTCAGGGAATAGTCCGAGGAGGGCGATAGCTGGGTCAAATGGTGGTTCCATTCCCAGCTTTCCCAGGAATCTCCATACTGCTTTCCATACTGGCTTCACCAATTTGCAGTCCCACCAGCAATGTACAAGTGTACCCTTTTCCCCACAACCTTGCCAGCACTTATTGTTGTTTGACTTTCTAATGGCTGCCAGTCTTACTGGAGTGAGATGGTATCTTAGGGTGATTTTGATTTGCATTTCTCTGACTGCTAGAGATGGTGAGAATTTTTTTATGTACTTATTGATTGATTGTATGTCCTCTACTGAGAAGTGTCTGTTCAGGTCCTTGGCCCATTTGTTGATTGGGTTATTTGTTATCTTATTGTTTAATTTTTTGAGTTCTTTGTATATTCTGGAAATTAGGGCTCTATCTGAAGTGTGGGGAGTAAGATTTGTTCCCAGGATGTAGGCTCCCTATTTACTTCTCTTATTGTTTGTCTTGCTGAGAAAAAACTTTTTAGTTTAAGTAAGTCTCATTTGTTTATTCTTGTTATTAACTCTTGGACTATGGGCATCCTATTAAGGAATTTGGAGCCTGACCCCACAATATGTAGATCAGAGACAACTTTTTCTTCTATCATGTGCAGGTTCTCTGATTTGATATCACGCTCCTTGATCCATTTTGAGTTAACTTTTGTGCAGGGCGAGAGAAAGGGATTCAGTTTTATTTTGTTGCATATGGATTTCCAATTTTCCCAGCACCATTTGTTGAAGATGCTATCCTTCCTCCATTTCATGTTTTTAGCCCCTTTATCAAATATAAGAAAGTTGTAATTTTGAGGAATGGTTTCTGTGTCCTCTATTCTGTACCATTGATCCACCTGCCTGTTTTGGTATCAGTACCACGCTGTTTTTGTTGCTATTGCTCTGTAGTAAAGTTTGAACTCTGGTATCGCTATACCTCCAGATTCACACTTCCTGCTTAGAATTGTTTTTGCTATTCTGGGTCTTTTTTAATTCCATATGAATTTCATGATTGCTTTATCTATTTCTACAAGAAATGCCATTGGAATTTTAATTGGCATTGCATTAAACCTGTAGAGAACTTTGGGAAATATCGCCATTTTGATAATATTAGTTCTGCCTATCCATGAACAGGGTACATTTTTCCATCTTCTAAGATCTTCTTCTATCTCTCTCTTTAGGGTTCTATAGTTTTCATTGTATAAATCTTTCACCTCTTTTGTTAGGTTGATTCCCAAATAGGGATAACAGGAACTTACCTCAACTTTGTAAAAGCTATATATGCTAAGCCTCAGGCTAACATCATTGTAAATTGAGAAAAACTGAAGGCATTCCCTCTAAAATCTGGAACTAGACAGGAATGCCCTCTCTTACCACTTTTATTCAATTTAGTTCTTGAAATACTAGCCAGAGCAATCAGACAGACAAAAGAAATTAAAGGCATAAAAATAGGAAAAGAAGAACTTAAATTATCGCTATTTGCGGATGGCATGATAATATACTTAACAGACCCAAAAGGGTCTAAAAGCAACTGCTAGAGTTAATAAATGAATTCAGCAAAGTGGCAGGATAGAAAATCAACACGCATAAATCAACAGCATTCCTGTAGATAAGCAACAAAACTTCTGAAATGGAAATGGGGAAAATCATTCCATTCACAATAGCCACATTTTTTTTTATCCATTCATCTACTGAAGGGCTTCTGGGTTGGTTCCACGGTCTAGCAATTGTGAATTGTGCTGCTATTAACATCGATGTGGCAGTGTCCCTGTAATACGCTCTTTTAAGGTCTTCAGGGAATAGTCCGAGAAGGGCAATAGCTGGGTCAAATGGTGGTTCCATTCCCAGGTTTACTAGGAATCTCGATACTACTTTCCAAATTGGCCGCATCAGTTTGCAGTCCCACCATCAATGTACAAGAGTACCCTTTTCCCCACATCCTCACCAGCACTTACTGATTGATTGTATGTCCTCCTCTGAGAAGTGTCTGTTCAGGTTCTTGGCCCATTTTTGATTGGGTTATTTGTCATCTTATTGTCTAATTTTTTGAGTTCTTGGTATACTCTGGATATTAAGGCTCTATCTGAAGTGTGAGAAGTAAAAATTTGTTCCCATGATTTAGGCTCCCTATTTACCTCTCTCATTTTTTATCCTGCTGAGAAAAAAACTTTTTAGTTTAAGTAAGTCCCATTTGATGATTCTTGTCATTAACTCCTCTGCTATGGGTGTCCTGTTAAGGAATTTGGAGCCCGACCCCACATTATGTAGATCGGAGCCAACTTTTTCTTCTATCAGATGCAGAGTCTCTGATTTCATATCTAGCTCCTTGATCCACTTTGAGTTAACTTTTGTGCATGGCGAGAGGAGGGGATTCAGTTTCATTTTGTTGCATATGGATTTCCATTTTTCCCAACACCATTTGTTGAAGATGCTATATTTCCTCCATTGCATGCTTTTAGCTCCTTTTTCATATAACATAGTTGTAGCTTTGTGGATTAGTCTTTGTGTTCTCTATTCTGTACCATTGTTCCCCCCACATGTTTTGGTACCAGTGCCATGCTGTTTTTGTTACTATTGCTCTGTAGTTTAGTTTAAAGTCTGGTATCGCTATACCGCCTGATTCACAATTCCTGCTAGAATTGCTTTTGCTATTCTGGGTCTTATATTTTTTCATATGAACCCCATGATTGCTTTATCTATTTCTACAAGAAATGCCTTTGGGATTTTGATTGGCATTGCATTAAACCTATAGAAAACTTTTGGTAATTTCGCCAATTTGATGATGTTAGTTCTGCCTATCCATGAACAGGGTATATTTTTCCATCTTCTAAGATCTTCTTCTACTTCTCTTTTTAGGGTCCTGTAGTTTTCATTGTATAAGTCTTTCACCTTTTTTGTTAGGTTGATGTTCAAGTATTTTATTTTTTTTGAGGATATTGTGAATGGAGTGTTTTTCCTCATTTCCGTTTCAAAAGTTTTGTCACTGATATACAGAAATGCCTTTGATTTATGTGTTTTGATTGTATATCCTGCCATTTTACTGAATTCATTTATTAGTTTTAGTAGTTTTTTTGTAGACCCTTTTGGGTTTTCTATGTATAGAATCATGTCCCCAGCAAATAGTGAAAATTTACTTTCTTATTTTCCTATTTTTATGCCTTTGATTTCTTTCGTCTGTCTAATTGCTCTGGCCAGTGTTTCGAGAACTATATTGAATAGAATTGGTGACAGAGGGCATCCCTGTCTTGTTCCAGATTTTAGAGGGAATGCCTTCAATTTTTCTCCATTCATAATGATGCTAGCCTGAGACTTAGCATAGATAGCTTTTACAATGTCGAGGTAAGTTCCTGTTTTCCCTACTTTTTCTAATGTTTTGAACATAAAGGGATGCTGTACTTTGTCGAATGCTTTTTCTGTGTCTATCGAGATGATCATATGGTTCTTGTCTTTAAGTCTATTTATGTGATGAATAGCATTTATTGATTTCCGTATATTGAACCATCCTTGCATCCCTGGCATGAATCCTACTTGATCCTGGTTCACAGCTTTATTGATGTGCCTTTGTATTCGATTCGCCAGAATTTAATTGAGGATTGTTGCATCTTGGTTCGTCAGATATATTGGTCTGTAGTTCTCTTTCTTTGAGGTGTCTTTTTCTGGTTTCGGAATTAGGGTGATGTTGGCCTCATAGAATGAATTTGGCATAGCTCCCTCTTTTTCTATTTCCTGAAATAACTTGAAAATTATTGGTATTAATTCTTCTTTAAATGTTTTGTAAAACTCCGCTTTATTGCCATCTGTTCTTGGGCTTTTCTTGGTTGGTAGTCTTTTGATTGCTTCTTCTATTCCATCCATTGATATTGGTCGGTTTAAATTGTGTGTATCCTCCTGACTCAGTCTGGGCAAATCATATGACTTAAGAAATTTACCGATGTCTTCACTGTTTTCTATTTTATTGGAATATAGGTTCTCAAAATAATTTCTAATTGTCTTCTGTATTTCTGTAGCATCTGTTGTGATATTGCCTTTTTCATCCCATATGTTAGTAATTTGAGTTCTCTCTTTTCTTCTCGTCTTTAGCATGGCTAAGGGTCTGTTGATCTTATTTATTTTTTCGAAGAACCAACTTTTAGTTTTGTTAATTTTTTCAATAGTTTCTTTTGTTTCAATTTCGTTGATTTCTTCTCTGATTTTAATTATTTCTTGCCTTCTGCTACATTTGCTGTTGTTTTGCTCTTTCTTTTCTAGGGCTTTGAGATGAAGTGTGAGCTCATTTATTTGTTGGTTTTTCCTTTTTTTCAGGAGTGAACTCCAGGTGATGAATTTCCCTCTTAAAACTGCTTTCATTGTGTCCCATAGATTCCGATATGTTGTGTCTGTAATTTTATTTATCTCTAAGAATTTTTTGATTTCCTCTTTTATGTCTTCTGTAACCAATTGATCATTCTCTAACATATTGTTCATTTTCCATGTGATGTAGAATTTTCCCTTCCTTCTTTTATCATTGATTTCCACTTTCATTCCTATATGATCAGATAAAATGCATGGTATTATCTCCACACCTTTATATTTACTGAGGGTTGCCCTATGGCATAATATATGGTCTATTTTTGAGAAGGATCCGTGTGCTGCTGAGAAAAAAGTACATACACTTGATGATGGTTGACATATTCTATATATGTCAGTTACATCTTGGTTATTGATTGTGATATTGAGTTCTATACTTTCTTTATTCAAATTTGTTTGGAGGATCTTTCAAATGGTGAGAGATGTGTGTTGAAGTCACCCATAATTATTGTGTTGTGGTCTATTTGATTCTTGAACTTGAGGAGAATTTGTTTTATGAACATTGTAGCACCATTATTTGGTGTGTAAATATTGATAATTGTTATGTCTTGTTGGTGAATGGTTCCTTTTAACAGTATATAATGTCCTTCCTTATCCCTTTTGATTAACTTAGTCTTGAAGTTGATTTTATTCAATATGAGGATGTCCACCCCTGCTTGCTTACGAGGATTGTGTTCATGGAGTATTTTTTCCCAACCTTTCACCTTCGTCCTGTGTGTCTTTTCATTTCAGATGTGTCTCCTGGAGGCAACATATTGTTGGATTTGTTTATTTAATCCAAGTTACCAGCCTATGTAGCTTTATTGGAGAGTTTAAGTCATTAACATTTAGAGTTACTATTGATGTATGGTTTGTACTGCCAGTCATGTTTGATTACTTATCTTTTTTTTTTAATTTAGTTTGTTTCTCCATGATTAGCTTTCACCCCACCTCTGCCATTACCAAGGTACTTCTCACTGATGGTTTTGGTTGTTGTTTTTCATTTCTCCCTTGTGTAGTGTTTTGCTCAAGGCGCTTTGCAATGCTGGTTTTCTGGCTGCAAATTCTTTTAGCTTTTGTTTATCATGAAAGATTTTTATTTCGTTGTCGGACCTGAAGCTTAATTTTGCTGGATACAGAATTCTTGGTTGGCATTCATTGTCTTTCAGTGTTTGAAATACGTTTTTCCAGGATCTTCTTGCTTTCAGCGTCTGTGATAAAATATCCATTGTAAACTTTATTGGTTTACCACTGAATGTAATCTGCCTCCATTCTTTTGTAGCTTTTATTATTTTCTCTTTGTTCTGTATATTGGTTATCTTTATAACAATGTTTCTTGGCATTGGTCTTCTGTGATTTTGTGTGCTTGGTGTCCTGTGTGCATCTGTAATTTGTATATCCGTTTTCTTTTTTATTTCTGGAAAGTTTTCTGTAATTATTTCATTCAGCAGGTTTCTCATTCCCTTGGTTTGAATCTCTGTACCTTCCTCTATCCCCATGACTCGTAAGTTTGTTTTTTTATGTTATCCCATATCTCTTGAATGTTTTTCTCGTGATTTTTTACCAGCCTTTCTGAGTTGGCTAGACTCGTTTCAAGATGATATATTTTTTCTTCATTATCTGACGTTCTGGCTTCTACTTGCTCCACTCTGTTAGTGATACTCTCAATTGAGTTCTTAATTTGGTTTAACATTTCCTTCATTTCTAGAATTATTGTTTGATTTTTTTATAATCTCAATCTCCTGATAAAGATGCTTAACTTCTTCTTTTATCTGTTTATGTAATTCATTTTCAATGTTTTCTTTGACTGTTTGGATTTTCTGTCATGTATCCTCTTTAAGGATCCATTCCATCTGTCTAAGGTATTCCTTGAGGTCTTTATATGACCATTTTTCTGATGACTCTAGGTCCTCCTGAATATTTAGGGTGTCCTTCATTCTTTGCACTCCTTTTCTTTCTTGCTTGTTTATGCTGCTCATGTTAATTCTTTGTCTGTTTGCTGAATTACTGTTTACTCTTATAAATTTATATGATGCTTGGGAGGAAAGATTTTAGAAGGCAAGGGAAGAAGTCACTAAAGAGAATGAGAGTAGGCAGGTAGAATTCAAGGAAGAGAAAAAAAGAAAATGGAACAGAAATGAAAAGACAAGAGAAAAAAATAGAAAATAAAGAAAGAAAATAATTTTTTTTAAAATGATCATATAAAATTAAAATTAAAATTTTAAAAAATAATAATAACAAAATAAAAAATTAAAAAAATTAAAAACATATTTAAAAAGTTAAAGAAAAGCAACAAAAAATGAAAATGGAAGAAAACAAAAACAAAACAAAAACAAAACAAAAAAAAACCCCAAATTAAAATAACAATAATAATAATGAATGCAGTCATAGATTGCAATAAACTTCTTTTCCAGTAGGTGGAGCTTTGCCTACTGGGCCAAGCTTCTCCTCTCAACAGGTGGGAACCAATCACTTTGCAGCAGCTCTTCCTCCCAGACTGGGTGGGTGTCCAATCCTGAGTTCCTAGGGCCTTCTCTTGTGTTTCCTCAAGCCAGGCCGTGCTCACCTATGACACTCACCACAATACTGGCTACATGCCAGGTCTGCTGCTCCTAGGAGCCCTGTTTTCATGAACGCCTGGGCACACTCTCCCTGTTTGTCTCCCTCAGACCCTAAGTTTGTAGAGCTTGGGCATGAGAACCCACAGCGAATTTGCTTGCCCTCCGGAAGCCAAACCCCGGAAGCTGGAACAAGAGACCTCAGTTGTCTGCACTGGTGGGAGCGGTGGCCTGGAGGACTGCGCCACGAGTCCCGTGCCACTCCTAATTCCCTCGGTCTAGCTATCGCGCTCAAGGGACAGCTTGGAGTGGTCCTTAAGTTTTCCCCACAAGTTCGCAAATTTATAGAAATTTGTTTCACTTTCAATCACTTCTTGCTTCAGGACACATGTATTTTTCCATGTTTCTTGACAGGTCTTTTCATGAGACTTCTTTCCAAACACATTATTTTCAATTTCCATAATCACTTTTGAAGCAAAACTCACATAAACTTCATGATAAATTATAACTCTGATATTACCATTAGATGTATAACTGGTTGGAATTAATGATTGCATACCAATACAGAATTTCTTATATATTTTCAGATAAAAATTCAATCCATTATTTAAAGTGGAACGAGTTATATTATTTATTCACAGTATGCTCTATTCATGCATTACCTCTATATTCATAGATGCAGTGTACACTTCTTTGTACCTCCAATACTAATTTATACGTCTTCAAAATATGGCTCCCTGAAATGGTGGAAGAAATACTCATGTCACCTGAAATACTTATACATTTAATCACAGAAATATTCGGAATACAAATTTCAAAGATCACACTTATGTTTGTACCAAAGCCTAAATGGAAACTAAACATGGATTACTAAAAAAATCCATGTTCAGTTTGCCTAATGCTGTCAAATGTCAATCCTATGGTGACTACATATTTGTTTCTTCTTAGATTATATATTCAAACTCAACCCTACTGAAAATGTCTAATCCTATTCCTCACTTTAAACATTGCCTGATTTCATAATGGCTCTATTGCTATCTGTTTCCTACATATTTTCCCCAGTTCGTCATTGTGACTGACTCTTCATATGTGCTGACATTTACATTCACACTCTAATCGATAACCTATTGCTAATAAACTTTTTTTCCTAATCCTATACTCACTCTTCTTTGTAAACCTACCGACTATCTTCCTAATCCTACCAACTATCCTTTTTTGACTGGATGTTCTCTTCTACGTTCAATCATGCAAGGTACAAGGTCTTATGCCATTGTATATTGATTTATCTGAGACCTCTGTGCAGAATGTAATTCAAACCTCAGTATCACAATCAAGGGTCCAATGCCCTTCTGGGCTTCAAATGTTAACTAGATTTATGGTTTCATACTTATATTTCACATATATATTCTTGTAAATATCGCAGTTTCAAATACCATTATTCATTCTGCAGAATGATTCCTAAACCAAATCCAACATGTTATTGACCCTAAAGATACACTGTTCCCTCAATCTAACTTTACAGAAGAACAGGGACAGAGTTGGTCTTACAATACTGGAATGTAGGGGATCTTCCACCTGCTGAGAACCTCAAAGGTCCATGCAGACATGATCCCTGGAAAAGAGGTAGGCAGCTTGAAGGACCTGAGAGAGCAAAAGTCATCTTCCAAGGCAAACAACCTTGTCAGGATGGAGGGGTGTGTCTGAATCAGCCACTTTCTTCTTAATGTAGAGAAGATGGACCAAACCAGGCCTGTGGGGAGACCAGTTCCCGGGTGCCTATGGTTGATATACCATTCTAACTTGTGACAGTGTCACAGGAAGTAGGGGCAGCCTCTATCTCATGGGACCTTTGGAAGCAACTGTTAGGACAAAGTGTTTTCCAAGGCATTGACCTCATTCAGTTCCAGAAGGAAGTGGCCTACCTTACATCTTTGGTGATGGAACTCTCTGAACTTGGGATCCAGGAAGCCAGGCACCCAGAGCCAGTCCCAGTCCAAGTCTTAGTGGCCTCACTTGTTTAGTTTTACCAATGACAGATTCTGTCTTTCTTGGTACCTACTGATGTGAGGATGGCCAAATGCCAGGAGAGCTCTGAAGATGGGCCTTTCCTTAGTAAGTAGGTAGTGGCTCACCGCTGGCTCCTAACAACTTCACAGTGTTGGCCAAGGAGACCAGATCTGACACAGTACAGGCCATTTCGGGGGAACATAGTATGGCGCACCAGTCAGAGGACACTCGGGATAGTCACAGACCTACTTGGGAAAAGGAGGTGCCTTTTGTGAATGTGGGTGTGAGTTTGTGGTTTTGTCTCATTTTCTGAGAATAGGTAGGAAACGTGGTATGTCTGGTTTGCAGTGGACTGTTTCTAGATAGTCGTTTGACAAGGCGAGTATTTCTATGTCTGTGTTTACCGCTGTGTCCATGGTTGTAGATATTAGAAGAGAGAATGCATCAATGTATGTGTCCTTTCTAGTAGAAAGCTGCCCAGAATTCATCCTTCCCAATTTATGACTGGACTGCAGGTTGCCTTATCAATGGGCAACAACTACTATCTTCCTAAGTTCCAGATTTCTATCTGAATTCTCGCCAATCTGCAGAATAGTCTCATGGTTTTGTGTCCAAGATAGGTACCACCCCAAGCTCTGTCACATGGCCATGTACTGAATAGCTGAAGGTAATGGCGAGCATCTTAGAAAACTCAGATATCAGTGTGACCAGGTAAGTCTCAGTGGAGAAACCATGCTTTGTGCCTTTTTCTTACCTATTTTTCTGTTTCACTGAATGACAGGAAGCTCTTAGACTCAGGCCACCCCTTTGTGAAGCATGAAGAAATCAGTTTTCATATGGAAATGAATGGGCATCACCTGTGGCTCTTTGCTTAATTTCTTTGAAAGGGATGTGTCTGAATCAGCCTCTTGGCCCTGTGTGAGGCTGTGGCTTAGATTCTCAGCACCTGATGGATCTAAAGAAAGATCCCATATGTGCATCCAAAAAAAAAAAAATGGCAAAATTCAGTCATTGTGGATGATGTCTCTCTCCTTCCTCTATTAGGTTGCAGACATCCATCAAGTGAGTATAGGGATCCTTTGGGTCAAATGAGTTCTTCAAAGCCATGCAGAGGTGCTTGGATTTTCTCATGATTCCAATTCATATAAAGAATCGGAACCCCACAGTCAGTAGGCCTCAAATTGGAGAAGCAGAGCAGTTGTAAAGGCAGGCCTATTTGATCACTTCTGGTTCACAGGAATGGTGTTCAGGCCACCCTGACTTTAGGCAATTGAGGGCCAAGGGAGCTTATTTTGGACACTCTCTTGCACTGCACCCTTCATGGTTATATCCAGCCAGAGGTTATAATGACGGTCTATGTGGAAGAAGATGAGGGCCATGTGGGAATGTTTTGGTTTTAATTTTGGTCATCTGTGTGGCAGATGGAAGAGATGACTGGGTCCACCTGGGCTTGAACTCTGGTGTAATGCTCCTTAGAGACTGAGTTCTAGAACTGACCTCAGAGAAGTATTGCCATGAATTGTGTTGGGATTTTAGGAGGCCACGCTTGAGAGTCGCACTTGGAAACTGAGATCTAGGCCAAGGGTGTCTTTCCACAGAGCACTGGGAATCTCAGCCAGGATATCACATGATTTTATTCTGAACAACTGGGAACCCATAGTTGAGAGTCAAAACACACATGGACTTCACATTGTAGACCTCAATGGTCCTGGCTTCATGTGACCTTTTGACCACTATTTGGGATGCCTTGCCTGTGATTGTTCTCCAGAGCTTGCATTGAAATGAGCTTCCTCAACATTTAATGGTTCCTGAATTAATTGAAACCCACAGTGCCTACAACTTCTTCCTTGAATAATGGCTAGATAAATACCATGAAATTTTTGAAATTCCCATGACCAGGTGGCACTGGAAAACCTTTGGATGTCCTGATGATGATCATGAGTATACCAGACAGTGACGTGATTGACAGGGTTTCATGAAAATGGTGTAGAACAGAGATGCCAGTTAGTTGTCGCCTGCTGATTATTGGGCCTAGAGCAGTGGTGGGCAGGTGTGTGACAAAACATCTGTGGTGGGGCCACGTGGATATGCCATTGGCTTCCAAATGTCTTGTGACTGATTTGGTTACAGCCTACAGACCCAATAGGTAGAAGCATCTTGTTATATGGAGAGGTTTCAGGGAAATGTTCAGAATCAGGATGCTATGGTCAATGGGGCAAGCTATGTGGGATAGAAGCCTGGTTATTGCATTCTCCTGCAAACTCTCACCCACCACACGTGACAGAACTCCCTCCAGCAATGTGTCCCAGTTGAACTCCTTTATTTCGTGAAGCAAATACCAAACTCCCAGTGCAGCAGCAAGAAACACCACGAAAAGTGGAGGATGACCAAATGTCTTCCCAGTTAACACAGGGAGACACTTAGCCACAGTGACCACAGATAGCTACAAAGAGAGAAATCAGCACTGCTGCCACATGTTCATTCGAAAATAATAAACCATGTCTTAAAGGTCACATATATGCAGAACCAGCTTTGATGGTCTCTCTACAAAGGAACTGAATCTCCTGACAACAACATATATTTCAAGTGCCCAACCTCAGAGGCAGTTTCTCAAGAATTCTTTTGGCCAGCAGAGCTCCATGTTTGAAAAGTGTTTACCATTTTCCTTACTTTTTTGAACTCTGCTACCACGTCCAAGGTTGTGAACTCCTGAGCATATTCCATTCCAGATATGTATTCACAGATTTTTCTAACTCTTCTCCTCTAACTGTGTCTTACTTTGGTAAAAAGTAATGTCAAGGCATTGTTCTGGATGAGAGTGGGAAGATATTTGGGTAGCACATATTTGCATAGACATTGGATTCATTTTTCAATTTTCCCTTCAAAACACTGAATCTCTGACCCTAACCCATACCCAACTAGACTCTGACTACTAATCCTAATATGATAGAGAAAAATAATTAAAAAAAAACAGAAAAGAAGTACAAGCAGTTCAGAGGAGGCAAGGTGTATACTTGGACTTGCCTTTTGCATTATATAGGGTAGGAGTTATAAATCTTGCCAATTTTTTTTTGAAATAGTTCTCCATGTGTTTTTAAAGTTAACAAATATGTGAATTCGTTTCTCCCTTTCTCTGTAGCCTATTAAGCACATGTATTTTTATATGCACATATAGAATTCTACCTGGTACCACACGTACATTCTTGTGATGTGGTTGACTTGGCAGATAAAAATTGTGAGAAGTGATCACTCCTCGTAAACGCTGTTGGAACTGAAATTTCAAACTATGGGTGAACTTCCTAGTTGAACAACATTATACATAAATCCATGTTCAGTAAAATGAATATTTTTGGATCTGTGGATGATATATAATTCATGATGAATTTTGACTGGCATATATATTGCTAGTTTTTAATGTCTCTCTCTCTCTCTCTGTCTCTCTGTCTCTCTCTCTCTCTCTCTCTCTCTCTCTCTCTCTCTCTATATATATATATATATATATATATATATATACACTCTCCAGATTTTTCAAAATATGTAATATATGTGACTTATTATACACTCCCTAAATTCATTCATATTCATGTATGTGGATTTATAATCAACTTTTCACAAGATTATTCTCCAAAATATTCATGCACCTGAAATACATATTTGTTTCCTAGTACTGACAACTAACTTCAGTGAATGGTGTATACAAATCCTAATATTTCTACAGTAACTGACCAAGTTTAACATCAATGCAAGTAGATTCCTAGGGGATATGATGTGTATTTTGACGTTCATATTTATTCAACAGTGGAACATTACTATTTCTTCAGTTTATGCACATCATAGTATATTTATTTCATCCAAAAGTTCAAAAATGTACAGGAATTTGTTTCACTTTCAATCACTTCCTGCTTCTGAACACATGTATTCCTCCAGGTTTCTTTACTGGTCTTTTAATGAGACTTCTTTCCAAATACATTATTTTTGATTTCCATAATCAATTTTGAAGCAAAACTCACACGCTCTTCATGAAAATCCTTATCCTAAAATTATCATTAGATGTATAACTGGTTGTAATGAATGTCTGTATATAAACATTTAATTTGCTGTATATTTTTAGATATCAATTCAATCCATTATTTATAGTGGAACGAGTTACATGTTTTATTCAGAGTATGTTCTATTCATGCATTATCTGTATATTCATAGAAAGAGGGTACACCTCTTTGTACCCCCAATACTAATTTATACGTCTTCAAAATATTGCTCCCAGAAATGGTGGAAGATATACTCATGTCACCTGATCTACATATACATTTTATCACAGTAATATTATGGACACAAAATGCAAAGGTCACACTTATGATTGTACCAAAGCCTAAATGGAAAGTGAGCATGGATTAGGAATAACATCCATGTCCAGGTTGCCTAATGCTCTCAAATGTCAATCCAATTGGTGACTACATATTTATTTTTTCTACGTTTATAAATTCAACCTTAACCCTATTGAAAATGTCTAATCCTATCACTCACATTATACTTTGCCTGATTTCCTTTTGTCTCAATTGATATTTTCTTTCCTACATATTTTCCCCAGTTCATCATTGTGAATGACTCTTCACATGTGCTGACATTTACATTCACTCTCTACCCGAAACCCTATTGCTAAAAATCTTTTGGTCCAAATCTTATACACACTCTTCTTTCTAAACATACTATCTTCCTAATCCTACCGACTATCCCTTTTTGACTGGATGTTCTCTTCGACATTCAGTCATCCAAGGTAAAGGTCCTATGCCATTGTATAGCGATTTATCAGAGACATCTTTGCAGAACATAAATCAAAGCTAAGTATCCTACACAAGGGCCCAATACACTTCTGGGCTTCAAAACTTACATAGATTTGGTTTTTCAAACTTATATTTCACCTATATATTCTTTTAAATATCCCAGGTTTCCAATAACATTATTCATCCTGAAGAATGATTCCTAACCCAAATTGAACCTCTTATTAACCCTAACCATACGCTGTTCCCTCAATCCAACTTTACAGAAGAGCAACGACAGAGTTGGTCTTACAATACAGGAAAGTTGGGGATCTTCCACCTGCTGAGAACCTCAAGGGTCAATGAAGAAATGATCCTTGGAGAAGTTGTAGGCAGCTATGTAGTACCAAAGAGAGTAAAACTCTTCTTACATGGTAAAGAACCTGGACAGGATGAAAGGATGTGTCTGAATCAGCCTCTCTCTCTCTTTTTTTTAAAGAGACAGTGGAGGGAGAGGGAGTGAGTGAGAGAGAGAGAGAGAGAGAGAGAGAGAGAGAGAGAGAGAGAGAGAGAATGAATTTTTAAGTATTTATTTTTTACTTTTTCGGCAGGCACAACATCTTTGTTTGTATGTGGTGCTGAGGATCGAACCCGGGCCGCACACATGCCAGGTGATCGCGCTACCTCTTGAGCCACATCCCCAGCCCAGTCTCTCTTCTTAATGTAGAGAAGATGGACCAAAGAAAGCCTGTATGGAGAGAAGTTCCCCAGTGCCTATGGTTGATATACCATTCTAACTTGTGACAGTGTCACAGAAAGTAGGAACAGCCTCCATCTCATGGGACCCTTGGCAGCAACTTTTAGGACAAAGTGGTTGCCAAGGCAGCGACCTCATTCATTTCATGAAGAAAGTGACTTCACCTCACTTACTTGGTGATGGAACTCTCTGAACTTGGGATGCAGGAAGCCAGGCATCCAGAGCCAGTCCCAGTCACAGTCCCAGTGGGATCACTTGTTTGGTTTTACCAAGGGCAGACTAGAGTCTTTTTTGGTACCTACTGATGTGAGAATGACCAAATGCCAGGACAGCTCTGAAGAGGGTCCTTTCCTAAGAAAGCAGGTAATCGCTCATCACTGGCTCTTGACAACTTCACAGATTTGGCCACGGAGACTAGATCTGAGACAGGGCAGGCCAGTTTGGGGTAACAATATGGTCCACAGTCAGAGGAAACTCCGCATAGTCATAGACATATTGGGGGAAGGAAGTGCCTTTGTGGGTGTGGGTGTGAGTTTGTGGTTTTGTCTCATGTTCTGAGAACAGGTAGGAAAGGCGGTTTGTTTGGTTTGGAGTTGACTGTTTCTAAAAAGTCGTTTGACAAGGTGAGTGTTTCTATGTCTGTGTATCTCACTGTGTCCATGGTTGTAGAAATGAGAAAAGAGAATGCATCAATGGAAATGTCCTGTCTAGAAGGAAGCTTTCCAGCATTCATCCTACCCAATTTATGACTGGACTGCAGGTTGCCTTATCAATAGGCAAACCCTACTATCTTCCTAAGTTCCTGGTTTCTTCCTAAATTCTGGCCACTACCCAGAATAGGCTCATGGTTTTGTGTCCACGATATGTAACACCTCCAAGCTCTGTGACATGGCCATGTAGTGGATAGCTGAATGGAATGGCAAGCATCTCAGGAAACTCAAATATCAGTGTGAGCAGGAAAGTCTCAGTGGAGAAACACTGTTTTTGGCCTTCTGCTTACGTATTTTTCTGTTGCCCTGAATGTCAGGAAGGTCTTGCCTCAGGCCACTCCTTTGTGAAGCCTGAAGAAAACAGTTTTTAAATGGAAATAAATGGGCATCACCTGTGGTGCTTTGCTTAATTGCTTTTGAAAGGGATGTGTCTGAATCAGCCGCTTGGCTCTGGGTCAGGCTATGGATTAGATTCTGAGCACCTGATGGATATAAAGAAAGTTCCCATGTGTGTATCCAAAACCAAAATGGTAAAAATATCAGTCATTGTGGATGAAGTTTCTTGCCTTCCTCTGTTAGGTTCCTGACCTCCATTAAGTGAGAATAGGGATCTTTTGGATCAAATGAGTTCTTTGAACTCTTGCAGAAGTGCTTGGGTTCTCTCATGATGCCAAATCACATAAAGAATCTATACCTGACAGTCAGTAGGCCTCAAATTGGAGAAGCAGAGCAGTATTAATGGCAGGCCTATTTGATCACTCCTGGTTCACAGGAAGGGTGTCAAGGCCACCCTGACTTTAGGCAAATGAGGGGCAAGGGTGCTTATTTTGGAAAGTGTCTTGGGATGCGCCCCTCATGGAAACCTCCAGCAAGAGTTAATGATGAGTGTCTATATGGAAAAAGATGAGGGTCATGTGGGAATGTTTGGGTTTCAATTGTGGTCATTTGTGTGGTGGTTGGAAGAGATGACTGGGTCCACATGGGCTTGAACTCTGGTGTGATTCCCCTTCGAGACTGAGTTCTGGAACTGACCTCAGAACGTATTGCCATTAATTGTGTTGGGATTGTATGAGACCAAACATGAGAGTCACCCTTGAAACCTGAGATTGGGCCCTGGGTGGCTTTCCACAGAGCACTGAGAATCTCAGCCAGGATATCACATGATTTTATTCTGAAAATCTTGGCAGCCATAGTTAAGAGTCAAAACACACATGGACCTCACATTTTAGACCTCAATGGGCCTGTCTTCATGTGACATTTTGACCACTCTTTAGGAAGCCTTGCCTGTGAGAGTTCTCCAGAGCTTTCATTGAAATGAGCTTCCTCACCATTTAATGATTCTTGGATAAATGGAAACCCCAAAGTGCCTCTAACTTCATGCTTGAACAATTGATAGATAAAACCATGAAATTTTTGAAATTCCCAATGACCAGGTGGCACTGGGGAACCATTCGATATCCTATTACTGCTCATGAGTGTACCAGACAGTGCCTTGATTGACTGCGTTTCATAAAAATGGTGTAGAACAGAGATGCCAGTAAGTTGGAGCCTGCTGAGTGGTGGGCCTAGAGCAGTGGTGTGCAGGTGTCTGATAATACATTTGTGGTGTGGCCATGTGGGTCTGTAATTGGCTTCCAAATGGCTTGTGACTGACTTGGTGCAGCCAGCAGAAAATTATATGAAAAGGCATCTGGTTATATGGAGAGGTTTCAGGGGAATGTTCAGAATTAGGTTGCTATGGTCAAGGGGGCAAGCAATGTGGGATAGAAGCCTGGTTGGTGCATTCTCCTGAAGACCCTTAACCACCACAACTTCCAGGACTCCCACCAGCACTGTGTCCCATTTAAAATACTTGTATGTTGTGAAGCAAATACAAAACACCCAGTGCAGCAGCAAGAAACACCACAAAAAGTGGAGGATGACCAAATGGCTTCAATGTCCACACAGGGAGACACTTAGCCCCCAGTGGCCACAGTTTATCTACAAAGAGAGAATTCATCACTGCTGCCTCATGTTCATTGGAAAATAAGAAACCATATCTTCCAGGTCACATAGATGCAGACCCAGCTTTGATGGTCTCACTACAAAGGAAGCCAAATCTCCTGAAAACAACATATACTTCATGTGCCCAACCTCAGAGGCAGTTTCTCAAGAAGTCTTTAGGCCAGCATAGCTCCATGTTTGTGGAGTGTTTACACTGTCGCTTACTTTTGGAAACTCCTCTACCACCTCCAAGGTTGTGAACTCCTGAACATTTTTCCATTCCAGATATGTATTCACAGATTTTCTAACTCTTCTCCTCTAATTGTGTCTTACTAAGGGTGAAGATAATGTCAAGGCATTGTTCTGGATGAAAGTGGGAATTTTTTGTAGCACATATTTGCATACACATTGGATTTATTTTCCTATTTTCCATTTGAAATACTGAATATCTGACACTAACCCATACCCTACTAGACTCTTACTACTAATCCTAATATGATGGAGTAAAATAACCCAAACAGAATAGAAATACAAGCATTTCAGAGGAGGCATGGTGTATAGTTAGACTTGGCTTTTGCATGATAAAGTGTAGGTGTTATAAATCTAGTCAATTTTTAATTGAAATAGTTCCATGGGTTTTTAAAGTTAACAAATATGTGAATTCCTGTCTCCCTTTCTCCGTAGCCTATTCAGCACATGTATTTTTATATACAAATATAGAATTCTACCTGGTACCACACGTAAACTCTTTTGAGGTGGCTGACTTGGCAGAAAGATATTGTGAGAAGAGATCACTCCTCCTAAACGCGGTTGGAACTGAAATTTCAAACTATGGGTGAACTTCCTAGTTGAACAACATTATACATAAATCCATGTTCAGTAAAATGAATATTTTTGGATCTGTGGATGACATGTATTTCATGGTGAATTTCGATTGGCATATGTATTGCTAATTTTTAATGTCTCTGTGTGTGTGTGTGTGTGTGTGTGTGTGTATACACACACACTCTAAATTTTTCTAAAATATAAAATATATGTGTCTTATTATACACTCCCTAAATTCATTCATATTCATGTAGGTGGATTTATAGCTAACATTTCACAAGATTATGCACGGAAGTATTCATCCACCTGAAATACATATTTTTTCCTAGAAATGAAAACTAACTTCAGTGAATGGTGGATACAAATCCTAATATTTCTACAATAATTGATCCAGTTTCTCATCAATGCAAGTAGATTCCTATGGGACATGATGTGTATTTTGATGTTCATTCTTATTCACCACTGGTACGTTACAATTTCTTCAGTTTATGCACATTATAGGATATATATTTCATCCATACGTTAGCAAAATTATAAGCATTTGTTTCACTGTCAATCATTTTCTGCTTTAGAACACATGTAATCCTCCATGTTTCTTGACTGTTTTTATCATGAGACTTCATTCCAAACATATTATTTTGGATTTCCATAATCATATTTGAAGCAAAACTCACACACCCTTCATGATAAACAATGACCCTAATATAACTATTAGATGTTTAACTGGTTGGAATGAATGATTGTATATCAATATAAGATTTCGTATATATTTTCGGATATCAAATCAATCCATTAATTAAAGTGGAACCAGTTATATTATTTATTCACACTATTGTCTATTCATGCATTGTCTCTATATTCATAGACACAGGGTACACCTCTTTGTAAACCCAATACTAATTTATACGTCTTCAAAATATTTCTCCCAGAAATGGTGGAAGAAATACTCATGTCATCTGATCTACATATACATTTTATCACAGTAATATTCTGGACACAAAAAGAAAAGGTCACACTTATGTTTGCACCAAAGCCTAAATGTAAAGTGAACATGGATTTCTAAAACCATCCATGTCAAGTTTGCCTTATGCTCTCAAAAGTCAATCCTATTTGTGAAAACATATTTGTTTCTTCCTAAGATTATATATTCAAACTCAACCCTGCTGAAAATATCTAATCCTATCTCTCACTTTATACTTTTTCTGATTTCATAATGTCTCTATTTATATCAGCTTTCCTACATACTTTCCCCAGTTCATCATTGTGACTGACTCTTCAATTGTGCTGACATTTACATTCACACTCTAATCGAAACCCCATTGCTAAGGAAATTTTGTTCCAAATCCAATACTCACTCTTTTTCCTAAATCTACTGACTATCTTCCTAATCCTACCCATTATCCCTGTTTGACTGGATGTTCTCTTATACATTCAATAATCCAAGGTACAGGGTCTTATATCATTGTATATCGATCTATCTCAGACATCTGAGCAGAACATAATTCAACGCTAAGTATCACAATCAAGGGCCCATTCTCATTCTGCGCTTCAAATCTTACTTAGATTTCTGTTTTCATACATATATTTCACCTAAATATACTTATAAATGTCGCAGGTTCCCAATACCATTATTCATCCAGCAGAATGATTCCTAATCCAAATCGAACATATTATTAACCCTAATCATACACTGTTCCCTCAATCTAACTTTACAGAAGAGCAGGGACAGAGTTGGTCTTACAATACAGGAAGGTAGGGGATGTTTCACCTCCTGAGAACCTCAAGGTCCATGCAGATATGATCCCTGGAGAAGATGTAGGCAACTATGAAGAACCTGAGAGAGCAAAAGTCAGCTTCCATGGTCAGGATAAAGGGTTGTTTATGAATCAGCCTCTCTCTTCTTAATGCAGAGAAGATGGATGAAACCAGGTTGGTGTGGAGAGCTGTTCCCGGGTGCCAATGGTTGATATACCATTCTACGTTGTGAAAGTGTCACAGAAAGTAGGGGCAGCATCCAACTCATGGTAGTCTTGGAAGCAACTGTTAGGACATAGTGGTTACCAAGGCAGTGATCTGATTCAGTTCCTTAAGGAAGGTACCTCACCTCACTTCTTTGTTGATGGAACTCTCTGAACTTGGTATCCAAGAAGCCAAGCACCAAGAGGCAGTCCCAGTCCCAGTGGTCTCACTTGTTTGGAAATACCAAGGACAGAGACAGTCATTCTTGGTACCTACTGATGTGAGGATGGCCAAAACCAGGAAAGCTCTGAAGAGGGGCTTTTCCTGAGAAAGCAGGTAGTGGCTCACTGCTGGCTCCTGACAACTTCACAGAGTTGGCCAAGGACACCAGAACTGAGACAGGACAGGCCATTTCATTGGAACATAGTATGGCCCACCAGTCAGAGGACACTCCGGATAGTCACAGACCTACTTGGGGGAAGGAGGTGTCTTTGTGGGTGTGGGTGTGGGTTTGTGGTTTTGTCTCATATTCTGAGAATAGGCAGGAATGGCAGTTTATTTGGTTTGGAGGGAACTGTTTCTAGTAAGTCATTTGACAAGGAATGTGTTTCTATGTCTGTGTATACCACTGTGTCCCTGGTTGTAGACATTAGAAAAGAAAATGCATCAATGGGTGAGTCCTGTCTAGTAGAAAGCTTCCCACCTTTCATCCTGCCGAATTAATGAATGGACTGCAGCTTGACTTATCGATGGGGAACACCTGCTAACTTCTAAAGTTCCTGTTTTCTGCCTGAATTGTGGGCACTCTCCAGAATAGGCTCATGGTTTTGTGTCCAAGATATGTACCACCTCAAATCTCTGTGACATGGCCATGTACTGGATAGCTGAAGGGAATAGCGAGCATCTCAGAAAACTCAGATATCAGTGTGACCAGGAATGTCTCAGTGGAGAAACCCTGCTTTGGACATTTTGCTTACCTATTCTTCTGTTGCCATGAATGTCAGGAAGGTCTTATCCTCAGGCCACCCCTTTGTGAAGCCTGAAGAAAACAGTTTTCAAATAGAAATGTATGGCCATTACCTGTGGCTATTTGCTTAATTGCTTTGGAAAGGGATGTGTCTGAATCAGCCTCTTGGCCCTGTGTGAGGCTGTGGCTTAAATTCTCAGCACCTGATGGATCTAAAGAAAGATCCCATGTGTGCATACAAAACCAAAATGGCCAAAAGAGCAGTCATAGTGGATGAACTCTCTCGCCTTCCTCTGTAAGGTTCCTGACCTCCATCTTTGAGAATAGGGATCCTTTGGGTCAAATGAGTTCTTCACACCCCTGCAGAAGCTAGACCATAGGTGCTTGGGTTTTCTCATGACTCCAATTAACATAAAGAATCTCAACCCAATAGTCATTAGGCCATTAGTCCTCAAAATGGAAAATCAGAGCAGTATTAACGGCAGGCCTCTTTGATCACTCCTGGTTTACAGTAAGGGTTTCCCGGCCACACTGACTTTAGGCAAATGGGGGCAAGGGACCTTATTTTGGATACTGTCTTGTGCTGCGCCCCTCATGGAAACCTATAGCCTGAGGTTATGATGAGTGTCTTTATGGAAGAAGATGAGGGCCATGAGGGAGTATTTTGGTTTTAATTGTGGTCATTTTTGTGGCCGTTGGAAGAGATGACTATGTCCACCTGGGCTTGAACACTGGTGTGATTCCACTTAGAGACTGAGTTCTGGAACTGACGTCAAAGAAGTATTGCCATGTATTGTTTTGGGGACTTTAGGAGGCCACGCATGAGAGTCACCCTTGGAAACTGAGATCTAGGCCCAGGGAGGCTTTCGGAAGAGCACTGGAAATCTCAGGAAGGATATCACATGATGTTATTCTTAAAGACATGGCAGCCATCGTTGCAAGTCAAAACACATATGGACCTCAAATTGTAGACCTCAAATGCCTGGCTTAATGTGACCTTTTAGCCTGTCTTTGGGAAGCCTTGCCTGTTAGAATTCTCCAGAGCTTTCATTGAAATGAGCTTCTTCTCCATTTAATGGTTCCTGAATGAATTGAAACCCACAGTGCCTCCAACTTCATCCTTGAAAAATGGCTAGATAAATACCATTAAAGTTTGGAAATTCCCATCACCTGGTGGCACTGGAGGACCTTTGGATGTCCTATTGCTGATCATGAGTGTACAAGACAGTGTCTTGATTGACTGGGTTTCATGAAAATGGTGTAGAACAGAGATGCCAGTAACTTGAAGCCTGATGAGTAGTCGGCCTAGAGCAGTGGTGTGCAGGTGTGTGTTAAAACATCTGTGGTGTGGTGATGTGGATATGCCATTGGCTTCCAAATGCTTTGTGACTGATATGGTGCAGCCCCCAAACCCTTGTATGTAAAGGCATCTTGTTATATGGAGAGGTTGCAGGGCAATGTTTAGAATCAGATTGCTATGGTCAAGGGGGCAAGCTATGTGGGATATAAGCCTGGTTGGTGCATTCTCCTGCAGACCCTTACCCACCACACATGACAGAACTCCCTCCAGCACTGTGTCCCAGTTGAACTTTTCGTATTTTGTGAAGCAAATACCAAACTCCCAGTGCAGCTGCAAGAAACACCACGAAAAGTGGAGGATGACCAAATGGCTTCACAGTCCACACTGAAAGACACTTAGCATCCAGTGGCAACAGTTTACCTATAAAGAGAGAATTCAGCCCTGCTGCCTCAGGTACATTGGAAAATAAGAGATACTATGTCCTCCAGGTCATATAGATGCAGACCCAGCTTTGATGATCTCACTACAAAGGAAGCTAAAGCTCCTGTCATCAACATATATTTCATGTGCCCAACCTCAGAGGCAGTTTCTCAAGAAGTCTTTAGGCCAGCAGAGCTCCATGTTTGTGGAGTTTTTACCCTGTCCCTTACTTTTGGAAACTCCTCTACAACCTCCAAGGTTGTGAACTCCTGAGCATTTTCCATTCCCGATGTGTATTCACAGATTTTCAAACTCTTCTCCTCTAATTGTGTCTTACTTGGGGTGAAGAAAATGTCAAGGCATTGTTCTAAATGAGAGTGGGAAGATTTTTGGGTAGCACATATTTGCATACACATTGAATTCATTTTCCAATTTTCCATTTGAAATACTGAATCCCTGACTGTCAGGGGTAGAAGGAATTCTTCTTCAAAGAACAGCCTGACACTTACAAGAAACAGCCCCCAGGAGACATCCTGTCTGGAAGACATCCTGTAGCCATCTGTGTTCATGAGACATCCTGTGGCCATCTTTCTTCCTGAAACATCCTGAAGTTATCTCACCTTGTGAAGACATCCAGGAACTGCCGATAAGAGGGCTTTCCCAAATCCAGCATATAAATACCCCTGTGTGAACAATAAAATTTTGCAGCTTGATCAGAACTCCTGTGTTGCTGTCATCTCTCGTGTCTCTTGTCCCTTCATTCCTCCCCATCTCGGTTCGCTGCCCACATTGATGTGTCCTGCCGGCCAGGACATCTGGCACCCACCGACTGGGGCTCAAGCCTTTGACTGAGGGGGAACCCCGTCCTCCTGGAAGACTTGGTCAAGCGGAGCTCGCGATCGCCTCAGCAGACACCACCGAGAGACAGATACAGGAGGAGGGTGGGGATGATGCACGGTGAGTGACCCACCATGTGACAAGCTGTTTCGTCACATGATTTGTTTGTGTCAGGCCTCAAGGAGTCCTTCAAGACATGGGGGGCACGTGTTAAGAAAAAGGACTTAAAATTTTTCTTTTCATAAATAGGAGAATTGTGTCGATGGTTTCCTCTTGAAGGGACCATTGATGGCAAAAATGGCTTAGAGTAGGAGACTGTTTAAAAGATTATTATGAACCCTTTGGCCCAGAAAAAAATGCCAGTTCCCACCTTTTCTTACTGGAACTTAATTAATGAAATCTTAAAAGTTCACCCTTTGACAATGGTACCTTACAACTTGTCAGGATTGGGGAAGAGACTATGCAAAAGACCTCTTGTCCCCCTTCTGCATGCCCATCATTAGTATACACATAGACGCTTTTCAGTCTCCCCAGGACCCTGGGAACCTTCCAGGTCCCCCTCAAAATACGACCCTAATGAATTAGGCTCCAATGATTAAAAAATGCCTTTATCCAGTTTTAAATCCCAGAGACACTTTGACCCCTGGGGAGGAGGCTATCTTGGAAAAGGAAGCAGCTATCTAACATTCAGAAGACCCGGCACCACTCAGGACTCTGCCACAGCCTATAGGATTTACACATCCGCCTCCCTCCTATATCCCTCCTGCCTCTTGTGCTCTGGCCCTTCAGGGGCCAAGTGCCCCCCCAGATATTTTTCGCCACTTCCCCTGCCTAACCTCGCTCCCTTGCCAGCGTCTTTCCAACATAAACGGGAACAGATCAAACTTTTAAAAGAATTAAGATCCCTTGACTCTGAGCTCTGTTCATTGGCCTTAGCTACGGAGTCAATGCAAGCCTGCCCACAGCGGTCTAATACAAAGGCGAAGCTGCTCCATCGGCCTGTTCTCACCTTCCCAGTCACCACCAGTCAGACAGATAAGCCTGCCCAGGCTGAGGTCACAGAATTAGACGCGGAACAAGAGGATGAAGCGGGGGAAATGGATCAAGGAGATCAGGACTCAGAGGATGAGGAGTTCACCCCTAGGCAGGAAGGAACCCAGAGTCTACAAAAAATTAAGCCTATGTTTTCTTGAAAAACTTAAAAAGGTTTGTGCTCACTATGGCCCCACTGTGCCCGACACGTTGGCTTTATTAGAAAGCCACAGCGCACAATGACTTACTCCCAATGATTGGAAATTTTTAGACCAAACTACCCTCAGTGCCGGAGACTTCCTGTTATGGAATGCAGATTTCAAAGAGCAATGTCGGGAAACTTCTCAAAAAATTTTAACTTAGGCCTACTCTGAATGTGGGACTTAAGTTAAGCTAGTGGGCAATGAGCCTTTTGACACTAAAAATAACAGGCACGTTTCCCTCCTGGACTCTTGGCGCAGACTCAGATGGCTGGCTTACCTGCTTGGTGACACCTCCCTCAAAAGGCCTCGGCTACCAATTCCCGGGCAAAAATTCGACAAGTGCCCGATGAGCCTTATAGGTACTTTGTTCCCCGGCTTAATCTAGCTGCAGAATGCTTGCATGGACCAAGCGAATGTGAAAGCACCCTTGTAAAACATCTTCCTTTGAAAATGCCAACCCAGCATATCAGGATATTCTTCGACCACATAAGGATAAAGGGAAACTTTCTGACTTTATTAGACTCTGTGCAGGCGTGGGTGCAGCCCATGCCATGGGTCTCGCTTTAGGGGCCACCTTTACCAAGGCCTTTCACAATCCTGGCTCACGTACTTGCTTTACTTGTAAACAACCTGCCCATTTTGCACGTGAGTGTCCGACAGGCAACCAAATCCTAGGAATGGCGTCTCCTCAAACTGGGGCTTAACCGCCCCCAGTTACCCTTTTCCATAGATGTGGTAAAGGTCATCACTGGGCCAGTGAGTGTAGATCTAAGACAAATGCCCTCAGACAGCCTATTTCTTCCTGCTTCTCCGGAAACTCCCTGCAGGGCCAGCCACTGGCCACAACATCCCTCAGGACAAACACAGGGCAATAAGGTTTGTTCCCTTCCAAACTCCCAACCTACCTCAAAATCCTTCTCCACAATTGCCTCCCTCCAACTAGCCACCCCAGGCAGCGCAGGATTGGACCTCTGTGCCGCCACAGATACAATATTAGACTCAATGCAAGGGCCCCAGATAATACCCACTAAAATTATGGGTCCCCCTCCATCTCATACGTGTACCCTTATTCTTGGAAGAGCCTCTACTACCATACACGATGTTCAGGTCTTCCCTGGCATTAATGATAATGATTTCACTGGAGAAATAAAAATACTGGCCACTGCTATTAATGGAGATGCCGCCATCCCAGCAGGAACAAGACTTGCACAATTAATACTCCTTCCCTTGGATTCAGGAGGCATTTCCACCACCCAAACCTACCTCGGGGGACTACCTCCTTGGGCTCCTCTGATGTGTATTGGGTTCATCCCATTTCTCACAATACACCCACCCTTACCTTACTTACTGAAGAAAAGGAATTCCAAGGAGTTCTAGATATTGGAGCTGATGCCACAATTATTTCTCAAAAATACTAGCCATCAGGTTGGCCCCTCACTCCATCCTTGACTGACGTTAAAGGGATAGAAAAATCAAAAAATCCTCTGGTCAGCTCTAGGTCTATTAGCTGGACTGATAAAGAGGGTAATAAGTCAACTGTCACTCCTTTCGTTGATCCTGACCTCCCTGTTAACATATAGGGCCGAGATATTTTGAGTCATTGGAAGTTATTCTTGCCAGTCCCAATTCCATGGTGACTCATCAAATGCTTCGTATAAATTTTTTTTCCTAGTACAGGCCTGGGGAGACTGAAACAAGGACTGGTGGAGCCTATACAACCCATACAAAAAACAAATACATATGGACTTGTGTTTTCGGATTTTTAGTGTCGGTCCCTGACCCTCCTGTACCCCATGCAGATAAAATTATTTGGGAGACTCAGACTTCTGTGTGGGTGGATCAGTGGCCCCTTACCAAAAAAAAATTGGAGGCTACCTCCATGTTAGTGCAGGAACAGCTGGCAGCCGGCCATGTAAAACCCTCAACCTCACTATGGATGACTCCTATTTTTATTATCAAGAAAAAAATCAGGCAAGTGGCGCCTTTTACAATATTTGTGAGCCATTAATAAAGTTATGCGCCCGATGGGGGCACTACAGCCAGGCATTCCCACACCAGTGGTGATTCCCAAAAACTTTTGTAAAATGGTTATTGACTTAAAAGATTGCTTTTTTACCATTCCTTTACATCCTGAGGGTAGACGCTATTTTGCCTTTAGTCTCGCTCGCATTAATTTTCAGGGCCCTATGCAGAGATTTCAATGGAAGGTTCTTCCACAAGGTATGGCCAACAGCCCTAGGCTTTGCCAAAAATACGTTGCTCAAGCAGTAGACCTTGTGAGAGAGCAATGGCCACAATTTTTTTTTTACATTATATGGATGATTTGTTAATTGCTGCAACTAATACCCATGACCTTAATAATTGTTACTTGGACTTTGACAAAACCCTCAATACCTTGGGACTACAGATAGCTCCTGATAAGGTTCAAACACAGGACCCTTATACCTATTTGGGTCTTAAACTTCAAGATAATCAGATACAAATTCCTAAAACACAACTATGTGTGGACCATCTTCACACCCTTAATGATTTTCAAATATTACTGGGGGATATTCAATTTCTAGGAACATATTTAAAATTACCCACTTGTGTACTTTTGCCCCTTAATGATATTTTGAGAGGTGATTCCCACCCCTCCTCCCCTCAAAAGCTTACTCCCGAGGCATTACATTCATTCAACCAAGCCACAGAAGCCATTGCCCAACAGTTTGTTACACAAATTTCTTATAACCTTCCTCTGGTTTTGGTTATTTTCCACACTCCTCATACACCCACAGGAATATTTTGGCAGCGAGATCCACATTTTAAAAATAAAGGCTGCCCCTTGCTTTGGGTCCTATTACCCACCACATCCTCCAAGGTTATTACCGTTTATCTTGCTCAGGTAGCTTCTATTATTATTAAAGGTCGTTTGCTTTCTCGACAACATTTTGGCAAAGACCCTGATAATATTTTAATCTCATATACTAAGGACCAAACCCAATTTTTACTACAGACAGGAATGAATGGGGTATTGCCCTTTCAGGCTTTTTGGGAACAATTCATAACCACCTCCCCAATGACCCCCTTTTAAATTTTGTCCAGTTACATCCATTTATTTTTCCCAAAATTACTCAAAAGGCTCCCATTTCTCAAGGGCTAACTGTCTTTACAGAAGGTTCCAGTAATGGCCGTGCAGTCTTTGTTGTCAATAACAAGCCTACCACCTTTGATACTGTCTATCAGTCAGCACAGTTTGTGGAATTGTTTGCCATAACACAAGTTTTTACAACATTTTTTGATAATCCTGTTAATATTTATACAGACAGTGCCTACATTGCTCATTCTGTGCCCCTGCTGGAGATTTCACCCACCATTAAGGCTTCTTCCAATTCCCCCTTTCTGTTTCACCAGCTTCAGCAGCTAATTCAGGCCAGAAAACATCCATTTTCCTTAGGACACATCATGTCACACTCTGATCTTCCGAGCCCTCTAACACAAGGTAATGCCCAAGCTGATGCAGCAACTCGTTCCATCTTTCCAATTTTTGTTGGCTCCATTCAAAAGGCCATGGAGTTAAACAATCTTCTCCATATAAATTCCCAGAGCCTTCGATTACTTTGTAAAATTACCAGGCAACAGGCATGAGAAATAGTAAACGCATGCCCTGGTTGCACTGTCTCCCTCCCCATTCAACACTTGGGAGTTAACCCCCGAGTATTACTGCCCAATCAGGTTTAGCAAATGGATGTTATTCATTTTCCTGAATTTGGAAAAACCAAATATATACACGTTTCTATAGATACCTTCAGCGGCTTTATTTTTGCATCACCACATTCTGGAGAGGCTACCAAAGATGTCCTTTCTCATCTTGTTTCAGCCTTTTCCGTAATGGGTAAACCAATACATATTAAAACAGATAATTGTCCTGCATGTACCAGTGCCAAGTTTAAACAGTTTTGTGCTACCTTGCAAATTTGTCATACTACTGGAATTCCATACAACCCTCAGGGCGAAGGCATGTGAAACTTGCCCAGCTTACCTTAAAGACTTGGCAATCATGCCTTAAGGCTTCCGCCCTTGTATTTACCACTCCCAGGGATCGACTTAACCATGCATTATTGGCCCTTATTTTTCTTACCCTAAACAGTGAAGGCCATTTGGCCGCAGACAGACACTGGCATCCCTGGTCCAATTCTGTTCGCACACCTGTTATATGGTGCAATCCCATTACAAATAAATGGAAACGCCCAGATCCTATCCTCATCTGGGGATGAGGCTCAGCTTGTGTTTTGGACCAAGAGCAAGCATCCCCAAGATGGTTACCAGAATGCCTGGTTAAACAGGTTAATGACTTACCTCAACCCAGGGACGAAGGCCGTCCCCCTGAGGAAAAATTTTCCTCCTTTACAGATACAGCCAACAATCTGTGTGAGGATCCTGCTTAAGGCACTTCTGCTGAACAAGTTTGAACACGGAGGCCTTGGCCCTCCACCTTCCAACATGATGGAGTACCTTTTTGCCCCCCCCTGCGAATGCAAGGGAGGATCTTGGACTGAGGCTCCCACTGGTTGGACCCAGACTTCTGACTGCATGACTAAGGTGGCTTACCTTCGTGCCGAGGTTGACCATAATCTCGGAGGAGTTCATCAGCCTAAATGGGTATGTGTTAACAAGCCAAAGATTATTCCCCCTAGTACAAGTAAAGCTCTCCAAAATTGTTCTGCAACTTGTATGCATACCCAGGCGATGCATGTCTCTTGTTATGCGTCAGCTTCAATTTGTGTTAACAAACAGGGAGAACAATTTTTTGAAGCCTCCCTAAATAAAACTCATGCAGCAGGGGGGACCACTATTCATTATATCCCCGTTCTCTTTGACCAGGGAGGGGATGGAAAATACACCAAGCTACAGTCAGCTGGGTGCCAAGGCACTGTCAGAAAACCTTCCTGTTGGCCCATTAAGGCCCCTACAGGGGTCTCTGATGTTGAAGGACCGACTAATGCTTTCAAGTATCCTCAGATAATCAAACTTTTAAAACCCCAAATCCCTGAGCTCACATATCATCCCTTAATGTATCCTAAATCCCAGTTCCCAGGTTTAGATACCAATACATTAGATATTTTGGAAACTACATTCTCCTAGCTTAATAATTCGAACCCCACCCTTGCTGGTGATTGCTGGCTCTGCATGACAACAGGGACAATCATGCCTATGGCAGTTCCTATTAGTTCTATCATGGAAAATGATAATACATGCCAACGCATATTTCCTTTTAAAGTACAGCCTCTAGGCACTTTTACATTATGTCTTTTAGGCGCGATGCAGAATAATATCTATGATATTGATCTTGGACTTACTTCCATTGGAAATTGCTCAACAGTATAAAATTATTTCTCACCCACCGCATCTCTTTGTCCCCCCAATGGCACAGTTTTTATGTGTGGAGGAAACTCGGCCTTTCCAGGCTTCCAGCGAATTGGACCATGGGTTGTGTTTTTGCCTTATTACTCCCTGATATAACTATTGTCCCAGGAGATAAACCTCTACCCATTTGTAGCCTAGACACCTTAGTCAAAAGACATAGGTGGGCAATACAGGACTTACTACTCATTGCCAGCCTTGGAATAACAGCTGCCGTGGGCACAGGTACAGTGGCTTAGGCACGGCTATACACTCTTACCATCGCCTGTCTCAACAACTTATAAATTATGTACAAACTCTATCAGGAACCATTAAAGATTTGCAGGACCAAATAGACTCCCTGGCAGAAGTGTTCCTTCAAAACAGACGAGGGTTAGATTTGCTGACATCTAACAAGGGAGGTATTTGCTTGGCCTTAGGGGAATGATGATACTTTTATGCCAATAAATCAGGCATAGTACACACTAAAATTAAGCAGATTCAAAAAGGTCTAGAAAAAAGACAAAAGGAATTATTTGAAAATCCCCTCTGGACTGGGCATAATGGATTTCTACCCTACCTTCTTCCCCTATTAGGCCCTTTGTTGGGTTTACTTTTAATGGTGTCCATCGGACCCTGCATTATAAACCGGCTGGTACAATTTATTAAAGAACAGATTAATATTTTGGCCTCTAAGCCCATACAGGTCCACTATCATTGTCTGGAGATGGAAGACAGCACTGCCAATATTCAAAATAATGTTCTACCCTTCTCACAGGCTTATTAAGTTTACATCCCCACAGATCTCTCTTTCTTACATAAAACTATAAGTAACAGCTCTGACCAACCATCTTCTGCCCTTGCAATAAGGGTTCATGCTCAATGGGCCCCTGCGCTTGGGGGAGGACACACCCTTGGAATGAGGACGTTAGGCCATAATATCGGAGGGTGCAGGAAGGACTGCAGGAGGATGGACCCACGGATCCCAAAACACAAGAATTCTGAGTGGCACGCTCTGGTGCATGGCAGTTGGCATGCTACCCCCTCAAAGACGTCTACTCCAAAAACATGCCAAAGCCAACACGAAATCTCCTAGTAAAGATGCTCGCTCGGTTCAGGAGATATTCCAAGGCATCCTAGAGAAACAGAGCCACTATCACCCCCTAAATACATGGCCTGTAAGGTATGGTTGAATATTTTATATAAGAAAGGAGGAGATGTCATGGGCTAGAAGAAAGTTCTCCTTCAAAGAATAGACTGACACAAGAAACATCCCCCTGGGACACAACCTGCCTTGGAGACATCCCGCAGCCATCTATTTCCTTTAGACATCTGGCTACCATCTGTCTTCCTGAAACATCCTGAGGTTATCTCACCCTGTGAAGACATCCAGCAACTGCCGATAAGAGAGCTTTCCCATCCGCAGCATATAAATACCCTCTGAGAACAATAAAAGTTTGCAGCATGATCAGAACTCCTGTCTTGCTGTCATCTCTCGTGTCTCTTGTCCCTTCATTCCTCCCCAACTAGGATCGACGCCCAAGTTGATATGTCCTGCCAGCCGGGTCACCTGACACTAACCCATACCCTCCTAGACTCTGATTACTAATCCTAATATGATGGAGAAAAATAACCCAAACAGAATAGAAATACAAGCAGTTCAGAGGAGGCATGGTGTATATTTGCACTTGCCTTTTGCATGAAATAGGGTAGGTGTTATAAATCTAGTAAATTTTTAATTGAAATAGTTCTCCATGTGTTTTTAAAGTCAACAAATATGTGAATACCTGTCTCCCTTTCTCTGTAGCCTATTCAGCGCATGTAATTTTATATGCACATATAGAATCCTACCTGGTATCACACGTATATTCTTGTGAGGTGGCTGACTTGGAAGATACAAATTGTGAGAAAAGATCACTCCTCCTAAACGCTGTTGGAACAGAAAATTAAACCTATGGGTGAGCCTCCTAGTAGAACAACATTATACATAAATCCATGTTCAGTAAAATAAATATTTTTGCATCTGTGGATGATATATATTCCATGATGAATTTTGATTGGCATATATATTGCTAAATTTTATTGTCTGTGTGTGTATATATATATATATATATATATATATATATATATATATACTCTCCAAATTTTTTCAAAATATGAAATATATGTGTCTTCCATATACTACCTAAATTCATTCATGTTCATGTATGTGGATTTATAATGAACTTTTCACAATATTATTCTCAGAAATATTCATCCACCTGAATTACATATTTGTTTCCTAGTACTGAAAACTAACTTCAATGAATGGTGCATACAATCCTAATATTTTACAGTAACTGATCCAGTTTAACATTAGTGTAAGTAGATTCCTCTTGGATATGATGTCTGTTTTGAAGTTCATTTTATTCAACACTGGTACATTACTCTTTGTTCAGTTTATACACATCATAGGATACATATTTCATCAACAACTTCAATAATTTATAGGATTTTTATTCACTTTCAATAATTTCCTGATTCACAACACATGTATTACTCCAGGTTACTTGACTGTTTTTTCATGAGACTTCTTTCAAAACGCATTTTTTTTTATTTCCATAATCATTTTGAAGCAAAACTCACACATTCTTCATGATAAACCATAACCCTAATTTTACCATTAGATGTATATTTGGTTGGAATGAATGATTGCATATAAATATACGATTTCCTGTTTATTTTCAGATATCAATTCAATCCAATATTTAAAGTTGGAACAAGTTATAATATTTATTCACAGTATGTTCTCTCCATGAATTATCTCTATATTCATTGACACAGAGTAAATCTATTTGTAACCCCAATACTAATTTTTTCATCTTCAAAATGTTGCTCCCAGAAATGGTGGAAGAAATTCTCATGTCACCTAATCTACATATACATTTTATCACAGTAATATTCTGGACACAAAAAGAAGAGGTCAAACTTATAATTGTATCAAAGCCTAAATGGAAAGTGAGCATAGATTACTAAAAACATTCATGTCCAGTGTGCCTAATGGTCTCAAATGTCAATCCTATTGGTCACTACATATTTGTTTCTTCCTAAGACTATCTATTGAACCTCAACCCTGTTGCAAATGTCTAATCCTATCACTCAATTTATACTTTGCCTGATTTCCTAATGTCTCTATTGATGTCTGCTTTCCTAAATATTTTCCCTAGTTCACCATTGTGACTGACTCTTCACATGTGCTGACATTTACATTCACTCTCTACCCGATACCCTATTGCTAAAAAACTTTTCGTCCAAATCCTGTACTCAGTCTTCTTCTGAAACTTATCGAATATCTTCCTAATCCTTCCGACTATCCCTTTTCAAGTGGATGTTCACTTCTACATTCAATCATCCAAGGTACAAGGTCCTATGCAATTGATAATCGATTTATCTGAAACACCTGTGCAGAACGTATTTCAAAGCTAAGTATCCCAATCAATAGCGCAATGCCCTTCTGGGCTTCAAATCTTACGTAGATTTTTGTTTTCATACTTATATTTCACCAATAAATTCTTATAAATATCACAGGTTCCCAATACAATTATTCATCAATTAGAATAATTCCTAACCCAAATCGAACCTGTTATTAACCCTAACCATACACTGTTCCCTCAATCTAAATTTACAGAAGAGCAGAAACCGAGTTGGTCTTACAATACAGGAATGTAGGGAATCTTCCACCTGTTGTAAAACTCAAAGGTCCATGAAGAAGTGATCTCTGGAGAAGATGTAGGCAGCCATGAAAGACCTGAGAGAGCAAACGTCATCTTCCATTGCAAACAACCTTGTCAGGATGAAGGGTTGTGTCTGAATCAGCCTCTCTGTTCTTAATGTAGAGAAGATGGACCCAAACAGTCCTGTTTGGAGAGCTGTTCGAGGGTGCCTATGGTTGTTATACCATTCTAACTTGTGAAAGTGTCACAGGAAGTAGGAGCAGCCTCGATCTCATGGGACCCTTGGAAACAACTGTTAGGACAAAGTGGTTGCCAAGGCAGTGACCTCATTCAGTTTCTGAAGGAAGTGACCTCACCTTACTTCCTTGGTGATGGAACTCTCGGAACTTGGGATCCAGGAAGCAAGGCACGAAGAGCCTGTCCCAGTGCCAGTCTCAGTCGGCTCACTTGTTTGGATTTACCAAGGACAGAGTCAGTCTTTCATGGTACCTACAGATATGGGGATGGCGAACTGCCATGAAAGCTCAGAAGAGGGGCCTTTCCTGAGAGAGCAGATAGTGGCTCACCACTGGCTCCTGACAAGTTCACAGTGTTGGTTAAAGAGACCAGAACTGAGACAGAACAGGCAATTTCCGGGGAACATAAGTTGGCCCACCAGTCAGAGGACACTCTGGATAGTCACAGAACTACTTTGTGGAAGGTGGTGCCTCTGTGGCTGTGGGTGTGGGTTTGTGGTTTTGTCTCATGTTCTGAGAATAGGTAGGAAAGGCGGTTTGTTTGATTTGGAGTGAAATGTTTATACTAAGTCGATTGACAAGGCCAGTGTTTCTATGTCTGTGTATACCACTGTGTCCAAGGTTTTAGACATTAGAAAACAGAATGCATCAATTGTTGTGTCCTGTCTAGTAGAAAGCTCCCCAGAATTCATCCTGCCAAATTTATGAATGGATTTCGGCTTGCCTTATCGATGGGCAACACGTGCTATCTTCCAAAATTCCTGCATTCTTCCTGAATTCTGGCTACTCTCCAGAATAGGCTCATGGTTTTGTGTCCAAGATATTTACCAGTTCCAACCCCTGTGACATGGCCATGTACTGGGGTAGCTGAAGGGAATGGCGAGCATCTCAGAAAACTCAGATATAAGTTTGACCATGATAGTCTCAGTGGAGAAACAATGTTTTGGTCCTTTTGCTTACCTATTGTTCTGTTGCCCTGAATGTCAGAAAGATCTTTGCCTCAAGACACTCGTTTGTGAAGCCTGAAGAAAACAGGTTCAAATGGAAATGAATGGACATCACCTGTGGATCTTTGCTTAATTCCTTTGGAAATTTAAGTGTCTGAATCAGCCTCTTGACTCTGTGTGAGGCCGTGGCTTAGATTCTCATCACCTGAAGGATCTAAAGAAACATCACATGTGTGTATCCAAAACAAAAATGGCCAAAAGTGCAGTTATTGTGGATGAAGTCTCTCCCCTTTCTCTGTGAGGTTCCTGACCTCCATCAAGTTAGAATAGGGATCCTTTGGGTTAAATGATTTCTTCAAAGCCCTACAGAGGCTAGCCCATAAGTGCTTGAGTTTTCCCATGACTCCAATTCACATAAAGAATCTAAACTGCACAGTCAGTAGGCCTCAAATTGGAGAAGCATAGAAGTATTAACAACAGGCCTATTTGAACACTCCTAGTTCACAGGAATGGTGTCCAGGCCACGCTGAATTTAGGCAAATAAGGGGCAAGAGAGATTATTTTTGAGACTGTCTTGGGCTTCACCCCTCATGGAAATTTCCAGCGAGAGGTTATGATGAGTGTCTATATGAAAGAACATGAGGGCCATGTGGTAGTGTTTTGATTTTAATAGTGGTTGTTTGTGTGGTGGTTGAAAGAGATAACTGGGTCCACCTTGACATGAACTCTGGTGTTTTTCCTCTTAGAGACTGAGTTCTGCAACTGACCTCAGAAAAGTATTTCCATTAATTGTGTTGGGATTTTAGGAGGCCACGCATGAGAGTCGCCCTTGGGAACTGAGATCCAGGCCCAGGGTGGCTTTCAAAAGAGCACTGGGAATCACAGCCAAGATATCACATGATTTTATTCTGAAAGTTGAGAGTCAAAACACACATGGACCTCACATTGTAGACCTCAATGGGCCTGTCTTCATGTGACCTTTTGGCCATTCTTTGGGAAGCATTGCCTGTGAGATTTCTCCAGAGATTTCATTGAAATGAGCTTCGTCAACATTAATGGTTCTGGAATGAATTGAAACTCACAGTGCCTCCACCTTCATTGTTAAAATATGGCTAAATAAATACCATGAAATTTTTGAAATTCCCATGACCAGGTGGCACTAGAAAACCTTTGGATGTCCTGTTGCTGATCATGAGTATACCAGACAGTGCCTTGATTGACTGGGTTTCATGAAAATTGTCTAGAACAGAGATGCAATAAGTTGGAGCCTGATGATTAGTGTGCCTAGAGCAGTGGTAGGCAGGTGTGTGATAAAAGATGTGTAGGGGGGCCATGTGGATCTGCCATTGGCTTCCAAATGGCGTGTGACTGACATGATGCAGCCAGCAGTCCCTTCTAAGTAAAGGAGTCTTGTTATATGGAGAGGTTTCAGGGCAATGTTCAGAATCGATTTGCTATGGTCAATGGGGCAAGCTATGTGATATAGAAGAATGGTTGGTGCATTCTCCTGCAGAAACTGAAATACCGCATGTGACAGAACTCCCTCCTGCACTGTGTCCCAGTTGAACTCCTTGTATTTCGTGAAGCATATACCAAACTCCCATTGCAGCAGCAAGAAACACCATGAAAATTGGAGGATGAACAAATGGCTTCACAGTCCACACGGGGAGACACTTAGACCCCAGTGGCCACAGTTTACCTACAGAGATCAAATTCAGGACTGCTTCCTCATGTTCATTGGAAAATAAGAAACCATGTCCTACAGGTCACATAGGTGCAGACCTGGCTTTGATGATCTCACTACAAAGGAAGCTAAAGCTCCTGATAACAACATATTTTTCAAGTGCCCAACCTCAAAGGCAATTTCTCAAGAAGTCTTTAGGCCAGCAGAGGTCCACGTTTGTGGAGTGTTTACCCTGTCCCTTACTTTTGGAAACTCCTCTACCACCTCCAAGGTACTGAACACCTTAGCATATTTCAATCCAGATATGTATTCCCAGATTTTCTAACTCTTCTCCTCTAATTATGTCTTACTTGGGGCGCAGATAATGCCAAGCCATTGTTCTGGATGAGAGTGGGAAGATTTTGTGTAGCACATATTTGCATACACATTGGATTCATTTTCCAATTTTCCATTCGAAATACTGAATCCTTGACACTAACCCCTACCCTACAGGACTCTGACTACTAATCGTAATATGATGGAGAATAATAACCCAAACAGAATAGAAATACAAGCAGTTCAGAGGAGGAATGGTGTATAGTTGGACTTGCCTTTTGCATTACATAGGGTAGGAGTTATAAATCTAGTCAATTTTTTGTTGAAATAATTCTCTGTGTGTTTTTAAAATTAACAAATATGTGAATTCCTGTCTCCCTTTCTCTGTAGCCTATTGAGCACATGTATTTTTATATGCACATATAGAATCCTACCTGGTATCACACGTACATTTTTGTGAGGTGACTGACTTGACAAATACAAATTGTGAAAAGAGATCACTCCTCCTAAATTTATTTGGAACTGAAAATTCAACCTATGGGTACGCCTCCTAGTTGAACAACATCATACATAAATCCATGTTCAGTAAAATGAATATTTTTGGGTCTGGGGATGATATGTATTTCGTGATGAATATCGATTGGCATATAAATTGCTAGTTTTTAATGTCTGTGTGTGTGTGTTTGTGTGTGTATATATATATATGTGTGTGTGTATATATATATATGTGTGTGTGTGTGTATATATATATATATATATATATATATATATATACTCTCCAGATTTTTCAAAATATGAAATATATGTGTCTTATTATGAACTCCCTAAATTCATTCATTTTCATGTATGTGGATTTATAATCCACTTTTTAAAAAATTATTCTCAGAAATATTCATCCACCTGAAATACATATTTTTTCCTAGTACTGAAAACTGTCTTCAGTAAATGGTACATCAAAATCCTAATATTTTGACATTGCAAGATGGCTGTGAATAGAGTGCATCACACCCAGTGTACCCCGCCACTGCGCAGGTGAATAACGAGTTAGAACGATGAAAAACTCTCTTGTTAGGATCTTACAGCAAAATGGGTGTGCACCGAAACCTAGAAGAATGATTTCCACCACCGAGGTCCGGTAATTGAGTCTCAAACACAAGCCACCTGTGCAACCGGAGTTCCGGTCTGATTGATCCACGTAGCCTGCGCCGTGGCTACAGATTGTGAGGCACCACCGAGAAGCGACCAGCAAGCAGGGAGAAACGTTGCTGCGAATTCTGTGGAATCTTGCCGGCTGAGCATCCACTGAGCCCCCGGCTGAATTCGGGATTTCAGACGGGGAAGTAAGCAGTACATTTGTATCCCCCAAAATGGTAACTCCACCAAGGAAAGCAACAGCCACCATCTTGGAGAGCTGACGTAACCACCAACACTCCCCGAGAGATTGCAACAACAAAACAGGTGTGTGTTTCTCAGCTCATCTCCCATACAGAGGGGAATTCAAATAAAATATCTCCTAGGCTTTCTTGGGGAGGGATTATCACAGCAATCCTGCATAAAGATGGGGGGGGGGAAACTAGAGGCACCTGACCTTCATCTCCCCTTCCCATCAGCAGCAAAAATGAAACCTGTCTAGCCAGCGCTGGGCGAGGTGCAAGCGGATAAAATTAAAACAATATAGTGCCAGGGTTCCCAATAGACACCCTCCCCACCCAACAAATGGCAGACCCAGAGTACAGTTTGAGCTGCTGAGAAGCATCACTCAGGAGAAATCTGGTCTAGCAGGAGAAATCAGGACTAGCAGGATAAACCAGGAGACTAGAGGCCAGGCCCTCCTGACTGGGTGGCTGGAGGACACCGGCATGCTGCCAGTGCAAATGGGCAACTGGAGACCGCCTTCCTGCGGGGGACAGCCCACCTGCTGACCGCACGTCTTGACGGCTGGTGAACGCGCGCCCGCCTGCGAACGAACGCGTGACTGTGTGGCTAGAGATCACCCACCCGCCGGCGGCAGTCCACCCACTGCCCGTGCTACTGGGTGGCTGGAGACTGCCCGCCTGCCAGCCACCGGGAGCTGAAACCAACCAGAGACAATCCAGTCCACTTTCCCATTTGGACACTTCGGCAAGGAGCCTGGGGCCCATCATAGCAGAGAGGTGACATCACTGGAGCTCGGCCGTCAGAATTCCTTAACAGCAGAATCCACTTTAGCAGGCATAGTCTACCAACACAAAAAAGAGACAACAGAGACATATAAACCCAAAACAAATCTATAGAAGAGAGCAGAAACACAGCAATCAAATAGAGCTGGAAAGTAACATGAACATCATGAAAAAACAAGGGAAAAAATGGTGTTCAAACAATGCAGGACAACTTAATACTAAAGGAGGACCTAGAAGCATCAGAAACAGGGATAGAGAAAAAACTTACATCATACCTAACTCAGATGGAAAGGAATATTAGAGAAGACATGAGGCAGCAAGTCCAAGCAATAAAAGTATATTTTGAAAATGAATTTAACAAACAAATTCAAATGGCAAAGAAACGAGCTTTACCAGGAGACAGAGATCTTATAAAAAATTAAATGGTAATTCTAGAAATGCAGGAAACTATCAACCAAATTAAAAACTCAAACAAGAATATTACAAATAGACTAGATCAAATAGAAGTCAGAACATCAGATAATCAACACAAAGTTTGTCAACTTGAAAAAAATATAGTCAACACAGAAAAGATGCTTAAATCCCCTGAGCAATCTATTCAAGAGATATGGGATGTCATAAAAAAAACAAAATTGGGAGTCATCGGGATAGAAGAAGGCATAGAAATTCAAACCAAATTAATGGACAATATATTAAATGAAATAATTCTAGAAAACTTCCCAGAGATAAAAGATAGAATGGATTGCCATATCCTGGAAGCCTACAGGACCTCAAACTTTCAAAACCATAAGAGAAAAACTCCATGACATATAATTATGAATATAGCCAACATATAGAACAAGGAGAGAATATTAAAAGCTACGAGAGAAAGTAGGCAGATAACATTCAGGGGTAAACCAATTAGGTTAACAAATGATTTTTCATCACAGACATTGAAAGCGAGAAGATCGTGGAACAATGTACTTCAAACACTGAAAAATAATGGATTCAAACCAAGAATACTGTATCCAACAAAATTAAGCTTCAGATTTGACAAGAAAATTAAGTCTTTCTTGATAAACAAAAGCTAAAAGAATTCGCAGCCAGAACACCAGCACTGCAAAGCATTTTGAGCAAAATACTACAAGAAGAGGAATTGAAAAATAGTGCCCAAAACTAACAGTGGGAGGTATCTCAGTAAACGGGTAGGAAATAACCAAAAAGTAAAAATTACCCAAACTAAAATAAATAAATAAATAAATAAACATGACTGGAAGTACAAATCATATTTCAATTGTAACCTTAAACATGAAAGGCCTAAACTCACCAATCAAGAGACATAGGCTAGTAACCTGGATCAAAAAAATAAATCCAAACATATGCTGCCTTCGGGAGACTCATATGATAGGTAAAGACATACACAGGCTGAAAGTGAAAGGTTGGGAAAAATCATATCACTCACATGGCCCTCGGAAGCAAGCAGGAGTGGCCATACTCATATCGTATAAAATCAACTTCAAACCTACGTAAATCAAAAGGGATAAAGTAGGACACTATATACTGTTAAAAGGAACCATCCACCAACAAGACATAACAATTATCAATTGGTATGCACCAAACAATTGAGCTGCAACGCTCAAAAAACAAACTCTCCTCAAGTTCAAGAGTCAAATAGACTACAACACAATAATTATGGGTGACTTCAACACACCGCTCTCGCCATTAGACAGATCCTCAAGACTAAAACTGAATAAAGAAACTATAGAATTCAACAAAATAATCAATAACTTAGACTTCACCGACATATATAGAATATATCAACCATCATCAAGTGGATACACTTTCTTCTCAGCAGCACATGGATCCTACTCCTAGATAGACCATATATTATGCCATAGGGCAACTCTTAGTAAATATAAAGGCATGATGATAATACCATGCACCATATCTGATCATAATGGAATGAAACTGGAAATCAATGATAAAAAAAGGAAAGAAAAATCCTACATCACATGGAAAATGAACAATATTCTACTGAATGATCAATGGGTTACAGAAGACATAAAGGAGGAGATAAAAAAAATTCTTATAATCAAATGACAATACAGACACAACATACTGGAATCTATGGGACACAAAGAAGGCAGTTTGAAGAGGGAAATTCATTTGTTGGAGTTCTTTCCTCAAAAAAAGAATAAAACAACAAATAAATAAACTCACACTACACATCAAAAACCTAGAAAACGAAGAGCAAAACAACAGCAAATGTAGTAGAAGATAAGAAATAATTAAAATTGGAGCAGAAATCAACGAAATTGAAACAAAAAAAAACATTGAAAAAATTGATAAAACTAAAAGTTCGTTCTTTGAAAAAATAAAAAACATTTACAGGCCCTTAGCCATGCTAAGGAAGAGAAGAAGAGAGAGAAGTCAAGTTACTAAAATACAGAATGAAAAAGGCAATATCACAACAGACACTACACAAATAGAGAAGATAATTAGAACGTATTTTGAAACCCTATATTCCAATAAAATAGAAGATAGTCAAAATATCAATAAATTTCTTAAGTCATACGATCTGCCCAGATTCAGTCAGGAAGACACACACAATTTAAACAGACCAAAAACAAAGGAAAAAGTAGAAGAAGGCATCAAAAGACTACCAACCAAAAAAAGCCCTGGACCTGCTGGGTATACAGCAGAGTTCAACAAAACCTTCAAAGAAGAATTAATACCAATACTTTTCAAGCTATATCAAGAAATAGAAAAATAAGGAGCTCTTACAAAGTCATTCTCTGAGTCCAAAACCACCCTGATCCAAAAACCAGACAAAGACACTTCAAAAAAGAAAACTACAGACCAATATCTCTAATGAACTTCGATGCAAAAATTCTCAATAAAATCCGGGTGAATCGAATAAAAAAGCATATCAAAATAGTTGTGCACCATGATCAAGTAGGATTCATCCCTGGAATGCAAGGCTGGTTCAATATAAGGAAACCAATAAATGCTATTCACCACATCAATAGACTTAAAGACAAGAACCATATGATCATCTCGATAGATGCAGAAAAAGCATTTGACAAAGTTCTGCATCACTTTATGTTCAAAACACTATAAAAACTAGGGATAACAGGAACTTACCTCAACATTGTAAAAGCTATATATGCTAAACCTCAGGCTAGCATCATCCTAAATGGAGAAAACTGAAGGCATTCCCTCTAAAATCTGGAACTAGACAGGGATGCCCTCTATCACCACTTCTATTCAATTTAGTTCTTGAAATACTAGCCAGAGCAATTAGAGAGACAAAAGAAATTAAAGGCATAAAAATAGGAAAAGAAGAACTTAAATTATCGCTATTTGTGGATCACATGGTAATATATTTAACAGACCCAAACGGGTATACAAGGAAACTGCTAGAGTAAATAAATGAATTCAGCAAAGTGGCAGGATATAAAATCAACACGCATAAATCAAAGGCATTCCTGTATATCAGCAACAAAACTTCTGAAATGGAAATGAGGAAAACCACTCCATTCACAATATCCTCAAAGAAAATAAGATACTTGGGAATCAACCTAACAAAAGAGGTGAAAACCACAGAACCCTAAAGAGAGAGATAGAAAAAGATCTTAGAAGATGGAAAAATGTACCCTGTTCATGGATAAGCAGAACTAAATTCATCAAAATGGCAAAATTACCCAAAGTTCTCTACAGGTTTAAAGCAATGCCAATCAAAATCCCAATGGCATTTCTTGTAGAAATGATAAATCAATCATGAAATTCATATGGAAAAACAAAAGACACAGAATAGCAAAAGGAATTCTAAGCAGGAAGTGTGAATCTGGAGGTATAGCGATACCAGAGTTCAAACTGTACTACAAAGCAACACTAACAAAAACAGTGTTGTACTGGTACCAAAACAGGCAGGTGGACTAATGGTACAGAATAGAGGACACAGAAACCAATCCACAAAATTGTAATTTTCTTATATTTGATAAAGTGGCTACAAACATGCAATCGATGAAGGATAGCATCGTCAACAAATGGTGCAGGGAAAATTAGAAATCCATATGCAACAAAATGAAACTGAATCCCGTTCTCTTGCCATGCACAAAAGTTAACTCAAAATAGATCAAGGAGCTAGATATCAAATCAGAGACACTGCGTCTCACAGAAGAAAAAGTTGGCTATGATATACATACTGTGGGGACGGGCTACAAATTCTTTAATAGGACGTCCATAGCCCAAGAGTTAATAACAAGAATAAACAAACGGGACTTACTTAAACTAAAAAGTTTTTTCTCAAGAAGAGAAACAATACGAGAGGTAAATAGAGAGCCTACATCCTGGGAACAAATTTTTACCCCTCACATCAGACAGGGCCCTAATATCCAGAATATACAAAGAACTCAAAAAAATAAAAAATAAGATAACAAATAACCCAATCAACAAATGGACCAAGGACCTAAACAGACACTTCACAGAGGAGGACATACAATCAATCAACAAGTACATGAAAAAATGCTCACCATCTCTAGCAGTCTGAGAAATGCAAATCAAAACCACCCTAAGATACCATCTTACTCCAGTAAGATCAGCAGCCATTATGAAGTCAAACAAAAATAAGTGTTGGCGAGGATGTGGGGAAAAGGGGACACTTTTACACTGCTGGTGGGACTGCAAATTGGTGAGTCCAATTTGAAAAGCAGTATGGAGTTCCTGGGAAAGCTGGGAATGGAACCACCATTTGACTGAGCTGTCGCCCTTCTCAGACTATTCTCTGAGGATCTTAAAAGAGCGTACTATAGGGATACTGCCACATCAATAATAATATCGGGACAATTCACAATAGCTACACTGTGGAACCAACCTAGAATCCCTTCAATAGATGAATGGATAAAAAAAATGTGGCATCTATACACAATGGAGTATTACACAGCACAAAAAAATGACAAAATCATAGAATTTGCCGGGAAATGGATGGCATTAGAGCAGATTACGCTGTGCGAACCTAGCCAATCCTTAAAAAACAAATGCCAAATGTCTTCTCTGATATAAAGAGAGCAACTAAGAACAGAACATGGAGGAAGAGCATGAGGAAAAGATTAACATTAAGCAAAGATGATTGCGGGGCAGAGAAAGGGAGAGAGAACGGAAAGCTCATGAAAATTGTAGGAGACCCTCAATGTTACAAAAAATTACATATAAGATGTTGTGAGGGGAAGTGGGGGGGAAACAATGGAGAAAATTGAACAACAGCAGATGAGGTAGAGAGGGAAGATGAAAGGGGAGGAGAGGGTGGATAATAGGGGATAGGAAAGGTACCAGAATACAACAGTCACTAATATGCCATTATGTAAAAATGTGAATGTGTAACCGATGTGATTCTGCAAATCGTATTTGGAGAAAAATATGGGAGTTCATAACCCAATTGAGTCAAATGTATGAAAGATGATATATCTTGAGAATTGTAATGTTTTGAACCACCAATAAAAATAAATAAATAAATAAAGATTTAAAATTGAGTGGAAAGAAATCAGCTAAAAATGGGTTGAGATGCACTCATTTTGTTATGCAGAAACTTTGTTTTGTGTAGTTGTAAATATCACAAATTTATTTTACCAGAAAATGCAAATAAATTGAGATTAAAGGATAATTCACAGAACTTCATGAAAAATTCATATCATTTTTTACACTTTTCATACTTCATTTTTTTCATGAATATTTTGTCATGGACCAGGTCTAGACTTAGGCTATTCTTCCAGAATACTACCTCATAAAACAAATTGGTAAAATGTGTTGAATTGTTCTTTTCATCTTTTATTTAATAGTTTCTAGCTGATAATGTGTATTTTTTCTTATCTTTATTTGGACATACAACCCAACTATATCTTTGCATTTTATGTTTTACTTGGGAAGAGACTCATCAAAAGCTCTTTGTTAAATGTATCAACAATCAAACATTTAGAGCATGCATTTATTCTTAATTTTGCATGAAAATAAGTTTGTACCATTTGTCTTATAAACATTTAGTATTATTAATAATGTCCCTACTGTAATAAGTAACTACTTACAAGAAGAATTAAACAATTGACTTTATATCAATTATGAACACGAAAGGTACTAAAATAAGTATTTGGCAATTAATACACACTTGATAGAAATTGAAATCACAAGAAAGCCATTTAAAATGTCAGTGCATATGGTCCTTAAATAAGAGGTTGTTCAAATAAAATTTCTCTAATTCATAAGAGTTAATATGCCATATTACAGCTTAATGTGATATAAAACCTTAAATTATCAGTATTGATAAATAAGAATGATACCTGTTTACTTAAATATGTTTATTTGATTTTCACTGTAAGATGTTAATTATGAAAGAATTGAGAATTAAGAAAGACTTGGTCTATATTATTTCTAACAGGAAAATCAAAGTACTTTTAAATATATATGTATATATATATATATATATATATATATATATATATATATAAAATATATGTAATGCATATGCATGAATATAGATACATATTTATAATAAATGTATTGTAATATATCTATCAGGTGATTATAATTTTTAAATTTTCTCAAGAAAAAGGAATGGCTAAAAAAAGTCTTAAATTTAAATTTTATAGCATACTACTGTTTGTAATGACATGAGAGAAAAATAGTTATGGAGGGGAAACGAAAAAGGAAGGGAGAGAAGGGGGAAAATGAGGAAGAAAGTGAGTAAAGAAAAGGGAGAGAAGTGTATGATGTTAAGATAAAAGTGGAGGGGCTGGATTTGTGGCTCAGTGGTAACATGCTTGTCTAGCATGTGTGAGGCACATGGTTCTATTCTCAGCACCACATACAAGTAAACAAAATCAAGGTCAATCAACAATTGAAAAAATAAAAAAATAAAAAAGTAGAAATATTACCAAAATTCCAAGCTTTTATAAATGTTAAATTAAAAAATTATGTTACATCGCCTTATGTAATTTCTAGACTACCCAAAATAGTCACTAAACGTTAGATTATTAGTGCTATAACTAAAAATCCATTGATCTTTCATTTACGTTCTGTGGAATGCTAGTGCTAAAATAAATTGTATTATAAATCCCCCCAAATATCCTAATATTTCTACAGTAACTGACTCAGTTGAACATCAATGCAAGTAGACTCCTATGAGACATTATGTGCATTTTGACGTTCATTTTTATTCAACACTGGTACATTACTATTTCTTCAGTTTATGCACATCATAGCATATATGTTTCATCCAAATTATGCAAATTTATAGGCATTTGTATCACTTTCAATCACTTCCTGCTTGTGAACACATGTATTCCTACATGTTTCTTGACTGCTCTTTTCATGAGACTTCATTCCAAACACATTATTTTCAATTTCCATTATCACATTTGAAGCAAAACTCACACACCCTTCACGATAAACCATAACCCTAATATTACCATTAGATGTATAACTGGTTAGAATGAATGGTTGTATATCAATATAAGATTTCTTACTTAGTTTCAGATATCAATTCAATCCATTATTTAAAGTGGAATCAGTTATATTATTTATTCACAGTACGGTCTATTCACGAATTATCTCTATATTCATAGACACAGGTGCACCTCTTTGTACCCCCAATACTAATTTACACGTCCTCAAAAGACGTGGAAGAAATACCCATGTCACCTGATCTACATATACATTTTATCTCAGTAATATTCTGGACACAAAAAGCAAAGGACACACTTATCATTGTACCAAACCTAAATGGAAAGTGAACATGGATTACTAAAAACATCCATGTCCAGGTTGCCTAATGCTCTCAAATGATAATCCTATTGGTGACTACATATTTGCTTCTTCCAAAGATTATATATTCAAACTCAACCCTGGTGAAAATATCTAATCCTATCATTCACTTTATACTTTTCCTGATTTCTTAATGTCTCTATTGATATCTGCTTTCCGACATATTTTCCCCATTTCATCATTGTGACTGACTCTTCACATGTGCTCACATTTAAATTCACTCTCTATCCGAAACCCAATTGCTAGAGAACTTTTTGTCCAAATCCTATACTCACTCTTCTTTCTAAAACTCTGACTATCTTTCTAATAATTCCGACTATCCCTTTGTGACTAGAAGTTCTCCTCAACATTCCATCATCCAACGTACAAGGTCCTATGCCATTGTACATCAATTTATCTGAGAGATCTCTGCAGAAAATAATTCAAATCTAAGTATCCCAATCAAGGGCCCAATGCCCTACTGGGCTTCAAATCTTTCCTAGATTTCTGTTTTCATACTTATATTTCACCTATATAATCTTGTAAATATTGCAGGTTCCGAATCATTCCTGCAGAATGATTCCTAACCATACACTGTTCCCTCAATCTAACTTTACAGAAGATTAGGGACAGAGTTGGTCTTACAATACAGGAATGTAGCGGATCTTCCACCTGCTAAGATCCTCAAAGGTCCATACAGAATTGATCCCTGGAGAAGATGTAGGCAGCTATGAAGGACCTGAGAGAGGAAAAAGTCATCTCCATGGAATGGCTCACCACTGGCTCCTAACAACTTCACAGAGTTGGCCAAGGAGACCAGATCTGAGACAGGAAAGGCCATTTGTGGGGAACATAGTATGGCCCACCAGTCAGAGAACACTCTGGATAGTCACAGGCCTACTTGGGGGAAGGAGGTGCCTTTGTGGGTTGGGTGTGAGTTTGTGGTCTTGTATTATTTTTTGAGAATAGGTAGGAAAGGCAATTTGTTCATTTTGGAGTGGACGGTTTCTAGATAGTCGTTTGACAAGGAGTATGTTTCTATGTCTGGGTATCCAACTGTGTTCGTGGATGAAGACATTAGAAAGTGCATGCATCAATGGATGTGTTCTGTCTAGTAGAAAGCTTCCCAGCATTCATCCTTCCCAATTTATGAATGGACTTGGCTTGCCTTCTGGATGGGCAACACCTACTGTCTTCCTAACTTCCTGTTTTCTGCCTGAATTCTGGCCACTCTCCATAATAGGCTCATGGTTATGTGTCCAAGATATGTACCACCTCCAAGCTCTGGGACATGTCCATGTACAGGATACCTGAAGGGAATTGGAGCATCTCAGAAAACTCAGATATCAATGTGAACAGTAAAGTCTCTGTGGAGAAACCCTGCTTTGGGCCTTTTGCATACCTTTTCTTCTGTTGCACTGAATTACAGGAAGGTCTTTGATTAGGCCACTCCTTTGTGAAGCCTGAAGAAAAGAGTTTTAAAATGGAAATGAATGGGCATCACCTGGGGCTCTGTGCTTAATTTTTTGGAAAGGGATGTGTCTGAATCGGCCACCTGGCACTGTGTGAAGCTGTGGCTTAGATACTCAGCACCTAATGGATCTAAAGAAAGATCCCATGTGTGCACCCAAATCCAAAATGTCCAAAAAGCATTCATTGTGGATGACGTCTCTCTCCTTCCTCTGTAAGGTTCCTGATCTCCATCAAGTGAGAATAGGGATCCTTTGCATCAATTGAGTATGAGTTCTTCAAAGCCCTGCAGAGTGTAGCACATAGGTGCTTGTGTTTTCTCATGACTCCAGTTCACATAAAGAATCTAAATCCCACAGTCAGTAGGCCTCAAATTGGAATAGTGGAGCAGTATTGAAGGCAGGGCTCTATGATCATTCCGTGTTCAAAGGAAGGGTGTCCAGGCAACCCTGACTTGTGACAAATGAGGTGCGAGGGTGATTATTTTGAACACTGGGTTGGTCTGCGCCCCTCATGGAAACCTCCAGCCAGAGGTTATTATTAGTGTCTATATGGAAGAAGATGAGTGCCATGTGGGAGTCTTTTGTTTTTAATTGTGGTAATTTGTGTGGCGGTTGGAAGAGATGTCTGGTTCCACCTGGGCATGAACCCTGGTGTGATTCCCCTTAGAGACTGAGTTGTGGAACTATCCTCAAAGAAGTATTGCCATGAATTGTGTTGGGATTTTAGGAGGCAACACATGAGATTTGCCCTTGGAAACCGAGATCTAGGCCCAGGGTGGCTTTCCTCAGAGCACAGGTAATCTCATCCAGGATATTACACGATTTTATTGTTAAAGACTTGGCAGCCATAGTTGAGAGTCAAAACACACATGGAGCTCAAATTGTAGACCTCAATGAGCCTGGCTTCATGTGACCTTTGGGCCACTCTTTGGGAAGCCTTGCCTGTGATATTTCTCCATTTCTTTCGTTCAAATGAATTTTCTCGCCATTTAATGATTCCTGAATGATTTGAAACCCACAGTGCCTCCAACTTCATCTTTAAAAAATAGCTAGATAAATACCACGAAATTTTTGAAATTCCCATGACCAGGTGGCACTGGAGAACCTTTGGATTCCTGTTGCTGATCATGAGTATACCAGACAGTGCCTTGATTGACTTGGTTTCATGAAAATGGTGTAGAACAGAGATGCCAGTAAGTTGGAGCCTGCTGAGTAGTTGGACTAGAGCAGTGGTGGTCAGGTGTCTGATAAGATACCTGTGGTGAGGCCATGTTTATCTGGCAATGGCTTCCAAATGGCTTGTGACTGACATTTTGCATCCAGCAGACCCTTGTATGTAAAAGCATCTTGTTATATGGAGAGGTTTCAGGGCAATGTTCAGAATCAGGTTGCTATGGTCATTGGGGCAAGCTCTGTGGGAAAGAAGCTTGCTTGGTGCATTCTCCTGCAGACCCTGACCCACCACATGTGACAGAACTCCCTCCAGCACTTTGTTCCAGTGGAACTCCTTTGATTTCATGAAACAAATACCAAACTCCCAGTGCAGCAGCAAGAAACACCACAAAAAGTGGTGAAAAAATGGCTTTACAGTAAACATGAGGAGACACTTAGCCCCCAGTGGCCACAGTTTACCTACAAAGAGAAAATTCAACACTGCTGCCTCATGTTCGTTGGGAAATAAGAAACAATGTCCTCCAGGTCACATAGATGCAGACCCAATTATGATGGTCTCACTAGAAAGGAAGCTAAATCTCCTGACAACAACGTATATTTCAAGTGCCCAACCTCAGAGGCAGTTTCTCAAAAGTCTTTAGGCCAGCAGAGCTCCATATTTGTGGAGTGTTTACCCTGTCCCTTACTTTTGGAAACTCCTATACCACCTCCAAGGTGGTGAACTCCTGAGCATATTCCATTCCAGATATGTATTCACAGATTTTCTAACTCATCTCCTCTAATTGTGTCTTACTTTAAGGGAAGGTAATGTCAAGGCATTGTTCTGGATGAGAGTGGAAAGATTTTTGTGTAGCACATATTGTATAAATATTGAATTCATTTTCTTATTTTCAATTCGAAATACTGAATCCCTGACACTAACCCATAGCCTACTAGACTCTGACTACTAATCCTAATATGATGGAGAAAAATAACCCACACAGAATAGAAATACAAGCAGTTCAGAAAAGGCATGGTGTATAGTTGTACTTTCGTTTTGCATGATAAAGGGTTGGTTTTATAAATGTAGTCAATTTGTAGTTGAAAAAGTTCTCTGTGTGTTTTTAAAGTTAACAAATATGTGAATTCCTGTCTCCCTTTCTCTGTAGCCTATTCAGCACATGCATTTTTATATGCACATATAGAATACTACATTGTATCACATGTACATATTTGTGAGGTAACTGACTTGGCAAATACAAATTGTTAGAAGAGATCACTTCTCCTAAATGCTGTTAGAACTGAAAATTCAACCTATGGGTGAGCTTCCTAGTTGAACAATATAAATTCATATTCAGTAAAATCAATATTTTTGGATCTGTGGATGATATATATTTCATGGTGAATTTCGATTGGCATACATAATGTTACTTTGTAATGACTGTGTTTAGGTGTGTGTGTGTATGTATATATGTGTGTGTATATATATATATATGTGTGTGTGTATATATATATATTCACTCTCCTGATTATTCAAAATATGAAATATATGTGTCTTATTATACACTAAATAATTTCATTCATATTCATGTATGTGGATTTATAATCAATTTTCACAAGATTATTCTCAGAAATATTCATCCACCTGAAATACCTGTTTGTTTCCTAGTACTGAAAATTAACTTCTGGGGATCATATGATGGCGGCGATGAGAGTTCATCACCCCTGTGTACCGCGTCACTTTGCGTGAGATTGACGAGTTAGAACGGCTAAAATCTATCTTGTTAGGAATTTCCAGAAAAATTGGTGTGCTCCAAAACCTACAGGAAGGATTTCCCTTGCCCAAGTACCAGCTAGGGGGCTCAAATGCCAGCGATTTGTCCGCAAGGAGGGTCACTCTGCTTATTCAGCAAATTGCCCCACGGCTAGAGTCTGCAATGCGCACTGGGAAATGACGAGAGAGCAACGTAAAGATACAGCCCTGCTGATTTTGCGGGTTCCTGCCAGCTGTGCAATCACTGTGCTCAGTGCTAAATTCTGTGTTTGAAACGGGGGAAAGTAGCTGTCCAATTCGGTTCTGTACACTGGTCAGACCACAGAGGAAGATAGCGGCCACCATCTTGGATAGCTGACGTCACCATCCCTGTTTTCAACTGATCACAGCTCATTCAGATACAGAACACGTAATTTCAGGCTGCCATTCGCCTTTATCTTGCAGACAAATTATTCAGGGTCAGTGCTAAAGAACCCACGTAAATTGCTTCTTGAATTCTGCTCCTATCAAAATATACACCGAGCCCCGAGCGGCTGAATTCCGGGTCCTGGAACTGCTCTGGCCCAGGGCTAAAGAACCTGAGGCTTCTGCTGAATACTGTGGAGGTAAATGCCAACTGAGCCCTCATAGGCAGTGGCAACAGGATTGAGACGAGGCTTGTGAGGGCCGGTCAGGACTCACCCGTTGCTTTGGTCACCCGGCAAAGGGAATGAAATGCTACCATTCACATGGAATACCAACATGGCAGAGACCTGATGTCATCACAAAGCAGCAGAGGAGATAACTTCATCGATACCAGCGGTGACAGAAACAGTTCTTCTCCTGGTAAAGAAAGTGAGTCACAAACATCCGAGTCTCTCTCATTTTGTCATCAAGCCAGAGGTGCAGAGCAGAGCCGCCGCCTGTGCCCGGAATAGGCCCAGCGTCCCACCGGCATGGTAGTCACTTCACCCCAATTGGAGTAGGGGCAGAGAGAGCCTCCACCAATGCCTGCAAGGTAGGCAGATGTGCGACCTACCGGCAGAACAGGCCCAGCGGCCGGTCAGCATGGTAGACAGATCACCTCAATTGGAGGAGCAGCACAGCCGCCGACCGCACCTGCAATGGAGACTTTTCCACTATACAAGAGCAATATAAATATAAAGGGGGAAAATTTCAAAAACACAACAGTTTCACCAAGCAGAAAGTAACTCGAGCAGTATGAAAAGACAAGGAAAGAAAGGACCACAAGCAATGCAGGTCAACTCAACTTTAGAAAAAGTAATAGATGCAGCAGATGGAATGTCAGATAAAGAATTCAGGATATACATGCTTTCTGGAATCTCAAGGAAGACATTAGACAGCAAAATCAGACAATGAAAGATCACTTCAACAATGAATTATATAAAAAAATCCAAGTAGCAAAGATCAACTATACAGGGAGATAGAAGTTATGAAAAACAAACAAACAGAAATCCTAGAAATGCAGGAAGCAATGAACCATCTTAAAAACTCAATTGTGAATACTACCATCAGAGCAGAATACTTAGAAATAGAACATCAGACAATGAAGACAAAGTATTTCAACTCGAAAAGAACATATTCAGCTCAGCAAGACTGTTAAGAAACCATGAGCAGAACTCCAAGAAATATGGAATAACATAAAGAGACCAAACATAAGAGTCATTGGGATATAGGAAGGTATAGTGGTCCAAACCAAAGGAATGAGCAATCTATTAAATAAAATAATACGAGAAAACTTTCCAGACTTGAAGAATGAGACAAAATCCCAAATCCTAAAAGTCTACAGGACGCCAAATGTGCAAAATCATAAGAGATCCACACCTAGATAGATTATAATGAAGATGCCCAACATACAGAATAAGGAGAGAATATTAAAAGCTACAAGAGAAAGGAAGCAGATTATATTTAGTGGTAAACCAACAAGGATAACAGCTGATCTTTCAACACAGACTCTGAAATCTAGAAGATCCTTTAATAACATATTTCAAACACTGAAAGAAAATGGGTTCCAACCAATAATCCTGTATCCAGTGAAATTCAGCTTCAGATGGAAGATGAAATTAAAACCTTCCACGATAAACAAACGTGAAAAGAATTTGCAGCTAGAAAACCATCTCTTCAAAACATCCTCGGCAAAACATTACAGGAAGAGGAAATGGAAAATAACAATGAAAACCAACAGTGGGAGGTAGGACATTAATGGGGGGAAAATAATCAAAGAGGAAAACAAACCATGTTTAGTTACATAAATAAACAAATATGGCTGGAAGAGCAACCCATATCTCAATAATAACCAAAAATCTTAATGGCTTCAACTCACCAATTAAAAGACACAGGCTAGTAGAATTGATCACAAAACAAGAACCAACAAAATGCTGCCTTCAGGAGACGCATTTGATAGGAAAAGACATACATAGACTGAAGGTGAAAGGTTGCAAAAATCATATCACTTATATGAACTTCGGAAACAAGCAGGAGTGTCCATACTCATATCAAGTAAAATAGATTTCAAGCCAAAGTTAATCAAAAGGGATAAAGAGGGACACTACATACTACTCAAGGGAACCATATGCCAACAAGACATAACAATCATAAATATATATGCCCCAGACAATGGTGCAGCTTTGTTCATCAAACAATCTCTTCTCAATTTCAAGAGTCTAATAGACCACTATACAGTGGTCATGGGAGACTTGACCACACCTCTCTCACCACTGGACAGATCTTCCAAACAAAAGTTGAATAAGGAAACTATAGAACTCAATAACACAATTAATAACCTAGACTTAATTGACATATATAGAATATACAACACAACATCAAGCAGTTACACTTTTTTCTCAGCAGAACATGGATCTTTCTCAAAAATAGATCATATATTATGTCACAGGGCAACTCTTAGACAATATAAAGGAGTTTATCTGATCATAATGGAATGAAACTAAAAATCAACGATAAAAGAAGAAAGAAAAAATCATTCATCACTTGGAGAATGAACAATAGGTTACTGAATGATCAATGGGTTATAGAAGACACCAAGGAGGATATTAAAAAATTTTTAGAGATAAATGAAAACACAGACACAATATATTGGAATCTATGGGACACATTGAAAGCAGTTCTAAGAGGAAAATTCATTGCTTGGAGTTCATTTTTTAAAAAAAGAAAAAACCAACAAATGAATGATCTCATACTTCATCTCAGAATCCTAGAAAAAGAAGAGCAAAACAACAGCAAAAGAAGTAGAAGGCAAGAAATATTAAAATCAGAGCTGAAATTAATGAAATCGAAACAAAAGAAACAATTGAAAAAATTAACAAAACTAATTGTTGGTTTTTTGAAAATATAAATAAAATCAACAGACCCTTAGCCATGCTAACAAAGAGAAGAAGAGAGAGAACTCAAATTACTAGCATATAGGATGAAAAAGGCAATATAACAAGAGACAGTTCAGAAATACAGAAGATAAACACAAATTATTTTGAATTATTATACTCCAATAAAAAAGAATATAGTGAAGGCATTGATAAATTTGTTAAGTCATATGATCTGCCCAGATTGAGTCAGGAGGATATCGACAACCTAAATAGACCAATATCAATTGAGGAAATAGAAGAAACCATCAAAAGACTACCAACTAAGAAAAGCCCAGGACCAGATGGGTATAGAGCAGAGTTTTACAAAACCTTTAACGAGGAAAAAAAAAAAACAATACTTTTCAAGCTATTTCAGGAAAAATGCAAAATTCCTCAAAAAAATTCTGGCGAATCAGACACAAAAACATATCAAATAAAATGTGCACCATGATCAAGTAGGATTCATCCCTGGGATGCATGGCTGATACAATATCCGGAAATCAATAAATGTTATTCATCACATCAATAGACTTAAAAATAAGAACCATATGATCATCTCGATAGATGCCAAAAAAGCATTCGACAAGTTACAGCATCGCTTTACATTTAAAACTCTAGAAAATCTAGGGATAACAGGAACATACCTCAATATTGTAAAAGCAGTCTATGCTAAGCCTCAGGCTAGCATCATTCTGAATGGATAAAAATTGAAGGCATTCCCTCTAATTCTGGAGCAAGACAGGGATGCCCTCTCTCACCCCTTCTGTTCAACAGTTCTCGAAACACTGGCCAGAGCAATTAGACAAACTAAAGAAATTAAAGTCATCAAAATAGGAGAAGAAGAACTTAAATTATCGATATTTGCAAAAGACATGATTCTATACCTAGCAGACCCAAAAGGGTCTACAAAGGAACTATTAGAGCTAATAAATGAATTCAGCAAAGTGGCAGAATATTAAATCACCACGCATAAATCAAAGGCATTCCTGTATATCAGGGACAAATCCTCTTAAATGGAAATGAGGGCAATCACTCCATTCACAATATCCTCAAAAAAATAAATAAATACTTGGGAATCAACCTAACAAAAGAGGTGAAAGACATATACAATGAAAACTACAGAACCCTAAAGAGAGAAATAGAAGAAGATTTTAGAAGATGAAAAAATATACCCTGTTCATGGATAAGCAGAACTAACATCATCAAAATGATGATATTACCAAATGTTCTCTATAGGTTTAATGCAATGCCAATCAAAATCCCAAGGGCATTTCTTGTAGAAATAGATAAAACAATTATGAAATTCATATGGAAAAATAAAAGACCCAAATAGCAAAAACAATTCTAAGCAGGAAGGGTGAATCAGGCAGTATACTGATACCAGACCTCAAACTATACTATAGATCAATATTAACAAAAAGAGCATGGTACTGTTACCAAAACAGGCGGGTGGACCAGTGGTACAGAATAGAGGACACAGAAACCAATCCATGAAACTACAGCTATATTATATTTGATAAAGGGGCTAAAAGCATGCAATGGAGGAAGGATAGCATCTTCAACACATGGTGCTTGGAAAACTGGAATTCCATATGTAACAAAATAAAACTGAATCCCCTCCTCTCGCCATGCACAAGAGTTAACTCAAAATGGATCAAGGAGTTTGATATCAAATCAGAGACACGGCATCTGGTAGAAGAAAACTTTTGCCACGATCTACATACTGTGGGGTCGGGCTCCAAATTTCTCAATAGGACACCCATAGCACAAGAGTTAATAACCAGAATCAACAAATGGGACTTACTCAAACTAAATAGATTTTTCTCAGCAAAAGAAACAATAAGAGAGGTAAATAGGGAGCCTACATCATTGGAACAAATCTTTACTCCTCACACTTCAGATAGAGCCCTAATATCCAGAGTATACAAAGAATTCAAAAAAATTAAACAAGAAGAAAACGAATAACCCAATCAACAAATGGGCCAATGACCTGAACAGACACTTCTCAGAGGAGGACATATAATCAATCAATAAGTACATGAAAAAATGCTCACCATCTCTAGCAGTCAGAGAAAAGCAAAACAAACCCACCCTAAGATACCATCTCACTGCAGTAAAATCGGCAGCCATTATGAAGTCAAAGACAACATGTGCTGGCGAGGATGTGGGGAAAAGTGTACGCCTGTACATTGCTGGTGGGACTACAAATTGGTGTAGCCAATTTGGAAAGCAGTATGGAGATTACTTGGAAAGCTGGGAATGGAATCACCATTTGACCTATTCCCCTTCTCGGTCTATTCCCTAAAGACCTAAAAAGAGTATGCTACAGGTATACTGATAAACCGATGTTCATAGCAGCACAATTCACAATAGCAAGACTGTGGAACAAACCTAGATTCCCTTCAATAGATGAATGGATTAAAAATGTGGCATTTATATAGAATGGCTTGTGACTCACAAGGTGCAGCCAGCAGACCCTTATATGTAAAGGCAAATTGTTATATGGAGTGGTTTCAGGTACATGTTCAGAATCAGGTTGCTATGGACACGGGGGCAAACTATGAGGGATAGAAGATTGGATGGTGCAGCATTCTCTGGAGACCCTGACCATACACACGTGACAGAACACCCTCCAGCACTGTGTCCCAGTTGAACTCTTTGTATTTCGTGAAGCAAATACCAAACTCCCAGTTCAGCAGCAAGAGACACCAGGAAAAGTGGAGGATGACCAAATGGCTTCACAGTTCACACGGGGAGACACTTAGGTCCCAGTGTCAACAGTTTACTTAGGAAGAGAGAATTCAGCACTGCGGTCTCATGTTCATTGGAAAATAAGAAACCATGTCCTCCAGGTCACATAGATGCAGACCCACCTTTGATGGTCTCACTACAAAGGTAGCTAAAGCTCCTTACAACAAAATATATTTTAAGTGCCCAACCTCAGAGGGACTTTCTCAAGAAGTCTTTAGCCCAGCAGAGCTCCATGTTTGTGGACGGTTTAACCTTTCCCTTACTTTTAGAAACTTCTTTACCACCTCCAATTTTTTGAACTACTGAGCATATACCATTCCACATATGAATTCACAGATTTTCAAACTCTTCTCCTCTAATTGTGTTTTACTAGGGTCGAAGGTAATGACAAGGCATTGTTCTGGATGAGAGTGGGAAGATTTTGTGTAGCATATGTTTGCGTACACATTGGATTTATTTTCCTATTTTCAATTTGAAACACTGAATCCCTGACACTAACCCATACCCTACTAGACTTTGACGATTAATCCTAATATGGTGAAGAAAAATAACCCAAAGAGAATAGAAATACAAGTAGTTCAGAGGAGGCATGGTGTATACTAGGTCTTGCCTTTTGCATGATAAAGGGTAGGTGTTATAAAAATAGTCAATTTTTAATTGAAATAGTTCTACATGTGTTTTTAAAGGTAAAAAATATGTGACTTTCTGTCTCCTTTACTCTGTAGCCTATTCAGCACATGTATTTTAATACGCACATATAGAATCCTACCTGGTATCACACATAATTTCTTTTGAGGTGACTGACTTGGACGATAAAAATTGTGAGAAGAGATCATTCCTCCTAAACGCTGTTGGAACTGAAAATTAAACCTATGTCAGCTTCCTAGTAGAACAACATTATACATGAATCCATGTTAAGCAAAATGAATATTTTTCGATCTGTGGATTATATATATTTCATGATGAAATTCGATTGCCATATATATTGCTACTTTTTAATGTCTGTGCGTGTGTGTGTGTTTGTGTGTGTGTGTGTACACACACACTCTCCAGGTTTTTTAAAATATGAAATATATGTGTATTATATACACTCCCTAAATACATTCATGTTCATGTATATGGATTTATAATCAACTTTTTAGAAGATTATTCTCAAAAATATTCATCCACCTGGAACACATATTTGTTTCCCATTACTGAAATCTGACTTCAGTGAATGGTTCATACAAATCCTAACATTTCTCCATTAACTGACCCAGTTTAACATCAATGCAAGTAGATTCCTATGGGACATGATGTCTATTTTGAACTTCATTTCTATTCAACACTGGTACATTACTATTTCTTCAAGTTTAGCCCATCATAGCATATTTATTTTATCCACAAATTCACAAATTTATAGGCATTTGGTTCACTTTCAATCCCTTCCTGCTTTAGAACACATGTATTCCTCCATGTTTCTTGACTGGAATTTTTTGAGACTTCTTTCCAAACACATTATTTTTGATTTCCATAATTTTTTGAAGCAAATCTCACACACCCTTCATGATAAACCATAACCTAATATTACCTATAGATGTATAACTGGTTGGAATGAATGATTGTATATCAATATTAGATTTCCTGTATAATTTCAGATATCAAGTCAATGAATTATTTAAAGTGGAACCAGTTATATTATTTATTCACAGTATGGTCTATTCATGCATTATCTCTATATTCACAGACACAGCATACACCTGTTTGTACCCCCAATACTAATTTATACACCTTCTCAATATTGCTCCTGGAAATGGTGGAAGAAATACTCATGTCACCTGATCAACATATACATTTTATTACAGTAATATTCTGGAAAAAAATGCAAAGGTCACACTTATGATTTTACAAAGCCTAAATGGAAAGTGAACATGGATTACAAAAAACATCCATGTCCAGGTTGCCTAATGCTCTCAAATGTCATTCTTTGGTGACTACATATTTGTTTCTTCCTAAGATTATATATTCAAACTCAATCCTGTTAAAAATGTCTAATCCTAACACTCACTTTGTACTTTGCCTAATTTCCTATTGTCTTCCTTGATATTTGCTTTCCTACATATTTTCCCTAGTTCATCATTGTGACTGACTCTTCACATGTGCTGACATTGACATTCACTCTCTAATCGCAACCCTGTTGCTAAAGAATTTTTTTTTCCAAATTCTATATTCACACTTGTTCCGAAAACTACCGACTATCTTCCTAATCTCACCGACTATACCTTTTGGAGTTGATGCGACCTTCTAAATTTAATCATCCAAGGTACAAAGTCTTATGCCATTGTATATTGATTTATCCAAGAAATCTCTGCTGAAGGTAATTCAATGCTAAGTATCCCAATCAAGGGTGCAATTCCCTTCTGCACTTCAAATCTTACCTAGATTTCTGTTTTCATACATATATTTCACCTGTATGTTCTTATAAATATAGCAGATTCCCAATACCATTATTCATCCCTCAGAATGATTCCTAACCCAAATTGAACAAGTTATTAATCCTAACCATACACTGTTCCCTCAATCTAACTTTACAGAAGAGCGGGACAGAGTTGGTCTTACAATACAGAAATATAGGGGATCTTCCACCTGCTGAGAACCTCAAAGGTCTTTGCAGATATGATCCCTGGAGAAGATGTAGGCAGATATGAAGGACCAAACAAGGCCTGTGTGGAAAGCTGTTCCCGGGTGCCTATGGTTGATATACCATTCTAACTTGTGAAACTGTCACAGGAAGTAGGGGTAGCCACCAGCACTGTGTCCCCGTTGAACTCCTTGTATTTCGTGAAGCAAATACCAAACTCCCAGTGCAGCAGCAAGAAACACCACGAAAACGGAGGATGAACAAATGGCTTCACAGTCCACACAGGGAGACACTTAGCCCCCAGTGGCCACAGTTTACCTACAAAGAGGGAATTCAGTACTGCTGCCATATGTTCATTATAAAATAAGATACCATGTCCTCCAGGTCACATAGTGATGGTCTCACTACAAAAGAAGCTATAGCTCTGGACAACAATATATATTTCAAGTGCCCAACCTCAGAGCCAGTTTCTCAAGAAGTCTTTAGGCCAGCAGAGCTCCATGTTTGGGTTGTGTTTACAATGTCCCTTACTTTAGGAAACTCGTCCACCACATCCAAGGTTGTGAAATCCTGAGCATTTCCCATTCCAGATTGGATTTATTTTCCAATTTTCCATTCTACAGTTACTGACCTAGTTTTACATCAATGCAAATGGATTCCTATGAAACATGATGTGTATTTTGAAGTTCATTTTTATTCAACACTGTTACATTACTATTTCTTCAGTTTATTCAAATCATAGGATATATATTTCATCCACAAGTTAGGAAGTTTATAGGCATTTGTTTTACTTTCAATCACTTTCTGCTTCAGAAGACATGTATTCCTCTATTTTTCTTGACTAGTCTTCTCATGAGACTTCTTTCCAAACACATTATTTTCTTTTTCCGTAATCACTTTTGAAACAAAACTCACACACCATTCATTATAAACCATAACTCTAAGATTACCATTAGATGCATAACTCTTTCGAATGAATGATTGTATATCAATATAAGATTTCCTATATATTTTCAGATATCAGTTCAATCCATTATTTAAATGGAACCAGTTATATTTTTTCCCAGTATGATCTATTCATGCATTATCTCTATATTCATAGACACAGCGTACACCTCTTTGTACCACCAATACTAATTTATACATCTTCACAATATTGCTCCCGGAAATGGTGGAAGAAATACTCATTTCACCTGATCTACATATACATTTTATTACAGTAATATTCTGGACACCAAATGCAAAGTTCACACTTATTATTGTACCAAAACCTAAATGGAAAGTGAGCATGGATTACTAAAAACATCCATGTCCACATTGCCTAATGCTCTCAAATGTCAATCCTATTCGTGACTACATATGTGTTTCTTCCTAAGATTATATATTCAACCTGAACCCTTTTGAAAATGTCTAATTCTATGACTTTATAGTTTGCCTGATTTTGTAATGTCTCTATTGATATCTGCTTTCCTACATATTACCCAAGTTCATCATTGTGATTAACTCTTCACATGTGCTGACAAATTCATTCACTCTCTAACCAAAACCCTATTGCTAAAGAATTTTTGTTCCAAATAATATACTCACTCTTCTTCCTAAACCTACCGACTATCTTCCTAATCCTACCGACTATCCCTGTTTGACTGGATGTTCTCTTCTACATTCAATCAAGATCCTATGCCATTGATTATAGATTTATCTTAGACATCTGTGCAGAACGTAATTTAATGTTAATTATCCCAGTCAAGGTCCCAATGCCATTCTGGGCTTCGAATCTTACCTAGATTTCTGTTTTCATAATTATATTTCACCTCTATATTCTTTTAAATATTTTAGGTTCCAAATACCATCATTCATCCAGCAGAATGATTCCTAACCCAAATCAAACATGTTGTTAATCGTAACCATTCACTGTTCCATCAATCTAACTTTACAGAAGAGCAGAGATAGAGTTGGTCTTAAAATACAGGAATGTATGAGATCTTTCACCTGATGAAAAACCTCAGAGTTTCATGTATAAATGATCCCTGGAGAAGATGTAGGCAGCTATAAAGGACCTGAGAGAGCAAAAGTCATCTTCAATGGCAAAAAACCTGGTCAGGATGAAGGGTTCTGTCTGAATCAGCCTCTCTCTTCTTAATGTAGAGAAAATGGACCAAACCCGGCCTGTGTGGGTAGCTGTTCCAGGCCGCCTATGGTTGATAAAGCATTCTAACTTGTGAAAGTGTCACAGGAAGTAGGGACAGCCTCTAACTCATGGGACACTTGGAAGCAAGTCTTAGGACAATGTGTTTGCAAAGGCAGTGACCTAATTCAGTTCCTGTGGGAAGTAACCTCACCTCACTTCCTTGGTGATTAAAATCTCTGAACTTGGGATTCATGAAGCCAGGCACCCATAGCCAGTCCCAGTCCCAGTCCCAATGGTCTCACTTCTTTGGATTTACAAGGACAGAGACAGTCTTTCTTGGTAACTACTGATGTGAGGATGGCGAAATGCCAGGAAAGCTCTGAAGAGGGGACTTTTCTGAGAAAGCAGGTAGTGGCTCACCTCTGGCTCCTGACACCTTCACAGAGTTGGCCAAGGAGACCAGATTTGTCACAGGTCAGTCCATTTCAGGGGAACATAGTATGGTCCACCAGTCAGAGGACACTCTGGATATTCACAGACCTACTTGGGTTAAGGAGGCGCCTTTGTGGGTGTGGGTGTGAGTTTGTTGTTTTCTCTCATGTTCTGAGAATAGGTAGGAAAGGTGGTTTGTTTGGATTCGAGTGGACTGTTTCTAGTAAGTCGTTTGACAAGTCGAGTGCTTCTATGTCTGTGTTTCCCACTCTGTCCGTGATTGTAGACATTAGGAAAGAGAATGCATCAAGGATTTTTCTTGTCTAGTATAAAGCTTCCCAGCATTCTTCCTGCCCGATTTATGAATGGACTGTGGCTCGCCGTATGCATGGGCAACACCTATTAACTTGCTAAGTTCCAGTTTTCTTCCTGAATTCCGGCCAATCTCAAGAATAGGCCCATGGTTTTGTATCCAAGATATGTTCCACCTTCAAGCTCTGTGACATGGCCATGTACTTGATAGCTGTAGGGAATGGGAACATCTTAGAAAACTCACATATCTGTGTGACCAGTAAACTCTCAGTGGAGAAACCCTGCTTTGGTTCATTTGCATACTTATGGTTATGTTGCCCTGAATGTCAAGAAGGTCTTTGCCTCAGGCCACCCCTTTGTGAAGCCTGAAGAAAACTGTTTTCAAATGGAAATAAATGGGCATAACATGTGGCTCTTTGCTTAATTGCTTCGGAAAGGGATGTGTCTGAATCAGCCTCTTGGCCCTGTGTGAGGTTGTGGCTTAGATTCTCAGCACATGATAGATCTAAAGGTAAATTCCATGTGTGCAATCAAAACCAAAATGGCAAAAAATCAGTCATTGTGGATGAGTCTCTTGCCTTCCTCTGTTAGGTTCTTTACCTCCATCAAGTGAGAATAGGGATTCTTTAGGTCAAATGAGTTCTTCAAAGCCCTGCAGAGGTGCTTGTGTTTTCTCAAGACTCCAAATCACATAAAGAATCTATAACTGAGAGTCAGCAGGCCTCAAATTAGAGAAGGAGAGCAGTATTAATGGCAGGCCTATTTGATCACTCCTTGTTCACAGGAAGGGTGTCCATGTCACCCTGACTTTAGGCAAATGAGGGGCAAGCGACATTATTTTGGACACTCTCTTGGGATGTATCCCGTATGGTAACCTCCAGCCAGAGGTTATGATGAATGTCTATATTTAAGAAGATGAGGACCATGTGGTGTATTTTGGTTTTAATTGTGGTCATTCGTGTTGCGGTTGGAAGAGATGACTGGATCCACCTGGGCTTGAACTCTGGTGTCATTCCCTTAGAGACTGAGTTCTGGAACACATATCAAAGAAGAATTGCCATAAATTGTGTTGGGATTTTAAGAGGCCACGCATGAGAGTCACCCTTGGAAACTGAGATCTATGCCCATGGTGGCTTTCCACAGAGCACTGGGAATCTCAGACAGGATTTCTCATGATTTTATTCTGAAAGACTTGGCAGCCATATTTGATAGTCAAAACACACATGGACCTCAATTGTAGATCTCAATGGGCCTGGCTTCATGTGACATTTCGGCCACTCTTTGGGAAGCCTTGCCTGTGAGAGTTCTCCAGAGCTTTCATTGAAATGAGCTTCCTCAACATTGAATGATTCCTGAATAAATTGAAACAAACCGTGCCTCCGACTTCATCTTTGAAAATTGGCTAAATATATACCATGAAATTTTTGAAATTCCAATGACCAGGTGGCACTGAAGAACCTTTGGATGTCCTGTTGCTGATCATGAGTGTACCAGACAGTGCCTTGATTAACTGGTTTTCATGAATATGGTGTAGAACAGAGATGCCAGTAATTTGGACCCTGCAGAATAGTGGGCCTAGAGCAGAGGTGATTAAGTGTGTGATAAAACATCTGTGGTGGGGTCATGTAGATCTGCCATTGTCTTCCAAATGGCTTGTGACTGACATGGAGCAGCCAGCAGAACCTTGTATGTAAACACATCTGGTTATATGGAGAGGTTTCAGGGAAATGTTCAGAATCAGGTTGCTATGGTCACGGAGGCAACCTATGTGGTATACAAGCCCTGTTGGTGCATTCTCCTGCAGACCCTGACCCACCACATGTGACAGAACTCCCTCCAGCACTGTGGTCAAGTTTAACTCCTGGTATTTCATGAAGCAAATACAAAACTCCGAGTGCAGCAGAAAACATTATAAAAAGTGGAGGATGATGAAATGGCTTCACAGTCCACATGGGGAGACACTTAGCCCCCAGTGGCCATAGTTTACCTACAAAGAGATAACTCAGAACTGCTGCTTCATGTTCATTGGAAATTTATACACCATGTCCTCGTGGTCACAGAGATGCATAAACAGCTTTGATGGTCTCACTAGAAAGGAAGCTAAAGCTCCTGAAAACCACATATATTTCAACTGTCCATCCGAGAGGCAGTTTCTCCAGAAGTCTTTAGGCTGGCAAATCTTCATGTTTGTGGAGTTTTTACATAGTCCCTTACTTTTGGAAACTCCTCTACCATCTCCAAGGTTGTGAAATCTGGAGCAGTTTTCATTTCAGATATGAATTCAAAGATTTTCTAACCCTTTTCCTCTAATTGTGTCTTACTTGGGGTGAAGGTAATGTCAAGTTATTGTTCTGAATGAGAGTGGGAAAATTTTTGTGTAACACTAATTTGCATAGACATTGATCCATTTTCCAATTTTCCATTCAAAATACTGAATCCCTGACAGTAACTCATATCCTACTATACTCTGACTACTAATCCTAATATGATAAAGAATAATACCAAAACAGAATGAAAATACAAGCAGTTCAGAGGAGGCATGGTGTACAGTTGGACTTCCCTTTTGCATGATTAAGTGTAGGTGTTATAAATCTACTCAATTTTTAATTGAAATAGTTCTCCATGTGTTTTTAAAGTTCACAAATATGTGAATTCCTGTCTCCCTTTCTCTGTAGCCTACTCAGCACATGTATTTTTATATGCACATATAGAATCCTACCTGGTATCACACGTACATTTTTATGAGTTGGCTGAATTGGCAGATACAAATTGTGAGAAGACATCACTACTCCTCAATGGTTTTGGAACTGAAAATTCAAACTATGTGTGAGCTTCCTAGTAGAACAATATTATACATAAATCTATGTTCAGTATAATAAATATTTTTACATCTGTGGATGATGTATATTATATGATGAATTACGATTGGCATATGTATTGATACTTTTTAATGTATATTTGTGTTTATTTAAAATATATATATATATATATATATATATATATATATATATATATATATATATATATAAACACTCCAGATTTCTCAAAATATGAAACTCCGTAAATTCATCCATGTTCATGTATGTGTATTTATAATCAACTTTGCGCAAGATTATTCTCAGAAATATTCATCCACCTGAAATACATATTTGTTTTGCAGTACTGAAAACTAACTTCAATCAATGGTGTTTACAAATCCTAATATTTCTACAGTAACTGAACCAGTTTAACATCAATGCAAGTAGATTCCTATGGGACATAATGTCTATATTGACGTTCATTTTAATCCAACACTGGTACATTACTATTTCTTCAGTTTTTGCAAATCATAGGATATATATTTCATCCACAAGTTTACAAATTTATAGGAATTTGTTTCACTTTCAAACACTTCTTGCTTCAGAACACATGTATTCCTCCATGTTACTTGACTGGTCTTTTCATGAGACTTCTTTCCAAATACATTATTTTCTATTTCCATAATCAATTTCGAAGCTAAACTCACACACTCTTCATGATGAACCAAAACATTAATTTTAACATTAGATGTATAACTGGTTGTATTGAATAATTGTATATCAATATAAGATTTCCTCTATATGTTCAAAATTCAATTCAATCCATTATTTAATGTTGGAACCACTTATGTTTTTTATTCACAGTATTGTCTATTAATGCTTTATCTCTATATTCATAGATACAGTGTACTCCTCTTTGTCCCCCCAATACTAATTTACACGTCTTCAAAATATTGCTCCCAGAAATGGTCGAAGAAATATTCATTTCACCTTATCTATATATAGATTTTATCACAGTAATATTCTGGACACAAAAAGCGAAGGTCCCACTCATTATTGTATCAAAGCCTAAATGCCAAGGGAGCATGGATTACTAAAAACAACCATGTCCAGGTTGCCTAATGCTCTCAAATGTAAATCCTATTGGTGACTACATATTTTTTTCTTCTTAAGATTATATATTCAACCTCAACCATCTTGAAAATGTCTAATCCTATAACTCACTTCATACTTTGCCTGATTTTGTAATGTCTTTATTGATACCTGCTTTCCTACATATTTTCCCCAGTTCATCATTGTGACTGACACTTCACATATGCTGACATTTACATTCACTCTCTACCCGAAACCCTGTTGCTAAAGAACTTTTGGTCCAAATCCTATACTCACTCTTCTTTCTAAACCTACTGACAATCTTCCTAATGCTATTGACTATAGTTTTTTGACTAGATGTTCTCTTCGACAATCAATCATCCAAGGTATAAGGTCCTATGCCATTGTATATCAATTTATCTGAGACACATGTGCAGAACATAATTCAAACCTAAGTTTCCGATTCAAGGGCCCAAATTCCTTCTGGCGTCAAATCTTACCTAAATTTCTGTTTTCATACTTATATTTCACCTATATATTCTTGTAAATATCACAGGTTGCCAATACCATTATTCATCCGGCAGAAAGATTCATAACGCACATTGAACATGTTATTAACCCTAAACATACATTTTTTCCTCAATCTAACTTTACAAAAAAGGAGGGACAGAGTTGGTCTTACAATACAGGAATGTAGGGGATCTTCCACCTGCTGAGAACATCAAAGGTATATGCAGAAATGATCCCTGGAGAAGATGTAGGAAGCTATGAAGGACCTCTGAGAGCAAAAGACATCTTCCATGGCAAACAATCTGGTCAGGATGAAGGGATGTGTCTGAATCAGCCTCTACCTTCTTAATGTAGAGAAGATGGACCAAACCATGCCTGTGTGGAGAGCTGTTCCCAGGTACATATGGTTGGTATACCATTCTAACTGTGAAAGTGTGACAGGAAGTACGGACAGCCTCTATCTCATGGGACCCTTAGAAGTAACTGTTAGGACAAAGTGGTTGCCAAGTCAGTGACCTCATTCAGTTCCTGAAAGAAATGACCTCACCTCACTTCCTTGGTGATGGAACTCTCTGAACGTTTGATCCAGGAAGACAGGCACCAAGAGCCCGTCGCAGTCCCAGTCCCAGTGGTCTCACTTGTTTCGATTAACCAAGGACAGAGTCAGTCTTTCTTAGTACGTACTGATGTGACGATGGCCAAATGACAGGAAAGCTCTGAAGAGGGGCTTTTCCTGGGAAAGCAGGTAGTGGCTCACCCATGGCACCTAACAACTTCAAAGTGTTGGCCAAGGAGACCAGATCTGATACAGGACAGACCATTTTGGGGGAACATAGTATGGCCCACCATTCCGAGGACACTCTGGATAGTCACAGACTTACTTGGGCAAAAGAGGTGCCTTTGAGTGTGTGTGTGGGGGTTTGTGGTTTTGTCTCATGTTCTGAGAATAGGTAGGAAAGGCTCTTTGTTTGGATTGGTGTGGACTGTTTCTAGTAAGTCGTTTGACAAGGCGAATGCTTCTATGTCGTTTATCCCACTCTGTTCATGGTTGTAGACATTAGAAAAGAGAATGCATCAATGGATGTGTCCTGTCTAGTAGAAAGCTTCCAAGCATTTATCCTGCCCAATTTATAAATGGACTGCAGCTTGTCTTATCGAAGGGCAACACCTGCTCTCTTACTAAGTTCCTGTTTTCTTCCTGAATTCTGGAAACTCTCCAGAATAGCCTCATGGTTTTGTGTCCAAGATATGTACCACCACCAAGCTCTGTGATATGGTGATGTACTGAATAGCTGAAGGGAATGGCGAGCATCTCAGAAAACTCAGATATTAGTGGGACCAGGAAAGTCTCAGTGGAGAAACCCTTCTTTGGGCCTTTTGCTTACCTATTGTTCTGTTGCCCTGAATTTCAGGAAGGTCTTTACCTCAACACCAATTTGTAAAGCCTGAAGAAAACAGTTTTCAAATGGAAATGAATGGGCATCACCTGTGGTTTTTTGCTTAATTGCTTTGGAAATGGATGTTTCTGAAACAGCCTCTTGGTCCTGTGTGAGGCTGTGTTTACATTCTCAGCACCTTATACATCCCACGTGTTCATCCAAAACCAAAATGGCCAAAAGAGCAGTCCTTTTGGATGAAGTCTCTCGCCTTCCTCTCTTAGGTTCCTAACTCTATCAAGTGAGAATAGGGTGCCTTTGTGTCAAATGCGTTCTTCAAAGCCCTACAGAGGCTAGCCCATAGGTGATTCGGTTTTCTAATGATTCCAATTCACATGAAGAATCTAAACCCCACAGTCAGTAGTCCTCAAATTGGAGAAGCAGAGCAGTATTAAAGGCAGGCCTATTTGATCAGTCGTGGTTCACAGGAAGGTGTTCAGGCCACCCCAACTTTAAGCAAATGAGGGGCAAGGGAGCTTATTTTGGACACTGTCTTGGGCTGTGCCCCTCATGGAAACCTCCAGCCAGAGGTTAAACTGAGTTTCTATATGGAAGAAGATGCTGGCCATGTGGAAGTATTCTGGGTTTAATTGTGGTTATTTGTGTGGTTGTTGGAAAATATGACAGGCTCAACCTGGGCTTGAACTTTGGTGTGATTCCCCTTAGAGACTGAGTTCTGGAACTGATCTCAGAGAAGTATTGCCATGAGTTTTGTTGGGATTTTAGGAGGCCATGCATGAGAGTCACGCTTGGAAACTGAGATCTGTGGCCAGGATGGCTTTCCACAGAGCACAGGGAATCTCAGCCAGGATATCACATGATTTTATTCTGAAAGAATTAGCAGCCATAGTTGAGAGTCAAAACACGCATGAATTATACATTGTAGACCTCAATGGGCCTGGCTTCATGTGACCTTTTGGCAACTCTTTGAGACGCCTTGCCTGTGAGAGTCCTTGAGAGCTTTCATTGTAATGAGCTTCCTCACCATTTAATGGTTACTGAATTAAACGAAACCCTCAGTGCCTCCAACTTCATCCTTGAAAAATGGGCTCGATAAATACCATGATGTTTTTGAAATTCCCATGACCAGGTGGCAATGGAAAACTATTGGAGAACCTGTTGCTGATCATGAGTGTACCAGACAGTGGCTTGATTGACTGGGTTTCACAAAAATGGTGTAGAACAGAGATGCCAGTAAATTGGAGCCTGCTGAGTAGTGGGCCTACAGCAAAAGTGGGTAGGTGTGAGATAAATCATCTGTGGTGGTTTCATGTGGATTGGCCATTGGCTTTCAAATGGCTTGTGACTGACATGGTGCAGCTAGCAGACCCTTATATGTAAAGACATCTTGTTATATGGATAGGTTTTTGGGCAATGTTCAGAATCAGGTTGATATGGTCAAGGGGGCAAGCTATGTTGGACATAAGCCTGGTTGGTGCATTTTCCTACAGACCCTGTCCCACCACACGTGACAGAACTCTCTCCAGCACTGTGTCCCAGTTGAACTCCTTGTATTTCATGAAGCAAATACCAAACTCCCAGTGCAGCAGCAAGAAACACCACGAAAAGTAGAGTATGACCAAATGGCTTCACAGTTCACAAGAAGAGACACTGATGCCCTAGTTGCCACAGTTTACCTACTAAGTGAGAATTCAGCACTGCTGCCTCATTTTCATTGGAAAATAAGATACCATGTCCTCCAGGTGACATAGATGCTGACCCAGTTTTGATGCTCTCACTACATAGGAAGCTAAAGCTACTGACAACAACATACTTTTCAAGTGTCCAAACTCAGAGGCAGTTTCTCAAGAAGTCTTTTGGCCTGCAGAGATCCATGTTTGTGGAGTGTTACCTTGTCTTTTACTTTTGGAAACTCCTCTACCACCTCCAAGGTGGTGAACTCCTGAGCATATTCCATTCCGAGTATGTATTCACAGATTTTCTAACTCTTCTCCTCTAATTGTGCATTTCTTTGGGCGAGGGTAATATCAAGGGATTGTTCTTAATGTGAGTGGGAAGATTTTTTTGTAGCACATATTTGCAAACACATTGTGTTTACTTTCCTATTTTTTATTCGAAATACTGAAACTCTGACACTAACCCATACCCTACTAGATTCTGACTACTAATCCTTATATGATGGAGAATAGTAACCCAAAAAATACAAATACCAGCAGTTCAGAGAAGGCATGGTATGTAGTTGAACATCCCTTTTGCATAATATAGTGTAGGAGTTATAAATATAGCCAGTGTTTATTGAAATAGTTCTCCATGTGTTTTTAAAATTAACAAATATGTGAATTTCTCTCTCCCTTTTTCTGTAGCCTATTAAGCACATGTATTTTTATTTGCACATTTAGAATCCTACCTGGAATCACATGTACATTCTTTTGAGGTGGCTGACATGGCAGATAAAAATGGTGAGAAGAGATCACTCTTCCTACACGTTGTTGGAACTGAAAATTCAACCTATGGGTGAGCTTCCTAGTTGAACAACATTATACATAAATCCATTTTCAGTAAAATGTATTTTTTTGGATATGTGGATGTTATATATTTCATGATGAATTTCGATTGGCATATATATTGGTACTTTTTAATGTCTGTGTGTGTGTGTGTGTTTGTGTGTGTGTGTGTATATATATATATATATATATATATATATATATATATATATATACATATATATATACACTCTCCAAATTTTTCAAAATATGAAATATATGTGTCTTATTATACACTTCCTAAAATAATTCATTTTCATGTATGAGGATTTATAATCAACTTTTCACAAGATTATTCTCAGAAATATTCATCCACCTGAAATACATATTTGTTTCCTAATACTGAAAACTAACTTCAGTAAATGGTGCATACAAATCATAATATTTCGACATTGCAAGATGGCCACGAATAGAGAGCATCACACCCAGTGTACCGCGCCACTGCGCAGGTGACTAACGACTTAGACCTAAAAAAAAAAAACTATCTTGTTAGGAACTTACAGCAAAATGGGGGTGCACTGAAACCTAGAGGAAGGATTTCTAGCACTATGGTCTGGTAATTGAGTCTCAAACACGAGCCAACTGTGCCACCCGAGATCCAGTCTGACTGATCTGCATTGCCCACCCAGTGGCTACAGACGGCGCGCCACCACCAAGATGCGACCAATAAGCAGGAAGAAACTTTGATGCACATTCTGTAGAATCCTGCCGGTAGAGCCCCCACTGAGGCCTTAGCTGAGTTCAGGATTTCAGATGGGGAAGGAAGCGGTACAGTTATAATTCCCACAATGGTAACTCCTCCAAGGAAACCAACGGCCACCATCTTGGAGAGCTGAAGTAACCACAGCCACTCTCCTACAGATTGCAACAATAAAACAGGTGTGTGTTATCAGCTCATCTCCCATACTTCGGGGAATTCGCATAAAATCTCTCATAGGCTTTCTGGGGGAGAGATTATCAGAGCGAGCCTGCATAAAGATGGGGGAGAACTAGAGGCACCTGACTTTCATATCCCCCTCCCATCAGCGGTGAAAAAAAACCTGTCTAGGCAGCACTGGGGGAGGGGCAAGCAGAAAAAAAATCAAAACAATAGAGTGCTGGGGTTCCCAATTGCCAACTGTGCAACTAGAGTTCCAGGGTGATTAAATCATGCGGCCAGGCCCACTGTTACAGATGGCGGGGCACCACCGAGAAGCAACCTGCAAGCAGGGAGAAATGTTGCTGCGGATTCTGTGGAATCCTGCCTGCTGAGCTCCCACTGATCCCCGGGCTGAGTTTGGGAATTAAGACAGGGAAAAAAGTGGTACAGTTCTATCTCCCACAAAAAAAACTACACCAAGGAAACCAGCGGCCACCATCTTTGAGAGCTGAAGTAACCACCGCCCCTCTCCAATAGATTTCAACAATAAAACAGGTGTGTGTTACTCAGCTCATCTCTCATACAGTGGGGAATTCGCATAAAATCTCTCCTAGGCTTTCCAGGGAGGGATTATCAAAGAAAGCCTGCATAAAAATGCGAGGAAAACTAGAGACACATGACTTTCAACTCCCCCTCCCATCAGTGGCAAAAACGAAACGTGTCTAGCCATTGCTGGGGGAGGGGCAAGCAGAAAAAATCAAAACAATAGATTGTCTGGGTTCCCAATAGACACCCTCAACACCCAACAAACGGCAGGCCCATAGTACAGTTTCAACTGCCGAGAGGCATCACTCAGGGGAATCTGGTCTTGAAAAAGAAACCAGGACTAGCAGGAGAATTCAAAGGACTAGAGGCCAGGCCCTTGTGACTAGGCGGCTGGAGACCGCAGGCCCGCGGGTGACATTCCACCCACTGCCTGCGTGTCTGGGCGGCTGAGGAATGCCCGCCCGCCGGCAACCGACTGTGCGACTGGGTGGCTAGAGATTGCCAACCCACTGGCGACAGCCCACCTGCCGCCCGCGTGTCTGGGCGGCTGCAGACTGCCTGCCCACTGGTGACCAACCGCGCAATTGGTCGGCGAGAGACCGCCCACACGCCAGTGACCCGGAGCTGAAACAAACCAGAGACAGTCAAGTCCCACCCCCCTATTCGGACACCTCGGCAAGAAGCCTGGGGCCCGCCAAAGAAGAGAGGTGACATCACTGGAGCTCGGGCTTCAGAATTACTTCCCAGCGGAATCCACTTTAGCAGGCATAGAGGCAGCAAGTCCAAGCAATAAAAGTATATTTTGAAAATGAATTAAACAAAGAAATTCAAATGGCAAACAACGAGCTTTACCAGGAGATAGAGATCTTAAAAAGAAATATCAAACAGTAATTCTAGAAATGCAGGAAACTATCAACCAAATTAAAAACTCAAACGAGAATATTACAAATAGACTACATCAAGTAGAATTCAGAACATCAGATAGTGAAGACAAAGTTTATCAACTTGAAAAGAATATAGTCAACACAGAAAAGATGCTTAAATCCAATGAGCAATCTATTTAAGAAATATGGGATGTCATTAAAAAAAAATTGAGAGTCATCGGGATAGAAGAAGGCATAGATATTCAAACCAAAGGAATGGACAACATATTAAATGAAATAATTCTAGAAAACTTCCCAGAGATGAACGATGGATTTGATTGCCAAATCCTGAAAGCCTACAGGACCCCAAACATTCAAAACCAAAATAGACCAACTCCAAGACATATAACGATGAGGATAGCCAACATACAGAACAAGGAGAAAATATTTAAAGCTATAAGAGAAAGAACGCAGATTACATTCAGGGGTAAACCAATTAGGTTAATAACTGATTTTTCATCACATACCTTGAAAGTCAGAAGATCCTGGAACAATGTATTTCAAATGCTGAAAAATAATGAATTCCAACCAAGAATACTGTATACAGCAAAATTAAGCTTCAGATTTGACAATGAAATTAAAGTCTTTCACGATAAACAAAAGCTAAAACAATTTTCATCCAGAAAACCAGCACTGCAAAGCATTTTGTGCAAAATACTAAAAGAAGAGGAGTTGAAAAATAGTGCCCAAAACTAACAGCGGGAAGTATCTCAGTAAATGGGGAGGAAAGTAAATAAAAAAGTAAAAACTATCCAAACTAAAATATAATAAATAAATAAACATGAGTGGAAGTACAAATCATATTTCAATTGTAACCTTAAATGGTAATGGCCTAAACTCACCAATCAAGAGACATGTGCTAGAAACCTGGATAAAAAAAAAAAAAAAAAACAAATCCAATAATATTCTGCCTTCAGGAGACTCGTATGATAGGAAAAGACATACACAGGCTGAAGGTAAAAGGTTGGGAAAAATCACAACACTCACATGGCCCTATGAAGCAAGAAGGATTTGCCATACTCATATGAAATAAAATCAACTTCAAACCTAAGTTAATCAAAAGGGATAAAGAATGACACTATATTCTGTTAAAAGGAATCATCCACCAACAAGAAAAAACAATTATCAATTTGTATGCACCAAGCAATGGAGGTGCAACGTTCATTAAACAAACTCTCCTCAAGTTCAAGAGTCAAATAGACTACAATACAATAATTATGGGTGACTTCAACACACCGCTCTAGCCATTAGACAGATCCTCTAGACAAAAACTGAATAAAGAAACTATAGAATTCAACAGCACAATCAATAACCTAGACTTAACCGACATATATATAATATATCAACCATCATCAAGTGGATACATGTTCTTCTCAGCAGCACATGGATCCTACTCAAAGATACACAATATATTATGCCATAGGGCAATTATTAGTAAATATAAAGGCATGGAGATAATACCATGCACCATATCTGATCATAATGGAATGAAACTGGAAATCAATGATAAGAGAAGGAAGGAAAAATTCTACATCACATGGAAAATGAACAACATGCTACTGAATGATCAATGGGTTACAGAAGACATAAAGAAGGAGATAAAAAAATTCTTTGAGACAAATGACAATACAGACACAACATACCAGAATCTATGGGACACAATGAAAGCAGTTTAAAGAGGGAAATTCATTTCTTGGAGTTCTTTCTTCAAAAAAAGAAAAAAAAAAAAACAACAAATAAATGAACTCAAACTACACCTCAAAAACCTAGAAAAGGAACAGCAAAACAACAGCAAATGTAGTAGAAGACAAGAAACAATTAAATTTAGAGCTGAAATCAACAAAATTGAAACAAAAAAAATATTGAAAAAATTGAAAAAATGAAAAGTTGGTTCTTTTAAAAAATAAATAAGATCGACAGGCCCGTGGCCATGCTAATGAAGAGAAGAAGAGAGAGAATTGAAATTACTAACATATGGGATGAAAAAGGCAATATCACAACAGACACTACAGAAATACAGAAGATAATTAGAAAGTATTTTGAAACACTATATTCCAATAAAATAGAAGATTGTGAAGATATCGATAAATTTCTTAAGTCATACGATCTGCCCAGATTGAGTCAGGAAGACACACACAATTTAAACAGGCCAATAACAAAGGAAGAAATAGAAGAAGCAATCAAAAACTACCAACCAAAAAAAGCCCTGGACCGGATGGGTAAACAGCGGATTTCTACTAAACCTTCAAAGATGAATTAATACCAATATTTTTCAAGCTATTTCAAGAAATAGAAAAAGAAGGAGCTCATCCAAATTCATTCTATGAGACCAACATCACCCTGATCCCGAAACCAGACAAAGACACTTTAAAGAAAGAATAGTACAGACCAATATCTCTAATGAACTTGGATGCAAAAATTCTCAATAAAATCCGGGTGAATCGAATACAAAAGCATATCAAAAAAATTGTGCACCATCATCAAGTAGGATTCATCCCTGTGATGCAAGGATGGTTCAATATACGGAAATCAAAAAATGCCTTTCACCACATCAATAGACTTAAAGACAAGAACCATATGATCATCTCAATAGATGCAGAAAAAGCATTTGACAAAGTTCTGCATCATTTTATGTTCAAAACACTATAAAAACTAGGGATAACAGGAACTTACCTCAACATTGTAAAAGCTATATATGCTAACCCTCAGGCTAGCATCATCCTAAATGGAGAAAAACTGAAGGCATTCCCTCTAAAATCTGAAACAAGACAGGGATGCCCTCCATCACCACTTCTATTCAATTTAGTTCTTGAAATACTAGCCAGAGCAATTAAACAGACAAATAAAATGAAAGGCATAAAAATTGGAAAAGAATAATTTAAAGTATTGCTATTTGCAGATGACACGATAATATATTTAACAGACACAAAAGTGTCTACAAAAAAATGCCTAGAGTTAATAAATGAATTCAGCAAAGTGGCAGGATATAAAATCAGCACGCATAAATCAAAGGCATTCCTGTATAACAGGAACAAAACTTCTGAAATGGAAATGAGGAAAACCACTCTATTCACAATATCCTCAAATAAAATAAGATACTTGGGAATCAACCTAACAAAAGAGGTGAAAAATTTATATAATGAAAACTACAGAACTCTAAAGAGAGAGATAGAAGAAGATCTCAGAAGATGGAAACATGTACCCTGTTCATGGATAGGCAGAACTAACATCATCAAAATAGCGATATTACCCAAAGTTCTCTACAGGTTTAAAGCAATGCCAATCAAAATCCCAATGGCACTTCTTGTAGAAATAGATAAATCAATCATGAAATTCATATGGAAAAACAAAAGACCAAGAATAGCAAAAGAAACTCTAAGCAGGAAGTGTGAATCTGGAGGTATAGCGATACCAGAGTTCAAACTCTACTACAAAGCAATAGTAACAAAAACAGCGTGATACTGTTACCGAAAAAGGCAGGTGGACCAATGGTACAGAATAGAGGACACAGAAACCAATCCACAAAATTACAACTTTCTTATATTTAATAAAGGGGCTAAAAGTATGCAATGGAGGAAGGATAGCATCTTCAACAAATGGTGCACGGAAAATTGGAAATCCATATGCAACAAAATGAAACTGAATCCGTTTCTCTCGCCATGCACAAAATTTAACTCAAAATGGATCAAGGAGCTAGATATAAAATCAGAGACACTGCGTTTCATAGAAGAAAAAGTTGGCTACGATCTACATACTGTGGGTTCGGGCTCCAAATTCCTTAATAGGACGCCCATAGCCCAAGAGTTATTAACAAGAATAAAAAAAAATGAGACTTACTTACACTAAAAAGTTTTTTTTCTCTGCAAGAGAAACAATAAGAGAGGTAAATAGAGAGCCTACATCCTGGGAACAAATTTTTACCCCTCACACTTCAGATAGAGCCCTAATATCCACAAAGAATTCAGAAAATTAAACAATAAGATAACAAATAACCTAAACAACAAATGGGCCAAGGACCTGAAAAGACACTTCACAGAGGAGGACATACAATCAATCAACAAGTGCAAGAAAAAATGCTCACCATATCTAGCAGTCAGAGAAATGCAAATCAAACCCAACCTAAGATACCATCTCACTCTAGTATGATTGGCAGCCATTATGAAGTCAAACAACAACAAGTGTTGACGAGGATGTGAGGAAAAAGGGACACTTGTACACTGCTGGTGGGACTGCAAATTGGTGAGGCCAACATGGAAAGCAGTATGGAGATTCCTGAGAAAGCTAGGAATGGATCCACCATTTGAACCAGCTATTGCCCTTCTTGGACTATTTCCTGAGGATCTTAAAAGAGTGTACTATAGGGATACTGCCACATCAATGATCATAGTGGCACAATTCACAATAGCTAGACTGTGGAACCAACCTAGATGCAATTCAATAGATGAATGGATAAAAAATGTGGCATTTATACATGATGGATTATTATGCAGCACTAAAAAATGACAAAATCATAGAATTTGCAGGGAAATGGATGGCATTAGAGCAGATTATGCTAAGAGAAGCAAGCCAATCCTTAAAAAAACAAATGCCAAATGTCTATTTTGATAAAAATAGAGCAACTAAGAATAGAACAGGAAGGAAGAGCATGAGGAAAAGATGAATATTAAACAAAGACGAGTGGGAGAAGGTGAGAGAGAAGGGAAAGCATATGGAAATGGTAGGAGACCCTCAATGTTACACAAAATTACATATAAAAGGTTGTGAGGGGAAAGTCGGGAACAAGAGTGAGAAGTGAAGGACAGCAGATGAGGAAGAGTGGAAAGATGGGAGGGGAGGGGAGGGGGGATAGTAGAGGATAGTAAAGGTAGCAGAATACAACAGTCACTAATATGACATTATGTAAAAATGTGAATGTGTAACTGATGTGATTCTGCAATTCGTATTTGGGGAAAATTGGGATTCCATAACCCATTTGAGTCAAGTGTATGAAAGATGATATATCATGAGCTTTGTAATGTTTGGAACAACCAATAAAAATAAATAAACAAAGGTTTAAAATTGAGTGGGAAGAAATCAGCTAAAAAAGGTTTGAGATGCATGCATTTTGCTAAGCAGAAAGTTTGTTTTGTGTAGTTGTAAATATCACAAATTTATTTTACCAGAAAACTGGCTTTTGAAAATGCACATAAAATGAGAATAAGGATAATCCACCTACCTTCATGAAAATTTCATATCATTTCCTATATTTTTCATGTTTCATTTTTTTCGTGAATATTTTGTCATGAACCAGGTGTAGTCTTAGGCTATTCTTCCAGAATACTACCTCATCTGCCAAGTTCGTACAATGTGTTGGATTGTTCTTTTCATCTTTTATTTAACAGTTTCTAGCTGATAATGTGTATTTTTCCTTATCTTTATTTGGACATACATACCCAACTATATCTTTGCATTTTATGTTTTACTGGGAAAGAGATTCATCAAAAGCTCTTTATTATATGTATCAACAATCAAACATTTAGAGCATGCATTTATTCTTACTTTTTCATGAAAATATCTTTGTACCATCTTTCTTATAAAGATGTAGAATTATTAATACTGTCCCTGCTGTAATAAGTAACTACTTACAAGAAGAATTAAACAATTGACTTTATATCAATTATGAATATGAAAATTAATAAAATAAGTATTTGGCAATAAATATGCAATTGATAGAAATTGAAATCACGAGAAAGCTATTTAAAATGTCAGTGCATATGGTCCTTAAATAATAGGTTGTTAAAAAAAAATTCTCTAATTCATAAGAGTTAATATGCCATATTACATCTTAATGTGATATAAAACCTTAAATGATAAGTATTGATAAATAAGAATGATACCTGTTTACTTAAATATGTTTATTTGATTTTCACTGTAAGTTGTTAATTCTGGAAGACTTGAAAATTAAGAAAGACTTGATCTATATTATTTCTAACAGGCTAATCAATGTACTTTTAAATATATATGTATATATATATATAACATATGTAATACATATGCATGAATATAGGTACATATGTATTATTAATGTATTGTAATATATCTATCAGGTGATTATAATTTTTAAATTTTCTCAAGAAAAAAGAATGACTATAAAAAACATTCTTAAATGTAAATTTTATAGCATATTACTGTTTGTAATGACATGAGAGAAAAATACATATGGAGGGAAAATGAAAAAGGAAGAGAGAGAAGGGGGAAAATGAGGAAGAAAGTGAGTAAAGAAGAGGGAGAGGAGTGTTTGATGATAAGATAAAAGTGGAGGGTCTGGGTGTGTGGCTCAGTGGTAACAGCACCACATATAAATAAATGAAATGAATGTCTATCAACAACTGAAAAAATAAAAAAAATAATAAAAAAGTAGAAATATTACCAAAATTCCAAGTTTTTATGAATGCTAAATAAAAAAAAAATTCTTACATAGCCTTATGTAATTTCTAGACTCCCCAAAATAGTCATTTACTGTTAGATTATTAGTGGTATAACTAAAAATCCATTGGTCTTTCCTCGACATTCTGTGGCATGCTAGTGCTAAAATAAATTGTATTATAACACCAAAAAATTCTTATATTTCTACAGTAACTGACCCAGTTTAACATCAATGCAAGAAGATTCCTATGGGATATAATTTTATTTTGACGTTCATTTTTATTCAACACTGGTACATTACTATTTCTCCAGTTTATGCACATCATAGGATGTATATTCCATCCACAATTTAGCAAATTTATACACATTTGTTTTACTTTCGATCACTTCTTGCTTGAGAACACATGTATTCCTCCACGTTTTTGGACTGCTCTTTTCATGAGACTTTTTTTCAAACATATTGTTTTCGATTTCCATTATCATTTTTGAAGCAAAAATCACACACCCGTCATGATAAACTATAACCCTAATATTACCATTAGATGTAAAACTGGTGGGAATAAATGATTGTATATCAATATAAGATTCCTTGTATACTTTCAGATATCAATTCATTATTAAAAGTGGAACCAGTTATATTATTTATTCACAGTATGGTCTATTCATGCATTATCTCTATATTGATAGACACAGGGTACACCTCTGTGTACCCCCAATAATAATTTGTATATCTTCAAAATATTGCTTCCAGAAATGGTGGAAGAAATACTCATGTCAACTAATCTACATATACATTTTATCACAGTAATATTCTGGACACAAAATGCAAAGGTCAAACTTATGATTGTACCAAAGCCTAAATGGAAAGTGAACATGGATTACTAAAAACATCCATGTCTTGGATGCCTAATACTCTCAAATGTCAATCCTATTGGTGAGTACATATTTGTTTCTTCCCAAGATTATATATTCAACTTCAACCATGTTGAAAATGTCTAATACTATCACTCACTTTATATTTTGCCTGATTTCCCAATGTCTCTATTGATATCTCTTTTTTCTACATATTTTCCCCAGTTCATCATAGTGACTGATTGTTCACATGTGCTGATATTTAAATTCACTCTTTATCCGAAACCCTACTGCTAAAGAACTTTTGGTCCAAATACTATACTCACTCTTTTTTCTAAACCTACCGACTATCTTCCTAATCCTACCGACTATCCCTTTTTGACTGGATGATCTCTTCGACAATCAATCATCCAAGGTACAAGGTCCTATGCCATTGTATATTGATTAATCTGAGACATCTGTGCAGAACATAATTCAAAGCTAAGTATCCCAATAAAGGGCCCAATGCCTTTCTGGTCTTCAAATCTTACCTAGATTTCTGTTTTCACAATTATATTTCACCTGTATATTCTTATAAATATTGCAGGTTCCCAATACCATTATTCATCCAGCAGAATGATTCCTAACACAAATCGAACATGTTATTAATCCTAACTATACACTGTTCCCTCAATCCAACTTTACAGAAGAGCAGGGACAGAGTTGGTCTTACAATACAGGGATGTAGGGGATCTTCCACCTGTTGACAACCTCAAAGGTACATGCAGATATGATCCCTGGAAAAGATGTAGGCAGCTATGAAAGACCTGAGCAAGCAAAAGTCATCTTCCATGGCAAACAATCCGGTCAGGTTAAAAGCATGTGTCTGAATCATACTCTCTCTTCTTAATGTAGGGAAGATTGACCAAACTAGGCCTGTGTGGAGAGCTGTTCCCAGGTGCCTATGGTTTCTATATCATTCGAACTTGTGAAAGTGTCACAGGAAGTAGGGGAATCCTCCATATTATGAGACCCTAGGAAGCAAATGTTAGGACAAAGTGGTTGTAAAAGCAGTGACTTCATTCAGTTCCTGAAGGAAGTGACTCACCTCACATCCTTGTTGATGGAACTCTACGAATTTGGGTTCCAGGAAGCCAGGCATCCAGACCCTGTCCAAGCCCCAGTCACAGTGGTCTCACTTGTTTGGATTTACCAAGGACAGAGTCAGTCTTATGTGGTACCTAGTGATGTGAGCATGGCCAAATGCCAGGAAAGTTCTGAAGAGGGTCCCTTCCGGAGAAAGAAGGTAGAGGCGCACTTCTGGCTCCTGACAACTTCACAGAGTTGACCAAGGAGACCAGATCTGAGACAGGACAGGCCATTTCTGGCGAACATAGTATGGCCCTCCAGTGAGAGGACACTCTGCATTGTTCCAGACCTACTTGGGGGAAGGAGATGCCTTTGTGGGTGTTTGAATGGGTTTGTGTTTTTTTCTCATGTTCTGAGAATAGTTAGGAAAGGGGGTTTGTTTGGTTTGGAGTGGACTGTTTCTAGATAGTCCTTTGACAAGGTGAGTGTTTCTATGTCTGTGTATCCAACTGTGTCTATGGTTGTAGACATTAGAAAAGAGAATGCCTCAATGGGTGTGTCCTGTCAAGGAGAAAACTTCCAAGAATTCATCCTGCCCAATTTATAAATGGACTGTGGCTTACCTTATCAATGGGCAACACCTACTATTTTCTTACATTCCTGTATTCTTCCTGAATTCTGGCCACTCTCCAGAATAGGCTCATGGTTTTGTGTACAAGATATGTACCACTTCCAACTCTGTGACATGGCCATGTACTGGATAGCTGAAGGGAATGGCAAGCATCTCAGAAAACTCTGATATCAGTATGACCAGTAAAGTCTCAGTGGAGAAACCCTGCTTTGGGCCTTTTGATTATCTATTGTTATGTTGCCCTGAATATCAGGAACGTCTTTTCCTCAGTCTACTCCTTCCGGAAGCCTGAAGAAAACAGTTTTCACGTGGAAATGAATGGGCATTACCTTTGTGTTTTACAATAAAACCCTCACAGAGATTAGGCTCTCATTAACTTAAAAATACTTTTAAATTGTATCTAAGTGTAAAAAGTAACATGTAACTGTACATATCTTTTTGATAACAAGTCCAATAAGACCTTAAACCTTTTTAATTATTTAATCATATAGACTCTCTCATCCACACATTTTCCCTCTATTAAATCTATATCTAGAACCTTTTAATTTCTCTTTTCCATCTGTGAACCTCTTTCTGTTCACATTTTGAAACAATACTTGTAAATTTCTGAATTCATGCAGATTATTTTATAGACATCAACATTTTATTAGGGCCCTTTTGAACACCTAGAAAACTTATAGGCCTAATTTTAAAGACATTTTTAATTTTATCTGTTTACCCAATTTGAATTGAACCATTTGAACCACGTGAATCAAAGATATTTGGATCCATTTTTAAATTTTTCATAAGCGCTCCTCATCTGTCAATTGTCATGTCACTGCATGTATATGGGCATACATACATATAGACATACCAACATACAACATGTAACACAAGTGTAACACATAACACAATAGTGAAGGCCTGGTAGCTCTTTCAGATGAAATCTCCATTGCAATGTTTAAAAACTCCACAGTTGTGCAAAAATAGAACTGATCACAAAACATTAACCCGTCTGCAGAATCAAGATCATGAGCTCAAAAAAAAAAAAAAATTACAGAATCTAAGAAAAACCTAGAGTCCCAAAAAAGATGACTGGCCAGTAATTAGTAAATACCATACAATGTACTTTTTGGTTGGGTCTAGTTTGAGTTCAGGTAAAAAGACACTTTTCCTCTTTTTTGTCTGTCTCCCGCTGAGTGCTGCATTCTTCCTTTATTTGCATATCATCTTAAGTCCTGGCTGAGGTCTGGAAAAAAGAAAGACTGGAATTCTGAGCAGAAACCTCATGCCTAAAGCATTTTAGCTATAAGTCATAATTTCCAGGTTTGAATGTTGAAAATTATGATGCAAGTTTAAGATGTAATTCTCAAAATTTTATATCTTTAGATTTTTCTACACTAGAAAATCTTGCTCACACAAAACTGAAAATATGATCATTTTTTGATAATATTAAAGCCACCATCAGAAGAAGTTTCTATAGTTTCATTAAGCCACTTTCTTTGTTATAAAGTTTCTAAAGTAGTATTAAGTTACATTAAATTGGCTGAAAATTTTTTAAAAACAACCACAGACTACCATGTGTATTCGAAATTAACCTTTAAAAATTTCCAAGACTATTGCTAATTAATGTTATTTCACTAAGACAGACCAACGTTTTAATTTAGCACCTTTTTAAAAAAATCTTCCACACTGACGGGAACAGATACCATATCATAATTTATTATCTTTGCCCAAGATAATGCACTGGTATATCTAGTGAAATTTTCTCTGGCTACCTAGTTCAAAATTAAATCTCTTTAATTTTTTCATCGTAAGTATTTACATTTTCTAGCATGAACTATCTGAAATCAAACTAAACAATTGTTTAAACCCAACTTTTAACTGTAAGTTAGTGCAATGCTTTAGAAACACATTTTGAAACCAGATTGTTACAATAAAAAAAAAACCATTCTTAGATACACATTAAGCCAAGATCATCCCCATAAAACAATATGTAATATCAACATATTACTGCATTCATTGTCCCTTTTGTTAAGTAAACAGAGGTGGAGTAATCTTTAAAGTGCAGGTAAGGAATAAGGGATTTTCCCACAGAAAAATGGCTCTGGCAGCTGCTGGGAGTCCCTTAGCCTCACTTTTTACTTACAGGATTAGTTCCTCTGGTTTTGTTTGACCCTAGGCAAAAAGCATTTTCTATATCTCCCAACTTTTCAGTAGTCAGCTCCCAAAAAGTTCATCCTCTGCTTGCAGATGTTTTGAGTACTAGGCTTCCCCAAGAGGGCAGAGTGGGGACTTTATTAAAGTCCAATCTGGGGTGTCAAAATTTATGACTGAAGGTTTTGTTCCCATCCCCAAAGCCAATTAATGACAATTTATTAATGAGGACAGGGTTTTGAGAAAAGTTTAAGGGAGATAAAAAAGTTTTTAGACCCCAGGAAATTCCCTCTGCAGTGAGCGTACTCAAGCCAACTACGGGAAGAAAAGAAAACACTGCTTCGCTAATCTTGCTTACCAAAGGGGAATAAAGTTTATCAAAGTTCTTTAAAACACAGCTAAGAGAAGTGTAAAAGGTGAGAACAGAAAATCTGGCGGTTCTATTGACTTTTGATCCCTCACAGGAGAAGCATTAGATTAAAATTTAGCTAAAGTTTCTTCCACACATCTAAGGCAGGTTGGAACTCAAGACTCTGCATCGGTCCAAACAATGCCATCACATTTAACAGATACACAGACAAAAAGACACACGAAGACCATCATGCAGCTCCCGTTTGTTCACAACACCAAGATCTACAATCTTGTGACTCAGGGAGAATGGAGGGAAGAGGGGGAGGAGCAGAAGTTTTGAGTGATAGGATTGTGGGCAAAGGGGACAAGGAAAGGCTTCAGGGACAGAGGCATGGAATGGCTTTGTCCCATAATGAGAGTTACTCAAACAGAGACAAGGACAACACAAACGTGACACAAACACGGACACACAGTTAACGTTTAACACGAATTCATAAGTAAAGATTAGAACCTAGTAACTGGAAAACCTTATAGGTAAGACCACTAAGACAGACAGTGAATTCAACCTGAGAGAAAAAAGTAGCCAGCAAGACCTGACGGGTTGGCAGCAGAGTAGGCTAATGAGGGGACATCTGTCCCTCCCCGAATCCTCCAAGACGTCCCTTGCAAGGAGGTGGCCTGTGGCTTCAGGACATGTCTGTCCACCACCACCAGGGGGAACTTATGCTCACTGCTGGTAGCCACTCTGTCAACCCAAACCGAAAACCAAAAATCCAAACCTGAACAAAAAGCTCTGAGCGATCACAAGGAAAAAAGGAAAGAGGCGCCTTACTTTCCCCCAGAGGGGTCCGTTGGGGTCTTCTTGTTCGGCGCTGCGCGATTCTCGGCCAACGCATCAAATGTAACGGTCCGGCGAACACCGGAGGATGAGACCACCAAGAGACCACGCATGGCTCATGCAACAGCAAACGGGGTTTATTGAGGATCCAATCCAGCATGCTGGGGCTCCGGGCTCACTCAAGAAGGGAGAGCAGCCCAAAGCCCTGAGCATAGGTTGAGCAGTGCTTAAGTACACTTTTTGGGGAGGGCGGGACTTTACATACATCACAGTCTCCTTTAACAAATCATCATACACCACGGGAAAATCAAACAACAATTCCTAAATATGATTAGTTCATTCACTGGCGGGAACAGGTCCGGCGGGGAGGATAGGTCAGTTCTAAACTGGGGTACACATTCAAACTGATTGGTTTAGGCTCTGCGATGCCTATGTGCAAGGCCACACAGGGTCCTAGGCTATTAAACAACCAGTCAGGGGGAATATTTACTGGGCAGTCTGGGAATTGTCCTACAAGCTACAGGAATTTCAGGTTTTGTGTGTAGCATAGGAACTTAAAAATATACCTGGTCCTTTACATTTTAACTCAGGCCTTGCAGCTTAGAAATTTTACAACACCCGGTCTTTTACACTTTAACTTTTACACTTTAACTTCAATTTCTTTTACCCTTACATTCCCACTCCTTTTTCTGACTACTTTTAGTCATAAAAATAATGAATCACAATTATTGAAGGGTTTCACCTTTCATGAGTTGTTTTGTGTTCTCTGGAATCGTTTTCTGCATGGCCTCCATTTTAGATTTTACTCGGTATTAGACCCTGATTTATCTAACTACACTAACTACCTAACTTTAAATCTGGCTTCATTCCCCCCTCTAATTTGGGAACTCCTTACTGCTGTAAGGAAGGGGGGTGAAGAGGATCTTTCTGGCTTCTTTAGGCTGAAAAGGGATCATGTGGGGCAAGCAGTTTGGAGTCCCCCTTTAAAATCAGGTTTATCGAGTGGTCCATGATAAAAAGTGTGATTGAGAAGTAATAGGCTGAGTGATGGGTGGTCTATAAGAGAAACAAGAATTCATTAGTTTGCGAATCCGATTGATTCAGCAATAAATGCCATAGCACAGGAATATGCCAATGAGTATGATGGCAAAGCAAAGACTATCAATGTTTTTTGTCAGGAAGTACCAAGAACCAGGTGCTAAGATATTCTTTCCATGACAATGTTGCTAAGGACATGGCTTCTATTTGAGCATGTAAATTTTTAAGGATATTTGTCACCTTGCCATTAATGTCAGGAATGTAAACACAACAATTAACATTTAGGTTTACAGATGTCCTTTCCCTTAAGATATAGTCTAATAATTGAATGCCATATGATCTTGTAAATTTTTTTTTACTAGTATGACCTGTGTCTAATACAGAAACGTTTAATTCTGTTACTTAGGGCTGGATAACCATACTAGCAAACACCAAGCCTACCTGTGTAGGTTAGGAATATCTGTAGGCCTTAAACTAAAAACTACTCAGGCAGTTCCATTTAATAGTTATCAGGCGTTCCTGTCTGAGAATCTCTTTTGTAGCCTCCAGTTTACTTATTTATGGAAATTACATTTAACTATTATTATCATTTAAAAGACCCTGGAACAGCTGTGCTTTGGCTTTCACTGACTTTGCTAAGTGTTTAAGATGAAGCAAGTCAAACTGACTTTTGTTTCTATCTATTGTTAACAGTCAGCTGAGTTTCCCTGGGAGACCTCAGGGAACATACAGCAGTTTCTCAGTTCCGCTAGTGTTATTTGCATTAGGATGGGTCCAGGCCTTGCCTGACCATGTAGCTTCCCTCAGAAGCATCAGGGATGTCTCCCTTTTCTTATGACCCTCCTCTTCATAGCAAATGCACTAATTGGCTTTCTGTCCTCCAATGGTCTCATTAATCTCCCTGTTCGGGAGGTTATGTGGCCTAGAGTTTCAAAGCTCTTTGGAGAAGTCCCCTATTCCCTGATTCAGACTGACTCAGAGGGCAAGAGCCAAATATTGGTTTTCTTGGCCCTTTTAATATAACTTTAATTTTAAAAACTTAAACTTCCAGCAAATAAGTTAACAGCCTTATGCTAAGAGCACTGGGCTTTAATGTCTATCTCTCTATCTTGTAGGTGATAACTCCTTATCTTAAGTTTACCCAGGTTGTGAGTTCTTAAAGAAGTACCTCTTTAAAACATTAACAGGCTATCCTTAGACCATCTATAAGCAAACTACAAACAAAATTAACTAGGGTAAAGACATATTTACTTTATATAAGAGCTACCTTGAATTCTGGCTAGGATATACATCATAATCCCCTGTTTGAGATCCTATTTGGACACAACTTTAAATGTACTGAAATCTGGCCTACTTCTTTCATAGTCTCTTTAACAGGACGTGGAACATAGAGCCTTATCTCAAGTAAGGCGGGCCTCTTCATAAATCTTAAATACTATAGTTCTGAAGCTGATCTTTGCTTTTTAGACATCATTTTACAAAGCCTATATAAATTGTTGATCAAGTTTACATGGATATTAACTAACACAACATAATATCACATCTAAAACATGAATTAGAGAAAGGCTGAAAGTTTTAACATTTTGTAGAAAAGTAGCAAAGTGTTTTTGTGTTTTAAAATAAAACCTTCACACAGATTACGCTCTCATTAACTTAAAAATATATTTAAATTGTATCTAAGTGTAAAAAGTAACATGTAACTGTACATATCTTTTTGATAACAAGTCCAATAAGACAGCACAAATGATACACATAAATCTCCAACATGTTTTTCTTTTAAGCCCAGAATTACCATACAACCTTAGAACACCAGCTTGATACAATGCTCTTTTGAAGCTTCTACCTTACAGACTTGTATACCTGGAAGATATAAACACATTAACACCACAATTACATTGATGTTTTTGTATTAACCAAGTTTAGCTTTTTAAAGAAATAACATGGCACAATTTTATAAAAACAGTACTTGTTTAACCAGCTGTTTAATTTTTTAAGATTACTTGCTCAAAACATACGCATATAACCAACTTACACGAACCTTTTTATTATTTACTTAAAGCCTTTTAATTACTTATTCATATAGACTCTTTTATTGAGAAACACAATTTCCCTCTATTAAATCTATATCTAGAACCTTTTAGTTTCTGTTTTCCATCTGTGAACCTCTTTCTGTTCACATTTTGAAACAATACTTGTAAATTTCTGAATTCAAGCAGATTATTTTATAGACATCAACATTATATTAGGGCCTTTTTGAACACCTAGAAAACTTATAAGCCTAATTTTAATTAATTATTTTTTAAAAAATTATTTTAATTTTTAGTTAATTTTTAATTAATTATTTTAATTAATTATTTAATTAATTTAATTATTTTAATTAATTATTTTAATTAATAATTATTTTTATCTGTTTACCCAATGTGAATTGAACCATTTGAATCACGTGAGTCCAAGATATTTATATCCATTTTTAAATATTTTATGAGCGCTCCTCATCTGTCAATTGTCATATTACTGCATGATATATGGACATACGCACATACAGACATACCGACATACAACACGTAACACAAGTGTAACACATAACACAATAGTGAAGGCCTTGTAGCTTTTTCAGGTGAAATCTCCATTGCAATGTTTAAAAACTCCATAGTTGATCAAAAATAGAACTGATCAGAAAATATTAACCCATCTGCAGGATCAAGATCATGAGCTAAAAAAAAAAATACAGAATCTAAGAAAAAGCAAGAGTCCCAAAAAAGATGACTGGCCAGTAATTAGTAAATACCATATAATGTACTTTTTGTTTGGGTCTAGTTTGAGTTCAGGTAAAAAGACAATTTTACTCCTTTTTATCTGTCTCCTGCTGAGTGCTGCAGGCTTCTTTTATTTTCATATCAACTTAAGTCCTGGATGAGGACTTGAAAACTGTAAAGGCTGGAGTTCTGAGCAGAAACCTCATGCCTAAGGCATTTTAGCTATAAGTCATAATTTCCAGGTTTGAATTTTGAAAATTATGATGCAAGTTTAAGATGTAATTCTCAAAATTTTATATCTTTAGATTTTTCTACACTAGAAAATCTTGCTCACACAAAACTGAAAATATGATCATTTTTTGATTATATTAAAGCCACCATCAGAAGAAGTTTCTCTAGGATCATTAAGCCACTTTCTTTGTTCTGAAGTTTCTAAAGTAGTAGTAAGTTACATTAAATTTCTTGAAAAAATTTTAAAAACAACCACAGACTACCATGTGTATCCGAAATTAAGCTTTAAAAATTTCCAAGTCTGTTGCTAATTAATGTCATTTTACTAAGCTAGATCAACGTTTTAATTTAGCACCTTTAAAAAAAAATCTTACACATTGAAGGGAACAGATATCATATCATAATTTATTATCTTTGCCCAAGTTAATGCACTGGTATATCTAGTGAAATTTTCTCAGGCTACATGGTTCAATATTAAAACTCTTTAATTATTTTTTTATCCTAAGTATTTAAGTTTCCTAGCATGAACTACCTGAAATCAAGCTAAACAATTGTTTAAACCCAACTTTTAACTGTAAGATAGTGCAATGCTTTGGAAACCAATTTAGATACCAGATTGTTACAATAAAATTCATTTTTGGATACACATTAAGCCAAGATCATCCCCAAGAAACAATCTATAATATCAACATATTAATGCATTCATTGTCCCTTCTGTTAAGTAAACAGAGGTGGAGTAATCCTTAAAGTCCAGGTAAGGAATAAGGGAGTTCCCCACTCCTGGCAGCTGCTGGGAGTCCTTTAGCCTCACAATTTACTTACAGGATTTGTTCCTCTGGTGGTTTGACCCCAGGCACCAGGCATATTCTATATCTCCCAACTTTTCAGTAGTCAGTTCCCAAAAAGTTCATACTCTGCTTGCAGTTTGTGTGCTAGGCTTCCCCAAGAGGGCAGAGTGAGGTTCATTGAAAGTCCTCTCTGGGGTGTCAAAATTTATCACTGAAGGTTTGGTTCCCATCCCCAAAGCCAATTAAGGACAATTTAATAATGAGGACAGGGTTTTGAGAAAAGTTTAAGCGAGATATCAAAGTTCTTAGACCCCAGGCATTTCCCTCTACAGTGGGCATGCTCAAGCCAACTACGGGAAGAAAAGAAAACACTGCTTCTCTAATCTCGCTTAACAAAGTGGAGTAAAATTTATCAAAGTTCTTTAAAACACAGCTAAGAGAGGTGTAAAAAGTGATAACAGAAAAGCTGGTGGTTCTATTGACTATTGTTCCCTCACAGGAGAAGCATTAGGTTAAAATTTAGCTAAAGTTACTTCCACACATCTAAGGCAGGTTGGAACTTGGGACTCTGCATCGGTCCAAACAATGCCATCACATTTAACAGAAACACAGACAAAAAGACACACAAAGACCATCATGCAGCTCCCGTTTGTTCACAACCCCAAGATCTACAATCTTGTGACTTGGGAAGAATGGAGGGAAGAGGGGGAGGAGCAGAAGGTTTGAGTTATAGGATTGTGGGCAAAGGGGTCAGATTGGAGGCAGGGACCAGGAAAGGCTTCAGGGACAGAGGCATGGAATGGCTTTTTCCAATTATGAGAGTTACTCAAACAGAGACAAGGACAACACAAACGTGACACAAACACGGACACACAGTTAACGTTTAACACGAGTTCATAAGTAAAGATTAGAACCTAGTAACTGGCAAAACCTGATGGGTTAGACCACAAAGACAGACAATGAATTCAACCTGAGAGAAAAAAGTAGGCAGCAAGACCTGATGGGTTGGCAACAGAGTCACTTAATGAGGGCTCATCCGTCCCTCCTCATCTAATGAGGGCACTTCCGTATCTCCTCACCTAATGAGAGCACATCCGTCCCTCCCCGAGTCCTTCAAGGTGTCCCTTGCAAGAACGTGGCCTGTGGCTTTAGGACACGTTTGTCCACCACAGCCAGGGGTAACTTACGCGCTCTGCTGGCAGCCACTCTGCCAACCCAAACGGAAAACCGAAAAACCAAACCTGAACTAAAAGGTCTGAGTGATCACAGGAAAAATGGAAAGAGGCGCCTTACTTACCCCCAGAGGGGTTCGTTGGAGTCTCCTTGTTCGGTGCTGCATGATTCCCGGCCAACTCACCAAAATTAAGGGTCCAGCGAATGGCGGAGGAAGAGACCACCAAGAGACCGCGGATCATGCAACAGCAAAAGCCGTTTATTGAGTTCCAATCCAGCATGCTGGGGCTCCGTGCTCACTCAAGAAGGAAGAGCAGCCCAGAGCCAAAAGTAGGGGTTGAGCAGTGCTTAAGTACACTTTTTGGGGAGGGCGGGACTTTACATACATCACAGTCTCCTTTAACAAATCATCATTCACCACGGGAAAATCAAACAACAATTCCTAAACATGATTAGCTCATTCATTGACGGGAACAGGTCAGGCAGGAATGATAGGTCAGTTCTAACGCGGGGTACACATTGAAACTGATTGGTTTAGGCCCTGCGATGCCTATGTGCCAGGCCACAAAGGGTCCTAGGTTATTAAACAATCAGGCAGTCAGGGGAAAATTTACTGGGCAATCCGGGAATTGTCCTACAAGCTACAGGAATTTCAGATTCTGTGTGTAGCATAGGAACTTAACAATACCTGGTCCTTTACATTTTAACCCACGCCTTGCAGCTTAGAAACTTTACAACACCCGGTCTTTGAAACTTTAAATTTTACACATTACTTTCAATTTCTTTTACACTTACAGATCACTCCTGGTTCACAACAAGGGTGTCAAAGCCACCCTGACTTTAGGCAAATGAGGGGCAAGGGAGCTTATTTTGGACAATGTTTTGGGCTGTGCCCCTCATGGAAACCTTTAGCCAGATGTTATGATGAGTGTCTTTATGGAAGAAGATGAGTGCCATGTAGGAGTGTTTTGGTTTTAGTTGTGGTCATTTGTGTGGCGGTTCGAAGAGATGACTGGGTCCACCTGGGCTTGAACTCTTCTGTGATTCCCCTTGGAGACTGAGTTCTTGAACTGACCTCAGAGAAGTATTGCCATGAATTGTGTTGGGATTATTGAAGGCCACAGATGAGATTCGCGCTTGGAAACTGAGATCTAGGCCCAGGGTGGCTTTCCACAGAGCACAGGAAATCTCAACCAGGATATTCCATGATTTTATTCTGAAAGACTTGGCAGCCACAGTTAAGACTCAATACACACATGGACCTCACATTGTAGACCTCAATGGGCCTGGCTTCATGTGACCTTTTGGCCACTCTTTGGGGAGCCTTTCCTGTGAGAGTTCTCCAGAGCTTTCATTGAACTCAGCTTCCTCACCAGTTAATGGTTCCTGAATAAATTGAAACCCACAGTCACTCCAACTTCATCCATGAAAAATGGCTAGATGAATACCATGAAATTTTTGAAATTCCCATGACCAGGTGGCACTGGAGAACTTTTGGATGTCCTATAGCTGATCATGAGTGTACCAGACAGTGCCTTGATTGACTGGGTTTCATGAAAATGGTGTAGAACAGAGATGCCAGTAAGTTGGAGCCTCCTGAGTAGTTTGCCTAGAGCAGTGGACTATAGGTTTTTAAATAAATACCTGTGATGGGATCACGTGGATCTGCCTTTGGCTTCCAAAAGACTTGTGACTGACATGGTGCAGGAAGCAGACGCTTATATGGTAAGGCATCTTGTTATATTGAGAAGTTTCAGGGCAATGTTCAGAATCCGGTGGCTATAGTCAAGGGGGAAAGCTATGTGAGATAGACCCGTGTTTCGAACATTCTCCTGAAGACCCTGACCAACCACAAGTGACAGAACTCCCTCCAGCATTGTGTCCTTGTTGAACTCCTTATATTTCATTAAGCCAATACCAAACTCCCAGTGCAGAAGTAAGAAACACCACGAAAATGGAGGATGACCAAATGGCTTCACAGACCACACGGGGACACTTAACTACCAGTGGCCACAGTTTACCCACAAAGAGAGAATTCAGAACTGCTGCCTCATGTTCACTAGAAAATAAAGAACCATTTCCTCCAGGTTACAAAGATGTAGACACAGATTTGATGGTGTCACTAGAAAGGTAACTAAATGTCCTGACAACTACATATATTTCATGTGCCCAACCTCAGAGGCAGTTTCTCAAGAAGTCTTTAGGCGAGCAGAGCTCCATGTTTGTGGAGTGTTTAACCTCTCCCTCACTTTTGGAAACTGTTCTACAACATCCAATGTTGTGAACTCCCGAGTTCACATATGTAATCACAGGTTTTCAACTCCTCTCCACTAATTGTGTCTTACTTCGAGCGAAGTTAATGTCAAGGCATTGTTCTGGAGAGAGTGGCAAGATTTTTGTGTAGCACATATTTGCATACACATTAGATTCATTTTCCTATTTTCCATTTGAAATACTGATCCCTGACACTAACACATACCCTACTAAACTCTGACTACTATTCCTAATATAATGGATAAAAAGAAACCTAACAGAATAGAAATACAGGACTTTCATAGGAGTCATGGTGTATACTTGGATTTGCCTTCTGCTTTATCAAGGGTATGTGTTATAAATCTTGTCAAATTTTCATTGTAATATTTCTCCATGAGATAGATATATATATATATATATATATATATATATATATATATATATACTCTCTAGATTTTTCAAAATATGAAATATATGTGTCTTATTAAACACTCCCTAAATTCATTCATGTTCATGTATGTGGATTTATAATCAACTTTCACAAGATTATTCTCAGAATTATTAAACCACCTGAAATACATATTTGTTTACTAGTACTGAAAACTGACTTCAGTGAATGGTGCTTACAAATCCTAATATTTCTACAGTAAATGACGCAGTTTAACATCAATGCAAGTTGATTCCTGTGGGACATGATGTGTATTTTAAAGGCCAATTTTATTCAACACTGGTACATTACTATTTGGATGTGTCTGAATGAGACTCTTGGCCTTGTGTGTAGCTGTGGATTAGATTCTCAATACCTGATGGATCTAAAAAAGATCCCATGTGTGCATCCAAAGCCAAAATTACAAAAAGATCAGTCATTGTGGATAAACTCTCGCCTTCCTTTGTAAGGTTCCTGAACTCCATCAAGTGAGAATAGGGATCCTTTGGGTCAAATGAGTTCTTCAAACCACTGCAGAGGAACTTGGAATTTCTCATGACTCCAAATCACATAAAGAATCTACACCTGAGAGTCAGTATGCCTCAAAGTGGAGAAGCAGAGCAGTATTAACTGCAGGCCTATATTATCACTTCTGATTCACAGGAAGGGTGTCCAGGCCACCATGACTTTAAAAAAATGAGGGGCAAGGGAGCTTATTTTGGACACTGTCTTGGGCTGTGCCCCTCAGGGAAACCACCAGCGAGTGGTTATGATGTGTGTCTATATGGACGAAGATAAGGGCCATGTGGGAGTGTTTTGGTTTTAATTGTGGTCATTTGTGTGGCGTTTGGATGAGATGACTGGGTCCACTTGCGTTTGAACTCAGGTGTTATTCCCCATAGAGACTGAGTTCCGGAACTGACCTCAGATAAGTATTGCCATGAATTGTGTTGGGATTTCAGGAGGTCACGCATGAGAGTTGCCTTTGGAAACTGAGATCTAGGCCCAGGGTGGCTTTCCACAGAGCACTGGGAATCTCAGCCAGGATATCACATGATTTTATTCTGAAAGACTTGGCAGCCATAGTTGAGAGTCAAATCACACATGGACCTCACATTGTAGACCTCAATGGCCCTGGCTTCATGTGACTCTTTGGCCACTCTTTGGGATGTCTTGCCTGTGAGTGTTCTCCATAGCTTTCATTGAAATCAGCTTCCTCACCATTAAATGGTTCCTGAATGAATTGAAACACACAGTGACTCCAACTTAAACCTTCTAAAATGGCTAGATAAACACCATGGAATTTTTTAAATTCCCATTACCAGGTGGCACTGGAGAACCTTTGGATGTTCTGTTGCTGATCAAGAGTGTACCATACAGTGCCTGAATTGACTGGATTTCATGAAAATGGTGTAAAACGAGATGCCAGTAAGTTGGAGCATGCTGAGTAGTGGGCCCAGAGCTGTGGTGTGAAGGTGTGTGAAAAAACATCTGTGGTGGAGCCATGTGGTTCTGCCATTGACTTCCAAATGGCTTGTGGCTGACATGGTGCAGCCATCAGACCCTTATAGGTAAAAGCATCTTCTTATTTGGAGAGGTTTCAGGGCAATGTTTACAATCAGGTTGCTATGGTCAGAGGGGCAAGCTATTTGGGATAGAAGACTGGTTGGTGCATTCTTCTGCAGACCCTGACCCAACACACGTGACAGAACTCCCTACAGCACTATATCCCAGTTTTGAACTCTTTGTATTTTGTGATGCAAATACCAAACTCCCAGTGGAGCAGCAAGAAACACAACAAAAAGTGGAGGATGACTAAATGGTTTCACAGTCCACTCGGGGAGACACTTAGCTTCCAGTGGCCACAATTTGCCTACAAAGAGAGAAATCACCACTGCTGCCTCATGTTCAATGGAAAATAATAAACGAAATCTTCGAGGTCACATAGATGCTGACCCAGCTTTGATGGTCTCACTATAAATGAAGCTAAAGCTCCGCAAAACTACAAATATTTCAAGTGTCCAACCTCAGAGGCACTTTCTCAAGAAGTCTTTAGGCCACCAGAGTTCTATGTTTGTGGAGTGTTTACTTTTGGAAACTCCTCTACCACCTCGAAGGTTGTGAACTCCTGAGCATTTACCATTCCAGATATGTTTTCACAGATTTTCTAACTCTTCTCTTCTAATTGTGTCTTACATGGGGCGAAGGTAATGTCAAAGAATTGTGCTGGATGAGAGTGGGAAGAGTTTTTTGTAGGACATATTTGCATACACATTGGATTCATTTTTCAATTTTCCATTCGAAATACTGAATCCCTGACACTAAACCATACCCTACTAGACTCTGACTACTAATCCTTATATGATGCAGAAAATTAACCCAAACAGAATAGAAATACAAGCAGTTCAGAGGAGGCATGGTGTATAGTTCGACTTGCCTTTT